>NC_092870.1:8275996-8373920 GCF_032062135.1 Pyxicephalus adspersus | reverse complement strand
GGAGGAGGCGGTGGGCCCTGAGACGGAGTGGGAATGCCATTGGTAACTGGCATCTAGAGCTGGGTGTGGTGCATCATCAATGTCACCCAGAAGTGTGTAATACAATTTTTATGAATGGAGTACTGGCAGGCGGCAGTAGCAACAGCAGGAGGAGGAGGCGGTGGGCCCTGAGACGGAGTGGGGACTGCATCGGTAACTGGCATCTAGAGCTGGGTGTAGTGCATCGTCAATGCCACCTCAAAGTGTGTAATGTAAATATCTGCAATTTGTGATTGGACATAAAAGGGCAAGACCAAGATGTTTTGTGCGCCAGCACTGTTGCCAGAAGAGTTAGGAAGGTAGACGATATTGCTAGTTTGACATGAATGCCAACCCTCAATCTTACAATACTTAGCTTAAAAATTAGGCAAAGGCAGTGGTACCTATCAGTGTGGCAGTAACTGGGGGTTTTCATCTGCAGTTTGTTGGCCTCCCGGAAGCAGCAGAGATGTAAAATATATTGCTAGCTGGCACAATAGCAGGCATGACACTGGCGATCAAAGCCACCCCTGGACGTTGCAATAACTAGCAGAAAAATTCAACCGAGGCAGGCTCAGCTGACAGGGTGTAGGCAGCCACAGACTCAGCACAGGAGCAGTGTGGGTTCACAGAGGCATCTTGGTTGGCCAGTGAGTCCTTGTGTCAGTCAAATCAGTGACATCTGCAGTGGGGATAAGATAGTGGTTAGTAACCCACCTTTCGTTCATTTTCAAAAAGGTGAGGCGATTGACATTTTCCAGCGACAGTCGTGATCGCTTGTCTGTTACCACTCCGCCAGCGGCACTGAAGGTTCTTTCGAACAGAACACTGAATGCCGGGCACAAAAGAAGCTTGATGGCATACTGTGCCGACTGCAGGCAGATTTCAAGCCTGTTGACCCAAAAATTAATGGCGTCACTACCATCAGGACAGGCATCCTCCTCATAACTCCTGTCGTCAACACCACCTCCACCAGCCAGAAAAGAGCCAAGGTCATCGTGCACCATCCGCTTCATCCGTTCTCGATGGTTATGCCCCTGCACTTCTTGTTTGAGGTGGCCGCATCAGGTTTTGCCAGGCGTCCATAAAATCTCCCCTGCCTTGGCCTACACTTTTGGAAGTGTGCGGCCTCTCCTGCCACTACTGCTGATGCTGCTGCTGCCGCCGCCGCTACAATAAGATACGGTGGAGGCGGTGTCCGCCTGAGCTCCCTGTGTGTAATGTGGTGTGGAACTCCTCACACAGCCAGTCGCATAGTATTTATAGAGGTGAGCCAGAAGGGTGGCCAGCCAGTAATCATCCCGGTTTTTGATGCTGCAAATGCGGGGGCCCTCAATAGGCATCGCAGCATGTGGACACACATATGAAAGGGGGGTTCCCTGGGCTTATCCTCCTCTTGTCCCTCAGTAGGCGCCAAAACATCTTCTTCCTCATCACCCACCTACTCCTCTTCAAGCTGCAGCAGTTCCTGTTGTTCCATCGCCCGCACAATGCCTGGGGCGTGACAGCACAAATGCGGGTTGGACGGGTCCTGTCCAGCAGCCCCAACATTGTCTCCCTCATTATCATTTTTCTCCTCCTCTGTAAACTCCTGATGCTGGCCAGTCTCCCTTCTTGCTCTTCCTGATGATGGCCAGTGTCCCTTCTTGCTCCTCCTGATGCTGGCTGTGCGCTATGGACTGTAATGCCTCATCCTCTTCCCCTTCTCTCCCATCAGGCCACACAGGGTATTATCAAGCAGAAAAATGATGGGTATGACATCGTTCCAGCCTGACCGCTACCGACTCACAACGTTTGTGGCCTGCTCAAAGGGGGCCAGTACCTTGCACAGCGTCTCCATCTGCAGCCACCGGCCACTGCTAAAATAGCTCAGTTGTGTGGCTGTACAAAGGGCCCCGCTGCCTCCATGCACCACGCTGACCAAGTAATGGCGGATGGCTAGCTTTTTTTAAAGAAACATCCACCTATATACATTTCTTTATCTTAAATAGGCCACATCCCTAACATTCATAGGAAAAGATATGTGATAAAAGACATCAGTTTTAAGCGGGACTTTTAAAGCCAGTACCACCAATATATTACAAAAATAACAAAATTTTATTAATAAACATTAAAAACAAACATCATTTCAAATACATAAAACACAATAACATTGTGGGTGTATATAATGACCTCTCCTTACCGAATACCCCCAAAGCGTTTAAATTCTGAATTACTTCTCGGTGCATTTTGCGGGAAAAAAATCTGCTTCTTCAGAAGGAAGGAGAGAAGTCTATAACCATAGAGACATATATTACTCTCATGTATGGAAAATACAAGATAAAGAACAAACATAAATCACAATTATCCAAAAACAAAAATACAAAATTACATAAACAAGTACCTGATGTTTGTACTTTCAGCAGCTCTCTTATTTAAAATTGTTGCAAGGAAGGAGGTGGTTATGGCAGCAATGGTATACTGTAATTACAAAAATAAATGAAAAGATAATCTTTATTCACCTTGTTTTACTAGGCTTGCATTAGGTCTGATTATAAGAAGAATAGTTGACATTATTGTCTAGATCATTAACAAATGGTCTTTTGATATCCTTATAGTACACACCTCACCAGTTCACACCACCACATATAGAGGGTCTTCATTTACCGTATTTAGCTGGGCATAATTCTGTCCAATTGCAAGGGGGCCAGCCACAAGTATCCCTGCGGTCTATCCGGATCTTTAATAAACAATTAATGATATCTTCATAGTGTGCAGCACTTCACCAGTTTACACAAACATACACAGAAAAACACAGGCTCCCTAAACAATGCAATAAATGCTATGTGCAAAAGTTTGCCAATTTTCAACAGTCACACCTTCAAAGTAAGTGCAACCACATCTCCATAGCCATATAAAAAAAACACCAGTTTTTAACCGTGACCTCTATTAAGTGCAACTATATCTTCATAAACAGCATGCATATTACTCAGGTGCAAAACAGTGACACCCCAAAATTTTCCATATTATTAAGTGGTGACTGCATAATAAGATTCCCTCTAAAAGTTGGCATGCTTACTTACTTCAAATCCCGTTTAGCTAATTAGTGAATAATCTCTTTCAATTTTCAATATAAATCACAGTGATCCTACTGAGGAATAACAGGGATTCGTCAGTACCCAACTTCTAATAATGTTGTACTATGAAAAACAAACGCTTCCTACTTACAGTTTCATGTCCTTCAGTCCTCAGATATACGAACATACAGCCCAACCATGTTCCTATTCCATCGGCTTCCCTTGCACGTGAGTCAGCGTCCCACATTCAGAAGGGACCTCCTTTTAGGGGGTTTCCTTCCTACGTCATCTGCCCACTTGGAGGTGCCGCCCTCCAGCACGTTTACATTATGTGAGAGCTAACCCCAAATTGTTCATCTGCTCAACAGATGAGGCTGCTAATCACTGTGCCTCCTGTTTATTACTTAACATCCGGGTGTCACGTAACACTGGAAGTCCTCACCCCACACAAATCCCTCTGTGTACAGAGGGATTAACTAACCACGGCCCACACATCCTAGCAGAGGCTAAACCACGCCTCTGATTTTCATAGCAGACACAGCATCACATAGCATCAAAGGCTTGTCTCCTGTGTTCATCCATCTGACCAGCTGCATCCTTATATAATCACGGGGGCCATTCTCCCCCTGACTTTTTGTCAGATTTTCAGTGGGCTAGTTTTATCTTAAGGACATATTGTTTCTCATATTGTATTTTGCATCCAAATTGAGGGTTTGCTGCTGACAAGCAAAACAACAGGTACAGGGTTTGAAAATAAACTAAGAACAACTTTTTTACAATTGAGTACTTGTGTACAATCAAATTGTTGTGCATTTAACATATTGCAGACATCCTAAAAAAAATGATGCTCTTAAAGAAGGATTGTGATTCTAGATGGATAATTATAAATAGGGCTAAAAACTTATTATCTCATTTAAGCCTGGATGATCGGTGGCTTTCAGGAAATCCATTTACTTTCTTTCTGTAGAATTAATTTATCCCAGTCACCACCCCTCGGATCCTGAGAGACTTTTCCCAAGGCAATAAACCTGACTTCCTAAGTGTTGAAGTTGTGGTATGTGCCCATGTGGAGACTTGGAGTAATCATTTTTCTGTTTCTGATAGCATATACATGCTCATAAATTTGTTTCCTGAACTTCCTTCTCGTTTTTCCCACATAGAAACATCCACAACTGCAGAAGGCCAGGTAATTGATACCTTTGGTTTTACAATTTACTTTTTGTTTTAATTTTGGGAGTTTTTTATTCGGTATTTTAAAGTGGTCCTTGTTGGTGTAGATCCAGGTGCACTGTGTGCAACCAGCACACGGATAAGTTCCTCCGTTATCATCGCCATATTGATTAGTCTTATTAATTTGAAAATGGCTTCACACCAGTTTGTCTCTTACGGAGGGTAGCTTTTTGAAGGTAAGTTTGAATAAGTTCCTATATGGTTTTTTTTTTTATCTTAGGATCCGAGGTTAATATCTGCCAAAATTGGCCGCAGATACTTCTTAATATTTGATGTTGTGCTGAATAGCGAGTGATGATCCTCAAGTTCGTATCATGTCTTTTTCTTTCTTTGGGAAACAAGATTTCTGATCTATCTTTCTGTCTGACTCTATTATATGCCTTTTTTAGAGTAGTTTTTTTGTAGCCTCTTTCTAAAAGTCTCTTTTGAAGATCCCTTGCTGCTATCTCAAAATCCCCCTCTTTAGAACAATTCCTTCTTATTCTAAGATATTGGGAGAATGGTATGCTTCTCATTAGAGGTTCAGGATGCGCACTCCTGGCAGATAGTATCGTATTGCCCGCAGTGGGTTTGCGATATAACTTAGTTGCCAGGGAAAGGTCAGTATTGATGAAGATTTCTAGGTCATGGAATGATATTGACGTCTTATCATACTGCAAAGTAAAAGTCAAATTGTATGTATTGCTCCACATTTTTTCAAAAAATTCCAATAAAAGTTTTTCGGGTCAATGCCAGATAATGAGCACATCATCTATGTACCTTCGCCATAATAAAACATTGCGGAGGTACATAGAGAGGGCCTCATCCGCCATCAACTCTTTCCCATCCCCCAGGTACAAGTTGGCATAAGTTGGGGCACAACATGTCCCCATAGCCACCCCCTGCACCTGGAGGTAGGTGCTCTCATCAAATATAAATATATCCTGGGTAAGTATGTATTCAAGGAGTGCCACTACAAACTCATTTTGCCTTGACAGTGTTTGGCTAGTTTCCCCCAAGATCTCCTTTACAACTCGTATTCCTTCACAATGGGGTATGCTTGAGTATAGAGCTTCTATATCGATCGCTACTAATAAACACTCAGCTGGTAAAGATATATCATCTAAGACCTGTAAAAGGTCTGGAGAATCTTTGAGAAAAGAATGCAAGCTCCAAACAAACGGTCGTAAATAGTTGTCTACCAATTAACTATCTTGTGAAGAAATACTATTTATTCCAGACACAATAGGACGTCCCGAGGGATTTCTTATATTTTTATGAACTTTTGGTATTGAGTAAAATGTAGGTAATTTGGGAAATTTATTATATAGATAATCAAAAACCTTGTTGTTAATTGTCCGTTCATTTTTAGCTTTGATGATAATTTCATAATATTCAGAATAAAATTCCTTAATTTGAGAGGAAGATATTTTTTCATACCAGGTACGAATATCCAAGATCTTAAGGCACATCTGTTTATAATTTTCCACATCTAATACTACAACGTTACCGCCCTTGTCGGAGTGCTTAATGATGATATCAGGATTGGATTCAAAATTTTTAATCACTTTCAATTTACTTATTGACAGGTTACCCTGCCCCCTATGTACATCAAGGATCTCTATTGCCTGGTAGACTTATTGAATGAAGGTATAAATTATTAGATTTTGTCAGGGTAACTTTTTGATTTATAACCGGTTTTAAATATTCCCAATTCTGGTATCTCTTTTCCAGGTGGGTTTTCTATGTTTCGAAGGAATTATCTACGTGCCCTTTTTCCCATAATTCCATTAGACTTTTTGGGGCTCTGAATTCTTCAATACTGTAGTTTTCATGAATATGTCTCATCTGTTCATCAGTAATTGATTTTTTGTCAAAAAGTACCTTAAAAAAAATCTCAGCGGATAGTTCATATTTAGACAAATTAATTACATTTAATTGGGATTTTTTTGAGGATGGCTAGCTTTTGCTCACACAGACGCTGGAGCATGTGCAGGGTGGAGTTCCATCTAGTTACAGTGTCACAAAGGAGTCTATGCGGTGGCAGCCTCTGTTGGCACTGGATCTGGCTAAGCACCGCGGTGGCAGTAGGGGATCGGCGGACATAACTGCAGATGGAGCGAGCCTGTCTCGGTATGTCCTGCAGTCCTGGGTACGTGCGGAGGAACCAGGTTCAGTACGTGCCCAATGCAGGGCACATGTGTCATGCGGCCAGGAGGAGTGTTGAAAAGAGAAGGTTTGCCGGTAAAAGGAATGGAGGAGTAGAAGGGAGAGGACTGGGGTGGCCCATGCTTTCCCGCTACACTCTTTGGCATGGGTACCAGGTGCTAAAATGCATCTTGCAGACTACCACCCACTGAGCTATGCAAGGCCATCCAGTGAGCGGTAAAGGACAGGTAACGTCCCACTCCGTGCTTGGTTGTCCAGCTGTCCATGGTGACATGGATTTGACTAGACACTGAGAATGCCAATGCCCGGGAGAGGTTACCCATTACATGTGCATGTAAACTGGGAACAGCTGTGCGTGAGAAGTAATGCCTGCTTGGTATATTCCGACGCTCGGCACAGGCCTTTGGGTCATGAAAGGGAGCAGAGTCCACAATGCTGTACGGCAGTAGCTGCAAGGTCAATAGTTTGGCTAGACGTGAATTGAGTTTGATGACTCTTTTGTTGTTTGGGCCCATAGCCTGATGTCTTGTGCAGAACACCAGTAGAGTGGGCTGAATGGACTGGTAGCTAGGGGAGCTGAAGGGGTCACTGGAGTACCCATCTTGCGGCGACAAACCTTATCTGACGCCATGAAACCTGCGCCCAGAAGCCGATAGTTCCTCGCAGCTGGAGGTCTTGGCTGGCAGCAACCTCCTGAGACGTACTAGCAATGACAGTTGGAGGTGGAGAAGAAGTCAATGGAGGTGGAAGAAGAGACGATGACATAGTTGCACCTCTTTCAAGAGAACGCAAGTACTGTTCCCACTTTGGTTTGTGGTTCTTGCGCATGTGGGAAAGCAGGGATGTTGTACCCAAATGTGATCCAGCCAGTCCTCTGCGAATCTGCCTGAGATGCACAAGATGCAGATTGCTAGGCACCCATCATCATCTTTCAGTGTGAAAAACGACCACACTAGAGAGGTGCCTGCAACCACTCTGCTGCTCTATTTCTTTGCCTGCCTCTGTGTCTGCTGGGTGCCCTGCGTCTGCTCCAGCTCCATCTCCCCCACGGTCACATCATCTCTGACTGTTCCCCTGCTTGTGCCCACTCGTCTGTGTGTTCTTTGGGACACACATGAAGCAGATTTGCGGCCCCTTCCATGCCCAGTCTGTTGCTGCTGCTGTTGCCCTTCCTCTACGTTGGATTCGGAGCTGCTGCTAGCCCTTACACGCATTGGTGGTTCCCAGGTGACATCACGGTCATCATCATCCTCATTTTCATCTAAGCTAACCTCTGCAAATTCAGCCACTGACCCAGAACCCTGGCCCAGCAAGTGCTGACCACACTCTCCAAGGGTCTCAAAGTCTGCCTTCTGCTCTGAAATTCGCAATGACAGATCCTTAGGCTGTTCGTCAAACAACAAGGGAGAGTCATTGGGAGGTACAGGCACATTAGCCATGCTAACTCCTGTCTTTGCTGCTGTCACGGCTGTGCTGGTAGTTGAAAAGCCTGCTGCACTTGAGGCCCCTGAGACCCAGTCCACAATACTCTCCACATGACGTGGCTGTATGATTGTAGTATGCCCTTTTAAATAAATCTACCAGCGTACTGGTGCTCCGCACACATCTCAGACCTGTTTGACAACTTGTGCTGCTGCCTCCAACAGTTTGCTGCTGCTGCCGTCCCACAGTGGCGGACTCCCAGGGAGTATGCCCCCTGCCAGATGCTGTAAAGAGCTCCATGTCAATGCTCGTATCTGCCCCTTCCTGCCATACAGACCTTCCGTTAAAGGTCTCCAAAAATGCTTTCCAAATGATTAAATCTTCCCTCAAATCTCGCCCCAACGATACATAATGCACCGATGAATGCATCCCCACCATTGCCCTAGCCAATTTTTTTGAGAATATCCTGCCCATCAGAAAAATACGACATGCAAAGTTGGGCTTCCCCAGAAGTGACTGCAATTGCTTCAGCTGCATTTTTTTGCGGTCACATGCCCAAGCAATCCCTATCACTAGGTCATTGAACTTATCTGCTGGCAAACTACATTCAATTCGAACAGTGTCAATCTGTATGCCCAGGAAGGACAACATAGGCATGGGACCCTCAGTCCTGTCCTTCGCCAGTGGAATCCCAAAGTATTCTGCGATGTACTGCATAGTCCCTAACAACACCTCACAGACCTTTGACTGCGGGGGACCGATTCAGAAGTCATTCAGATAATGAATGACTGAATTCACCCCTGCCAGATCCTGCACAACCCACTCCACAAAAGTACTAAAGGTCTCAAAAAGTGAGCAGGAGATGACGCAACCCATGGGCAGGTACTGGTCAAAAAAGTAAGCTCCTTCCCAACGCATGCTCAGCAAACGCATGCTGTCCGGGTGAACCGGCAGCAGGTGAAACGCCGATTCAATGTCCACCTTTGCCAATAGAGAACCTTGCCTATATCGCTGCACCAATCTCACCACGCAATCAAAAGGCGTAATGAACCGAACACAAATCAGGATCAATAGCCTCATTTACCGACCCTTTGGGCGTGTATGAGAGATGGTGAATGAGGCGAAACTTATTAGGTTCCTTCTTTAGAACTAGACCCAAAGGTGACACCACCATGTTTGTAAGAGGAGGGGTCTGAAACGGTCCCCCCAACCTGCCCAGCTCAATTTCCTTTTTTAACTTATGTCTCACAATCTCAGGATTGTCCCGAGCTGATTGCAGATTCCTAGCCTCTGGTGGAACCTGCACTAGCGGACAAGGGATCCTGAAACCCTCCTGCAGACCTGTTTCCAAAACCTCAGCCGCAACCCTATCCGGATACCTATTTAAAAAGGGCAGCATCCTTCCTAGGTTCAATGGTGTCCTCCCTTTTTCCACTGTCATCACCAATGTGGGCCCTGGCCTGGCAGAAGCACCTGGAGGCGCTATGAGACCCTCCACAAGAGTAGCATTCATGCCTGAATTAGCACGCTCATCCAAACTTGCACGCTCCATTGTTGTATAGCCAGCAAAACCCCCGCCTTCTAACAGCCAGGGAACTCAGGGTAAACGGTCCGCCAGCCCCCCCCCCCCATGAAAGGGCTGAGCTACCGCCTGAGTAGATTTCATCAGCTTCATCCACAAGCTGATGTCCTTGTGGTCCCATCTTACGGAAGGGCGCACCGCCTTGCCCTGACAAAATTGTTTGTCATAGCGCAGCAATGCCACCCCCCCCATACACCCTGTAAGCTTCCCATTGGCGTCTAAGGAGCAGAATAAGGCAGAGCAATGTTCTGGCGAATTCTCACCTATTACGCTTGAAAGGATTGCAAAGCCCTGCAGCCAATTGTGAAATGTGAAAGTATAGCGCGCGCCGTGCGCTGCTCCTCCTCCCAACTCAATTCCACCCAAATGAAACCTCTCTAAAGGAATTAGTGAAAGAATGTCCACAAATTCCCCTCGCCATATCTGCTCCTTGACCTCCTTCTTTAGTTGGGCCCCCAGGGGTCTCTCGAAGCATACATAAACTTTGCATTTCGTGGTGTCCCCCAAACTCACCGTTTCCTATGGCCCCTTTTGGGTCGCTGCCTCTGCACCTCTATTGACAAGCAAATCGTTGTTGGGCTGTCCATTTGTACAAACTTCACCCCTGCAGAGTTCAGGACCCTGGCTATTGACCATGCCTGCATCTGATTGCAAAACACTATTGCGCCTCCCCCCCCCAGGTTGAGCCCCACTGCCTTGCAGTGCCCATGCTGTCGTAGGGTGTGATGTGTCCTTCTCTCCTGGAATCAATCCCATTAGCAGGTTCCTCAGAGATTCCCAGGACTCTGTGCCCCCCTGAGCCTCCTTAGCTGCCCCCCAGCCTCTGCACTGCACTTCCCACGGTCACCCCCGCAGTCCTCCATCAACCTGTTACCACTCCCCCCCCCCCAGTCCTGAAGTTCTTCTACTAACATTGTGAGAAAAATAAATGTGCTTACCAGCACAGCCAGAACCGCTTGGCCCTGCAGACATGGATCCAGGAATCCCTGCAGGTCCCCCCTGTGTCCTCCTCTTGAGGATTCCTCCCGAGTAGGATGGGTGGCCTGGTTGGCGGAGCCAGAGGGTCACTATTGGGGCTCCCTATGCGGCGGCAAGCCCTGGGGGTAGCCTCTGGACTCAAGTGCTCCGTGGGGGAACCCATCAAGGCCACATGTTTGGTAGGCCCCCCTTCCTCCTCTCCCCTTGCCTCACCAGGTAACAGCTGGAAAAGTCTCTCCTGGAGCCATGCTTCACCATGTTGGCGTGCAGCCTCTCGCAACCTGGATAGCATCTCTTCTAAGTCAGCCATAATGACAGCAACCAAGGGCAGCTACTTTAGGATGAATCTCAGTCCCTTGTCTTTACAAAATGGCTGATGACAACCCCCCTTTTTGCACTTTATAAACCCTATTATCCCCTCCTTTTGTTTTAAATTATTGTTCAATCCAAATTGTCCCCACCTTGACCTTCCTCCACTTGACTCCCCCCTCTGCCCTTGTCATGCAGTCCTTTTGCCTATGCTCCATTTGGTCACTTCTGCTCCAGGCCTTACTTGATAGCCAGGTAAAACCTCCTCCTCCATAAAGGGTGTTTCCAAATGGGAAAAAAATGTCCAGTTACAAGGTTGGCAATGCAGTAGAGTCAGTAATCCTGCAAGGGCGGGGAAGAGGTTTATGTAGAGTCAAGATTGTACAGGTCTGAGTGATAGTTTTGAAAAACTTGTAGAATGTCTTGGATATAGAGGTTGTAGTCCCCTGCGAGGTGCGGATGGAGGGAATGTGGGTGGCTGTTGTTCTAAGGTGAAGCCCCCTCGCAAGGAGTCTGCCCATATCAATATACTAATTTCTGAGATCTGTCTCTGTATTTTTAATATGCCAGGTCATATTGTCAAAGGAGGTGTTTCCTAGCTGCTGTCAGTTCCAAGAAAACATCTGGGGACATATTCTGATTGTATAGCCTCTTCAGAGAACAGACTTTGCTAGAGGTGTCCGCTATATCTTGGGATGTAATCTTTTTAAAGTGTGCCCCCTGTTGAAAAAAGACTGCCTAAGGACTGCCTTCAAGGCTTCCCATTGCCTCACTAGCATAGACTGTGTCTTTGAAGAGGGAGTCATTGCACTTCAATGTCCAAGGGCAATTGTCAATAGAAGCCACAGGTTGCCAATCTAATGTTCTATGACTAATGAGGATGTAATCTATGTCTGAGTACATGCAGTATGGATTGGAGTAGAAAGTATAACCCTAAACTGTTTAATGGAGGATGCACTATACGTCAATTGGAGGTCGTGCAGTTTTGGAGTAAGAAACAGGAGTCTTCCCCAATAATGTGTTGACCCTGGGGTCAAGAGCAAAATTTAAATCTCCTCCCACTATGACTATGCCTTCTGCTGTGGTAGCCATGGTAGGTTGTTGATTAAGCGAGTATATGAATGCTATTGTATAAGTTCTTCCCCAACTTAGCAAATGGGTATTTGCCCTTCGGATCCATAAAGGTGTCTAAAATTTGGAGTAGTAATGATTTAAGGCTATAGAGACCTTATAGAGTTTCTTTAAGAAGGAGGATTTCTACTTCGGCTTTATGTTGGCCTTACAGGATTTGCTGCGAGCGTTTAGATGGGCTTTTCAGTCCCCTGCCATTAAGGGTACAGATTTTCAGGGGTTGGGCTTTAAAAGGGGTTTTGGGTCACAGAGGTCAGAATCTAGGTGTAAAGAAATGGTAAAGTAACCAAAGTAACCTTATATACGGTAAGGGAGAAGAAAAACTTATGGGGTTTCTCTGGTGGAGGGGGTCAGGTTGGGGGGGGGGGGGCTGAGGACAGGGGGGGGGAGGGGGCAGGGGGCACACAAAAGGGCAAGCTCTCGACAGGTGGGGTGGGCCAAGTCCCCAAGCGTCGAGGAGCAAACTAAGAGGAAAAGTGAGAACAATTAATTGCCACCTAGTAAGGCAGTATACCTATGTGGGGAAGGTGTCGACTTAGCGTTGACTTAGCGCTCGACTTATAGGGCTAAAGCAATCCCACCTAGGAAATCCTTTTACATGTTACAAAGCCCAAATAATAAAAATATGAAAAATTGTAAAACTATAGTCTCATACTGCCCCCCAGTGACAAGTGGACATAAATACACATTACAGCAGTGGCCTTGTAAGCAGTATTCTCCCTAGATACATTGTTTCAGTCCAAACAAATAAGTTATATAAAAATCAACTTGCTACACTACCTACCCTTCTTCCTACTACCTCCTACTTCTCCCTACAGCATCTCTGAGGCCTAATCTTTGAGAGTTTAGATATATGTGTACAAAATGAAATGTGGCGCTGTGTGTACAACCCTGTTTTCAAAATGTCCACACATTGATGAAATTCTAAAAGATGCTTTCCCCACTTTGTTATAATACACTAACGGGTGACAGTGGAATAATTAGTAGCAAGGAAATGTCACAAATAAGAAATAACAAAATTTGCTAAAATAAATTGGCCTGGATCACATGCAACCTACTAACTAAAATGGTGGTTAAAAGGTTAAGATATATACAGGGCAAGGCAACCACAACAACCCAGATACTAATATATGTGTTATTCACTAATCATTTAAAAACAATTAAAAACATTATGATACCGCAAACGGTAACTGGTCATCTGAGTCACCGTTCCCATGCATAGATCAGGAACAAGTGGTAGAAGAATCTTTGCATCCTAAAGTCATGTGGCGTGGGGAGTCCAAGGGGTATCAATAAAGGAGCAAGTAAAGCAGATCAGGAAACCATGGATTGACCTGAAGGGATTCCAAGGTAGGGTGTTGCTTGGCTTCATCGTTGTCCCTAGAGGAGCGAGGGCGTGGATCCCGGGACTGCATATCCTGCAACTGTGATGAATTCATAGAATAAGCGCTGATTTGAGTCCAATAGAGCATGAAGGGCACTGATGAACTGGCTGTTGAACAATGTAGAACCGGAACAAAAAGCAAAAGAAAATAAAAAAGTGAAAAAATCTGGGGAACAAAGGTGGAGAAGTTGAATAGGTTGTACCTCACTCAGCGTTATTGATCCTTGATATATCCTTGATCCTTGATATATCACACAACTCATTTTCAATAACTAGTCTAAAATTACCATTATTAAAAAATAATAAGTGACATTTGATATATAGTAAATCAGCACAAATTTGGGTCTAAGCAATTTCTAGGGTAAATTCAGAGAGAAAGGAAGAATATTGGCAATTAATATGAAGCATATGACTCCGTTTTAACACACTCTCAGTAATCCATGTAACGCTTGGGGAGACAGGGCCACTAGGGGGTACTACGGCTTGTACAGAGGTGGTTTGGGACCTGAGAAGGGCCAAGGTGCAGGTCTTCTCTAGAGCCTCTAGTGGTGAGGATGTTGCGCTGCTGGTTACTGCCAGGTTGCGGTCCTTAGGCACACCAGAGTGGGAAGGATGATTCACGGTACCAAATCACTAAGCAGAAGAATTGTAAAGGAAGGCCAGGGTCAAGGCAGGCAGCAAGCAAGAGAGGTCAGGTCACAAGCCAGGGGTCAAATACCAGGGATTCAGGAAACTGACACCGGTGACACAGGGGCCACTGCAGACACAGGAAACACAGGAGACACTGGAAGCAACAGGTGACACAGGGATAATGTCACGGTAGCTGCACGACAGGATAGTGGATCCTCGGTAAGTGGATACGTGCACAGGGCGCAGAGTCTAAGCAGCGGCCCGGTCTTCACCAGAGCCTCTAGAGGTGAGGGTGCTGCGCTGCGGGCAACCACCAGGTTGCGGCCCCCATGCACGCAGAGGCAGGTGACTGCTAACAAGCTAGAACAAAAACGTAGTGCCAAAGGGAAATCCAAGAGAGTCAAGAGATGAGCCAAAAAGGTCAGGGCAGGCAGGGAACAAGGTTGGTCAGGAAACAGGCAAGAAATCAGGATGGGCAGCAAACAAGCCAGGGTCAGTAAACAAGGAATCTGGAGGAGGAGAAACAAACAACAGGAAGCAGAGCCAAAGGAACTCCTTGTTCAGGCAACTTCCTGTTGCCCTTCACTTCCTTTTAAGGGCAGGGCCTGTGACGAATGGAGCCATGTGACCTGCTGCATCCTACTCTACCACCAGAGGGAGTCCAGGAGACTAGAGGTTGGTGGTGTTCACAACTCCACCAGCTGGGGAAGCAAGCTGGCGAAACACTCTAGTCCTCTGTGGTAGTGGAGCAGCTGACTGGGAGTCACATGACCTGGACATGGAAATGTACTGAGGAGATGATGCCTTAGCAGAGCTGCTGCTGGCAGCAGGGGGGTAAAAGGTGGGTGGCACTGAAGGAGGCACCTGGACCTGCAGGAGGACAAAGAGGAACACTAGAACAGCTCAAGGAAATTGGCTGGAAACAACAGACTGTGCAACAAGGGGATAACAGAGGAGCTGGACAGGGGAAACACTGAATTAAACAACAGGTTACAGGAAGTGCTCAGCAGAGCTAGGGGGCTCTGAGACAGATTGCACGAACGCTGATTGCTGTGTCTAAACTAGCTAAATAGCCAAGGATGATTGAGGCTATTTCCTGATTGGCTGGCAGGATGGGCGCAACTGAAAAAACTTGGAAGAGAAGCGCCTGCGCTTTAGTGAGGAAGGGGTAAGTGTGACAACCCATAGGTGACAAGTTTAATGTATTCAAAACTAAGTTCATCAAAGCTTTACATTATGTCCTAAGTTTTGTTAACACCTGACAATCACACCTGCTTTACGACCAGAAGCATGTGGACACCACCACTTAATTGAGTTCTGGTTATTCCAGTGACTGTTCATGCTACAAAATATATAAAATTCTAGACAATAGTGCTCCTTCACTTTATGGTCACAGTTTGATGAGGGTCCTTTTCTGTTCCACCATGACCATACCCATGTGCAGAAAACCAGCTTCATAAAGACATGGTGTGACCAGTTTGATTGGGGAGGAACTTCAGTGATCCTCATAGAGCCTTGACCTCAACCCTACTGAACACCTTGAATTGGCAAGCCAGGTCTTCTCATCCAACATTCATATCTGACCTCACCAATGTGATTTAGACTGAATCGACACCAATTTTCGTAGACACATTCCAAAATCTTGTGAAAAACCTTCTATGAAGAACAGAGGCTCCAAGAAAGAGAAGGCATCTCCAAATGCCCATGGTTTCAGAACTGGACGTTCAAGAGCTTATTTAGGTGTAATGGTCAAATATGCAAAAACTCTCAACCATATAGTATACATCAATCATCCACAAAATTAACATTTTAAAAACTTGTAAAAAAAACTTAAATAGTATAGTAGTAGTATAAATAGAAGTAAAGATAACGGACAAACAGATACCTCTTTAAAGTTCCCCAGTTTAATACATCAAACTTATTATTAGCACAGTTCTAATATGAGATTAAAAACTACTACTAAATAAATGTACAAACACATATACATTATCCAGCAGTATACTCAATTTACCACTTTATCAGGAGTCATAAAATTGACATTATAAATCATAGCATCTTTTTGGAAATGGGACCAAAAATGGTAATTTAACCTTTTCTGGCTTGCACTACCTATGTAATTTGTATCTCTTGCATACCTTGGCAGAGCAGTAGCATGCATTAAAGAGGATTAATCTTTTAAAATTCTTCCAAATTTCCAAAACTTTCTTCGGTCATGTCCCAAAGAGCTGGCGCTATCATCCTATTTTTTTCCTCCAGTCTTAGACACGTCATTATCAAACACAATGTGGTTTAATAAAACAAGGTATCCCGTGTCACACTTACCTCCTCTTCACTAAAGTGCAGGCATCTCACTCCTGCGCATGCAGGCAGTTCTGACGCTGGGCAAGCCTTAGTTTCCAAGCTTTATCAATTGCGTCCAATCCGCTTGCCAATCAGAAAATAGCCTCTTGACCAGCCCTGGCTATTTAGCTAGCTCACAGACTGCACTCTGTGTTGGTGCAAGGTGTCTCCATTGAGCCGAGCCCCTAGTTCTGTGAGCTAGTTCCTGTACACCTATTGGCTAATTAGGTGCTTCCTCTGTCCAGCTCCTGCTTTAACCCATTGTTGTCCAGTCTGTTGATTCCCAACCAAATTCCATGTGCCAAACTCCCTGTCCCTGGGGGCCTCTGACAGTCTCGCGAAAATTTCCTCAAACTTCTGATGGGTCTGCGAAATTTCGGCGAACCGATTTCGCACTTCAAACATCAATGGCAAAGCCCCTAAACATGTTAGAACCACCAAATTTGCTAGGTATGTGTAGAACAGTGGCAACAAGAGACGAATACAAAAGTTCTAAAAGACCTTGTGGTTCTCCAGAAAATGGCAGTGACAGCAGGCAAATAGGTCTTTTGCGTGATGGACAGCATCCAAAAGGCAGCATAAACATTAGGACAATGAGAAAGGGTGAACTAAACCTACTAGCAACAGTATCTGCTGTAAAAACAGCAGAAGAATGTATTGCTATTTAATGTATGCACCCCTATTTAAATTATATAGCTGCATAATTTGTTTACGCTCTATAAATCCTGTTTATTAATAATAATAATAATAATTGCTAGCTGGCATCATGACCTGGATGAGATGTGTTAGGAATGTCACCCATAAAGTTGTGGACAAGTACCGCGGTGACATTAGGCAAAAGGATGGAGGACCAGAGATAGAGGGTGGGTCAGCGAGAGCAGTAGCAGTGTGTGGCCTCTGGTCAGCAATCTCTAGACCAGAGAATAGACCGCATTGAAGTAAGAGACCGCATTTGTAAGTGTCATGAAGAGCTGGGTGTAGTGTGTCGTCAATGCCACCCAGAAGTGTACAATTTTAGTGAATAGAGCACTGACTGGCAGCAGCAGCAACAGCAGGAAGAGAAGGCGGTGGGCCCTTGTGGGCCCTTGGAAAGTCTCTTGTGTTTGTTGTTACAAGACCTCAGGGAGACACTGGTTCATTCATCAGGGAAGGAACCAGTAATCTCAAACCCTGTCACTACTCCTAGGGCAATTCAGGGCTACTAGGGCCTAGGTTCCAGTGTATAAATATTCCCACCTTCAGGGGATATTCATACTGACAGGAGTCAGAGCTAGGTTAGGGTGTCCGTGTGACTGTTTCCCCCTACCTAGACTTTGAAGGCCTAGTCCCTTGTCTTTATCCTTCTGTTTCCTCCTAGTGTTCCTCCCCTCCCCCTTATCCATGACAATAGAGTACTGAAAGACGGCAACAGCAGGAGAAGGAGGCGGTGGACCCTGAGAAGGAGCGGGGACCGGATTGGTAACTGGCATTTAGAGCTGGGTGTACTGCATCAATGCCATCCATAAGAGTACAATTTTTTGTGAATGGATTACTGAAAGGCGGCAGCAGCAGCAGGAAGAGGCGGTGGGCCCTGAGATGGAGCATTAACCCCATTGGTAAATGGCATCCAGAGCTGGGTGTAGTGCATCATCAATGCCACCCAGAAGTGTACAATTTTAGTGAATGGAGTACTGACAGGCGGCAGCAGCAAGAGGAGGCAGTGGGCCCTGATAAGGAGCGTGGACCCATTGGTAACTGGCATCTAGAGCTGGGTGTAGCGCATCGTCAATGCCACCTAGAAGTGTACAATTTTAGTGAATGGAGTACTGACATGCGGCAGCAACAGCAGAAGGATGAGGTGGTGGGCCCTGAGACGGAGCGGGGACCGTATTGGTAACTGGCATCTAGAGCTGGGTGTAGTGCATTGACAATGCCACCCACTCAGAAGTGTGTAATGCAATTTTAGTGAATGGAGTACTGACAGGAGGCAGCAGCAACAGCAGGAGGAGGAGGCGATGGGCCCTGAGACGGAGCGTGGACCGCATTGATAACTGGCATCTAGTGCTGGTGTAGTGCATTGACAATGCCACCCACTCAGAAGTGTGTAATACAATTTTAGTGAATGGAGTACTGACAGGCGGCAGCAGCAGGAGGAGGAGGCAGCAGTGGGCCCTGAGAAGGAACGGGGACCGCATTGGTAACTGTCATCTAGAGCTGGGTGTAGTGCATCGTCAATGCAACCCAGAAGAGTACAATTTTAGTGAATGAAGCACTGACAGGTGGCAGCAGCAGGAGGAGGCAGTGGGCCCTGAGATGGAGCGGGGACCGTATTGGTAACTGGCATCTAGAGCTGGGTGTAGTGCATTGACAAAGCCACCCACCCAGAAGTACCATATTTTCCGGCGTATAAAACGACTTTTTAACCCCGAAAAATCTGTGCCAAATTCGGGGGTCGTCTTATACGCCGGGTACCGGTACTTACCTGCAGCTTGCTTCACGTCCGGCGTCCCCGCGAGTCGAGTCCCCGCGAGTCCTCCTGTGCAAGCTGCACAGGAGAACGCGAGCCTGCACAGGAGGACGTGAGCCTGGATAGGCTCTCCAGTGGAGAGCCTAGATTGGCTCCCCAGTGAAGAGCCTGGATTGGCTCTCCAGTAGAGAGCCTGGATTGGCTCTCCAGAGAGAGCCTGGATTGGCTCTCCAGTAGAGAGCCTGGATTGGCTCTCCAGTAGAGAGCCTGGATTGGCTCTCCAGTAGAACATGCCCATTCATTAAAAGGAATGCGCCCATTCATTCCTTAGAACTAGTACTGTACTGTTCCTTCTGCCTCTCAGTTCTCGCACAATAGCGAGATCCGACAGGCAGAAGGAACAGTACAATACTGGGCGTATAACACGACCCCCAACTGATTGGTTAGAGTGGGGGGTCGTCTTATACGCCCAGTCGCCTTATACGCCGGAAAATACGGTATGTGATACAATTTTAGTGAATGAGTACTGACAGGCGACAGCAGCAAAAGCAGGAGGAGGAGGCGGTGGGCCCCGAGATGGAGCGGGGACCGCATTGGTAACTGGCATTTAAAGCTGGGTGTACTGCATCATTATTATTACCCAGAAGTGTACAATTTCAGTGAATGAAGTACTGACAGGCAGCAGTAGCAAGAGGAGGTGGTGAGCCCTGAGACGGAGCGTGGACCGCATTGGTAACTGGCATCTAGAGCTGGGTGTAGTGCATCGTCAATGCCACCCAGAAGTGTACAATTTTAGTGAATAGAGTACTGACATGCGGCAGTGGCAGCAACAGCAGGAGGATGAAGTGGTGGGCCCTGAGACGGAGCCGGGACCGTATTGGTAACTGGCATCTAGAGCTGGGTGTAGTGCATTGACAATGCCACCCACCCAGAAGTGCGTAATACAATTTTAGTGAATGGAGTACTGACAGTCGGTAGCAGCAGCAGACGGAGGTGGTGGGCCCTGAGACGGAGCGGGGACCGCATTGGTAACTGGCATCTAGAGCTGGGTGTAGCGCATCATCAATGCAACCCAGAAGAGTACAATTTTAGTGAATGAAGCACTGACAGGTGGCAGCAGCAGGAGGAGGCAGTGGGCCCCGAGATGGAGCGGGGACCTCATTGGTAACTGGCATTTAAAGCTGGGTGTACTGCATCATTATTACCACCTAGAAGTGTACAATTTTAGTGAATGGAGCACTGAGAGGCGGCAGCAGCAGGAGGAGGAGGAGGAAGCAGTGGGCCCCGAGAAAGAGCGGGGACCGCATTGATAACTGGCATCTAGAGCTGGCTGTAGTCCATTGTCAATGCCACCCAGAAGTATGTAATACAAATATCTGAAATTTGTTAAGGGTCAGACCAAGATGTTTTGTGCGCCAGCACTGTTGCTGTGGTCTGTGGTGCCGGAAGCGGTAGGAAGGTAGACGATATTGCTAGTTTGCATCGTGAAATGGATGACATGATTGCCAACCCTCAATCTTACAGTACTTAGTTGAAAAATTAGCCAAAGGCAATGGTACCTATCAGTATGGCAGTACTGGGGGTTTTCATCTGCAGTTTGTCGGCCTCCCGGAAGCAGCAGAAATGTAAAGTATATTGCTAGCTGGCACAATGGCAAACATGACATTGGCGATGAATGCTATCCCTGGACGTTGCTATAACTAGCGGAAAAATGATGATAGCCAGCCACAGACTCAGCACAGGAGCAGTGTTGGTTTACAGAGGCATCTTGGTTGGCCAGTGAGTACTTGTGACAGTCAATCAGTGACATCTGCAGTGGGGATATGATAGTTGTTAGTAACCCATCTTTCGTTCATTTTCAAAAAGGTAAGGCAATTGACATTTTCCGGAGACAGTCGTGATCTGTTGTCCATGACTACTCCACCAACGGCAATGAAGAACACTGGATGCCGGGCATGAAAGAAGCTTGATGGCTTACTGTGCCATCTGCGGGTAGATTTCAAGCCTGTTGACCCAAAAATTAATGGTGTCACTACTGTCAGCACAGGCATTCTCCTCATAACTGCGGTCGTCAACACCACGCCCAGTCAGAAAAGAGCCAACGTAATCGTGCACCATACGCTTCATCCATTCTCAATATTCATGCCCCTGCACTTTACTTGTTTGAGGTGGCTGCATCAGGTTTCACCAGGCATCCAGAAAATCCCCCCTGCCTTGGCCTAGACTTTTGGATGTGTGCGTCCTGCTGCCACTACTGCTGCTGCTGCCGCTACAGGAGGATGCAGTGGAGGCAGTGTCCGCCTGAGCTCCCTGTGTGGAATGTGGTGCGCGGAACTCCTCACACAGCCGGTCACATAGTATTCTGCTCAGGCAGGTCACCTTTTCTTTCTCTTGCGCCAGGTTTGGTAGAAACTGTGACATTTTGTCTTTGTAGCGGTAATCCAGAAGGGTGGCCAGCCAGTAATCATCACGTTTTTTGATGCTGCAAATGCAGGGATCCCTCCGTAGACATTGCAACATGTGGACAAACATATGAAAGAGGGGTTCCGTGGGCTCATCCTCCTCATGTCCCTCAGTAGGCCCCAAAACATCTTCCTCCTCTTCAAGCTGCAGCTGCAAATCCTGTTGTTTCATCGCCCACACAATGCCTGGGGCTGGGCAGCACAAATGCGGGTTGGACGGGTCCTGTCCAGCAGCCCCAACATGGTCTCCCTCATCATCATAATCATCTTCCTCCTCCTCCTCCTCTTGAAAATCCTGATGCTGGCCCTCATCTCCCATCACCACTTACCATCAGGCCACACAGGGTATTTTCAAGCAGAAAGATGATGGGTATGACATCGTTCCAACCTGACCCCTCCCGACTCACAACGTTTGTGGCCTGCTCAATGGGGGCCAGTACCTTGCACAGCGTCTCCATCTGCAGCCACTGGTGACTGGTAAAATAGCTCAGTTGCGTGGCTGTACCAAGGGCCCTGCTGCCTCCATGCACCACGCTGACCAAGTAATGGCGGATGGCTAGCTTTTGCTCACACAGACGCTGGAGCATGTGCAGAGTGGGGTTCTATCTAGTCACAGTGTCACAAATGAGTCTATGCGGTGGCAGCCTCTGTTGGTGCTGTATTTGGCTAAGCGCCGCGGCAGCAGTAGGGGATCGGCGTACATGGCTGCAGATGGAGCTAGCCTGTCTTATTAAGTCCTGCAGTCCTTGGTACGTGCGGAGGAACTTCTGCACCACCAGGTTCAGTACATGCCCAAACCAAGGCACATGTGTTATGCGGCCCATGCACAGCACAGCCACAAGGTTGGCCCCGTTGTTGCACACTACATGTTGTGAGCCAGGAGGGCGTCAGCCAAGCCTCAACCTTCCTGTGAAAAGCGGACAAGAGTTCCCTGACGGTGTGACTTTTCTCCCCCAAGGACACCAGTTTCAGCACTGCCTGGCAACACGTGTGCGTGAGGAAGCCATAGTGGCGTGCCCGCTTAACCACAGTGCCCTCTGCTGCTGGCCTTTCAGGAGGAGTAATAAAAAAAGAGGGGTTGACGGTAGAAGGAATGCAGGAGGAGGGAGAGGACTGGGGTGGCCTATGCTTTCCCACCACACCCCTTGGTGGGGGTACCAGGTGCTGTAATGCCTCTTGCAGACTACTGCCCACTGAGCTATGCAAGGCCACCCAGGGCCCAGCTGTCCATGGTGACGTGGATTTCACTAGACACAGAGAATGCCAATGCCCGGGAGAGGTTTTCCATTACATGTGCATGTAAACTGGGAACAGCTGTGTGGGAGAAGTAATGCCTGCTTGGTATATTCCACCGCCGCTCGGGTCACGGAAGGGAGCAGAGTCCACAATGCTGTACGGCAGTAGCTGTAAGGCCAATAGTTTGGCTAGATGTGAATTTAGTTTGATTACTTTTTTGTTGGTTGGGCCCATAGCCTGATGCCTTGTGCAGATCTCCGGTAGAGTGGGCTGAAGGGACTGGGAGCTAGGGGAGCTGAAGGGGTCACTGGAGTACCCATCTTGCGGCGACAAATGTCATCTGATGCCACGAAACCTGCGGGCAGAAGCTGATACTTCATCGTCGCTAGAAGTCTGGCTGGCACCAACCTCCTTAGACGTAGTAGCAATGACAGTTGGAGGTGGAGAAGGAGTCAATGTAGTTGGAAGAAGAGAGGATGACGTGGTTGCACCTCCTTCAAGAGAACGCAAGTACTGCTCCCACTTTGGTTTATGGTTCTTGCGCATGTGGGAAAGCAGGGATGTTTTACCCAAATGTGATCTCTGTCCTCTTTACCCAAATGTGATCTCTGTCCTCTTTACCCAAATGTGATCTCTGTCCTCTTTACCCAAATGTGATCTCTGTCCTCTGCGGATGTGCCTGTGGCACAGGATGCAGATTGCTACGCATCCCTGCAACCACTCTGCTGCTCTGTCTCTTTGCCTGCCTCTGCTGGGTGCCCTGCATCTGCTCCAGCTCCACCTCCCCACCGTCACATTGTCTCTGACTTTTCCCCTGCTTGTGCCCACACCTCTGTCTCTTCTTTGGGCTTCACATGAGGCAGGCGCCCCCTTCCATCCCCAGTCTGTTGCTGCTGCTGCTGCTGTCTTTCCTCTACGTCTGTTTCAGAGCTGCTGCTAGCGCTTACACGCACCGGTGGTTCCCAGGTGACATCAAGGTCATCATCGTCCTCATTTTCATCTAAGTCAACATCTAAGCCTCAAAGTCTGCCTCCTGCTCTGAAATTCGCACTGTCAGATCCTCAGGCTGTTCGTCAAACAACAAGGGAAATTCATCGGGAGGTACAGGCACATTAGCCACGCTAACGCCAGTCTTTGCTCCTGTCACGGCTGTTCTGGTTACTGCTGCTGCAGAAGAAGAGCCTGGTGCACTTGAGGCCCCTGAGACCCAGTCCACAATACTCTCCACATGACGTCTGTATGATTGTATTCCGCCCTCTCAATACATCTACCAGCGTACTGGTGCTCCGCACACATCTCAGATCTTTTTGCCTCCAACAGTTTGCTGCTACTGCTGCTGCCCTACAGTGGCGGACTCTCGAGGAGTATGCCCCCTGCCAGATGTGGCAGGTTGTCCAACGCCACGCCTTCCCCTGCGTCTACCGCTCATCTTTTACTTATTCTGGCAAAAATGCACCTGTACCAAACAGTTTCTTTGGTAAATAGGAACAGGTATCAAACACTGAAATATCTGTATTTTTTTTTTACAGTAGAACAGATTTTATTCTGTACCAAACAGTTTCTTTGGTAAATAGCAAAAGGTATCAAACACTGAAATATCTGTATTTTTTTATAGTAGGACAGAATTTTTTTTTTAACAAAGGGTCTTTTTTGGTAAATAGCAAGAGGTATCAAAGACTGAAATATCTGTATTTTTTTTTGAGAGTAGGACAAAAAATGTTCTGTAGCAAACTGGCTTTTTTGGTACATAGAAACAGGTAGCATCAAAAACAGCCATATCTGTATATATACAGATATACAGAAGGCTCCTAACCTGTCCGTCACAATCCACGTCTCTCCCTGCTTCTATCCTTCAAACAGAACACAAGATACAGTGACTAACCCCTCCCTTCTTCCCTGTATATATGTCTGTGATCAGATCTTTCTTGATTGGGCTGCTGGGCCTTGCTGTGCATCCTGGGGGCAAATGATTCGCTCCCAGCCACGATTCTCGACGGAAATAGTGGCCGTTACCGCCCCCTGCTTTTTCCCTTGTTCGTTCGGGTAAACACAACCTCATGGCGAATCACAAGGCTGTTCTCGCCTAAATGTTTGGTAAGCGAGAAAGGCCCGATTCGCCGCCAGATCAAACTTACAAATCTCGCTCGCTCATCCCTAGTATACACCCTCCCAGATCTCCCAACCAACTACTAGCCCAGAGGCTTGACACCCAGGAAGCTACTCAAACCTACTCAAACTACTCAAAGCTACTCAAACTTCGCCAGCTTCATGTGCTCACTACCCGCCTGGATCAACTTCTGGTTCCCTCCAGTGCTCCTGCTGAACCACCAGTCCTGGCTCAGTCTCCTGCTATACCAGTGGCCTCTGCACTTCACCTACCCTCCCCACAACGATTTTCTGTGGATCCCAAGACTTGCCATGGCTTCATCAACCTGTGCAATATACATTTTGAGCTTTAGCCACAAAGCTTCCAAACTGACCGGGCTAAAGTAGCGTACATGATATCCCTGCTTTCTGGAGAAGCTTTGGGATGGGCGTCTCCACTCTGGGAGAGGAAGGATCCGGTCACCTGTAGCGTTGAAGCTTTCCTGAGCCTTTTTAGGTGGGTTTTTGATGAACCCGCTCGGGCCTCCTCAGGAGCCAGCGCTCTCCTGCGTCTCCGCCAAGAATCACTTACTGTGGGCCAGTTTGCTGTTAAGTTTCGTAATTTGGCGGCGGATCTCACCTGGAACAACGAGGCCCTTCATGCTATCTTCTGGCAGGGTCTTTCTGATCGCATTAAGGATGAGTTGCCTGGTCGAGAAATTCACACTGCTCTGGATGACCTGATCTCCCTCGCTACCCAGATTGATATACGTTTCCAGAAACGTTTCCAGGCGAAATCTCGCTCCTGTAATGTCTTCTTTCCTCGACTAGCTCCATCCTTCCAGCGGCCTCTGAAACTCACGCCTATCTCCAGAGGAGAGAACACGGCGCCTATCTTCAGGTCTCTGCATTTACTGTGGATTGAAAGGACACTTCATTAAACTCTGCCCACAGAAGCCGGGAAACTTCAGCGCCTAGTATGCTCTGACGGGGGCATGCTAGGTCACTCTTCTCTCCCCTCCACTCAGCATCCCTCAATACCAATTCAGCTCCACCACAGGACGTCCACACTTGCCCTGAAGGTTTTTATCGACTCTGGAAGAGCAGGCAATTTTATCTCGACTACTCTTGTCAAGGAGTGCGCCTGGCCAATAGAGCCACCGACTTAACCCCTGTGTATCTCTGCAGTGGATGGTACAGTACCATCCTCTCCTGCGGACTTTTCTGCTTCCAAACCTTGCCCATGCAAATGACGGTAGGTTTGCTACAACAGGAGACCATAACCTTTCTTGTAGTTCCCCAGGCCTCTTCTGCAGTCATCCTGGGACTCCCATGGCTTCCACAACACTCTCCAGTGCTAGACTGGTCTACTCCAGAGGTACTGGCCTGGGGTCCTTCTTGTCACTCTCGGTATTTGACCAACCTCCAACTTCACAAGCCTCTTGCCCTCTTGACGTCTGAGTTGGCTCCATCCATTCCAATCTAGTACAAGGACTTCCAAGATGTCTTCTCTAAATGCTAGGCCGAGCAATTTCATCTCTGTCGCTCCAATGACTGTGCAATAGACCTCATACCTAATTCCACATCTCCCGGAGGTCGGGTATACCCCCTCAGTCTTCCGGAGACCAAGGCTATGAGTGTATACATCCAGGAGAATCTGCAGAGAGGATTTATACGTAAGTCCTCCTTCCCCGCTGGAGCAGGGTTTTTCTTTGTTTATATGTTCCATCCGAAAGAATAGCCCCAATGGATAATTAAAGAAGAGTGGACTCCTGTTTGCCCAGCCTGTGGTTACATATAGTGTATCTGTGGAAGGAAGAGAAAGAGGGAGGGAGGGAAAGCCAGGCTTTTGAAGGGCAACCAGAGTTAAATTTAAAAACACAAAATTTTATTGTTCCAACAACATAATTTAAAAGATTGAGAGCTGTATCTCTATAAATGAATCCTAGCCTTACAAGTAACCACTAGTTTTGCAAAAAATAGCAATATGGTATAGTATCATACTGGGTTAGGAATGGGAGTAAGGTGTTCCACCCGATGCGTTTCACTCAAACCGGGCTTCCTCAGGGGTAGGGGGAGACCTTGGAATTTTTTAACAATATACAGTATTAACAATCCATATATATGCATTGGCTAACATTAGACTGATGTTTACAATAAATCAATAAAGAAAAAGAAACCAAATAAGACTTACTTAGTAATATTGCTAGGGCTTTTTACTGCATTAAGAGCCTTGTGATACCGAATTGCTACTTGTGAGTTGATAGTAAGACCGATATCAGTTTGGACGTACTGTGGTTTAGAGAGAGTAGAATGCAAAGCATGGGTAAGTATGAATGACTATTTTAATATAGGAATAAAAGTGTGTGAGCACAACTGATATTTATAGTGATATGTATAGTGATCTTTATAGTGTAGTTTTGCTTATGTATTATATAGTTAGCTAATAGGGATACTGTAACTTGAAAAAAAGATAGTGTTAATAGAGATAATATAGCAAGTATTACTAGGACACTGATTTACTAAAGATAGAAAATATATATATTGAGGATATTATGATGTAATTATCAAATTCGATAATGGCGTTACCTGCTGGCGTTTCCTGCTAATGTGACTTCTAGATAGACAATATATATTTAGGCTGTTGTAATGTAATTATAAGTTGGGCGACAGGATGGCGCCAAAATAGCGTTACCTGGTGGTGTTTCCAGGTGTCCGAGTGGAGTGAACGGTGTGATAGAAGCTTGAAATGTTTATTTTAGGACTTTCATATGCACAATGGTTATGACATCTCTGTCTGTCTTTAATAAAGGGGATAAACGGTTTGTGATGGAGAAATAGCTATTTTATGAATAAAGAATATAAGACAGAGCCTCTACCTTAGTAGAAGTAAATGACAATGATCCAGCAAGGGAAGATAAAGTGTTGTCCTCTCGTATGGAGCTTAGACAGAGACAGACAAGGGTTTTGCATTAGTAAGTTTGTTGTTTTGTAATAAGGATGTTTGAGTGGTAGTTCAGAGAAAATACTCACTATTATCGTTGTTGTATGTGGGTAAACTGTGGGCAGCCGTCCAAAAGGGGACAGTGCTGTCCGCTGCTCGTGATTAAATGGGTTAACCCATCTGTGTGACGTAAGAGTGCTTCCGCCCTTACTCTTTGTGTGTGTCCCTAGTTCCGCCCTGACTCTGTGTGTTTCCTGGTTTGGTGCTTCCGCCCTTACTGTTGTTGTGTATCCCAGATTATAGGATATAGTGGCTTCTTCCCTTACTTGTGTTTATATAAGTGGGGTGATGTTTGTGTTAACTGTTTGTTTGCTGAAAATAAACAGTTTGTTTGATGAAAATTTACTGTTAATTTACTGTAATTTAATCTAGCCCTTCACAGGGGTAATATTTATTCTACTGATATGTACAAATAAATCTTCGGTTCAGAGAGGTAAAAAAGTTTTTTTGTATTTGTTTAAAGCATAAAGGGGTACTAAGCAGCAGCAATAAAAAACATATTTCAGAGATCTAACGTATCATTATCATGTAATGTATCGAAGAGTTAACATATCACTATCATTTTCATATGAAAGAGATAACATATCATTAAAGTGGTTGTAGGGAGGATAAAATAGTCGTATATATTGTAACAAGCGTTATCAAACAGGAATTATTAAAATATATAAGGTCCAACATACTACAACAGATGTGTGTAAGTAAACATGAATTTAAATAACATGGGATGATCGCTAGTCATGCAGGGAGTTACAGGGTAGAAATCATAGATCAACATTGTTTCCTGACGCTCTCTCCTGCTTTTTCGATCCACAGGATTCTGAAACCACTGCTGAACCAGAGTTTATTATCCCACCAGCCTGTATCCTTGCCTTGTCCTCTGTACAGGAATCTGCTATTCCCCCAGGTAAAACCTTGGTGCCTGCTCAACTCCGCACCAAAATATTGTATTGGGTACAAGGACTCTAAAACTGTCACTGTCACTGGCCACCCGGGGCGTTTACAGAAGTTTCACCTTTCTCTCCCGTCTGTCCTGTTGGCCCAACCTTCGTAAGGATGTGACAGACTATGTCAGCGCTGCTCTGTATGTGCTCAAACCAAGTCGTCTACTTGTGCCCCAGCAGGACCGCTTCTTCCTATGCCCATCCCTAAGGAGCCTTGGTGTCACCTGTCTATGGATTTTATTACAGATCTTCCACCCGCCGATGGCTGTACAGTCATTTGGGTGGTATTGGATCGCTTTTCCAAAATAGCTCATTTTATACCCCTTCCAGCTTTACTGCAGCAGTTGCGTTGGTGCAAGTCTTCATTCATGAAATTTTTAGGCTTCACAGTATGCCCACGCATATAGTTTCTGATCGTGGGGTGCAATTTACCTCTCACTTTTGGAAAGGCTTTTGCAGATCCCTGGACATCTCTGCGGACTTCTCCTTAGCCTATCACCCGCAGACTAATGGGCAGACGGAGAGCGTTAATCAAGCCCTGGAGCAATATCTCAGAGCCATTGTTTCTGCCCACATGACTGGGTAGCACTACCATGGGTGGTGTTCGCCCACAGCTATGTTAATACCAGCACCAAAGAATCACCTTTCTACATTGTCTATGGCAAACATCCTCGCCTTCCATCACCTATACCATGCTCTGCCAAAGTACCTGGGTTCCAGCTACAGTTGTGTCTGCACCTCTTCTTGCCAAGAGGCTTCATCTTCATTTCCCCCACTAAACCCAGACCCCGGCGGGTGGGGAGGGGGGTAATGTCACACTTACCTCTTCCTCACTAAAGCACAGACATCTCTCTCCTGCGCATGCGGGCAGTTCTGATGATGGGCGTGCCTCTGTCTCCAAGCTTTATCAATTCAGTCCAATCTGCTGGCCAATCAGAAAATAGCCTCTTGACCAGCCCTGGCTATTAGGCTAGTTAACAGACTGCACTCTGTGTTCATGCAACGTGCATGTCCATTGTGCCGAGCCCCTAGTTCTATGAGCTAGTTCCTGTACATCCTGTACCTATAATTAGTGTTGGTCGAATAGCTCACTATTCGAATCGACTGCAATTCGGTCGAATAGTGCAAAATTATTCGGGTGAACGAACGACGAATTCAAACTCTATTAAAGTCAATGGGGGAAAAATTTGGGTTGTTTTCGGGACTGTGTAGAGCTTCTACAGCCTATAAATACATATAAAAAGACATGCCAAGACTCCCCCAGCTCTACACAACACTGAATAAGCAAAAAAAAAATAAGGAAGGCTTTTTTATGTTGCTGGCAAGGCCATTTTATGGGGCAGTCAAGGGAACATCCCGGATTTTACACTGGCCTCCAAGTAGAGGCAGAGAGGGCCGCAAGGGGTTTCCTCCGGTCCAAAAATTAGCCACCAGGTTTCACAGCTCCTTTACAAGCCATACACAGGCTTCAGAGTACAAGCAGAGGTCCCTGAGGGGGGTCTTTCAGTCAAAAAATTAGCCAGCTACACAGCTCTGTTATAAAAGTTACAACTGACAGGTGGCAGCAGCAGGAGGAGGAGGCGGAAGCCACTGAGACGGAGCGAGGACCGGATTGGTAACTGGCATCTAGAGCTGGGTGTAGTGCATCATCAATGCCACCTAGATGTCTGTAATACCATTTATAGGAATGTACTGACAGGTGGCAGAAGCAACAGCAGGAGAAGGAGGCGGTGGGCCCTGAGACGGAGCAAGGACGGGATTAGAGGTTGAGGCCATCGCCTATGTGGACAGTGTAGAAGCTGTAGCTATTGGAGACATGAATAGATGAACAAGATTCCAATCTGTCCCTACCTACTATGTAGCGAAACCACATGAAAGGGAACGGGCATGGCGGAATCAGCGGGGAAATACCCTGTTGAGCTTGAGTTTAGTCTGGCATCTAGAGCTGGGTACTGGGCAGGCGGCAGCAGTAACAGCATGGGGAGGAGGCGGCAGGCCCTGAGACGGAGTGTGGACAGCATTGTTAACTGCCATCTGGAGCTGGGTACTGGGCAGGCAGCAGCAGCAACAGCAGGGGGAGGAGGCAGTGGGCCCTGAGACAGAGCAGGGACGGCATTAGAGGTTGAGGCCATCATCCTGTATTGACAGTGTAGAACTTCTACACTTCTACACTGTCCATATAGGTTATGGCCTCAACCTCTAATGCCGTCCTTGCTCTGTCACAGGGCCCACCGCCTCCTGCTCATGCTGTTACTGCTGCTGCCTGCCCAGTACCCAGCTCTGGATGCCAGTTACCAATGCTGTCCACATTCCGTCTCAGAGCCCACCGCCTCCTCCTCTTGCGGTTCCTGCTGCACGGCCCAGGCTTGATCAATATGAGCCATCAGGATGCGGGTATATTCGAGTGGGTGGCATCTTTAACCCTGGAGCGCAACTCGAAGCGGAAGTGGAAGTGCATGTCAATCAAATCAAATTGGGGCAAATCTGCCAGAGTGGCGCTGTAGAAATTCCCATCTATGATGTCCTAGCGCACATTAGGAATTGGGTACTCTAGCACTTCACCAGCTTTGAATCCAACAAGCATGGACATGTTGCATATCACCAGACATTTGGGGCTCAGCACCTCGGTGAGCTGAATAAACAGGTGGTCCAGGTTGGTTTTGTACATTTGCACTGATTGCTCATGATACCTGATAACATCCTATATACACGAGTTGATGATGACAACGTCTGGCTGAGGTCCATGTTTGAAGTCGGCCAGCACGCTCTCTATGTACTCCGAAGAGACACGGGTCAGGAAATAGAACCGTACAAGGTGGTGGTCAGTTCTGTAATGACACACTTAGCGATAAATTATGCAATTGTGCATTTCACCCAGAGATTCCCCAACGTGTCATTTGCAAATGACATCTCACCCTTCACTTTCAGCTGGTTCTCAGTCTGAAACTCATCATTCTGCAGTATTTTCACAAGATCTTTGTTGACGGATCTTTGAATGGAGTCTCTGAGGACGGCCACATACTTGTGGAGAAGTCTGCTGAGCTGAATAACTTCATGGCTCAATGTGGTCATCCAGGACCTCTCAGTTCCCGTTACACATACCGGTGTCTCCCATCTCATCCCCCCGACATATACAGAGGGACTGCTGTTCTACTTCCCAGTTCCAGGGTAACATACACAGAAAATAAGTCTGATAAAGCGTGGTACCGATGGATGAAGCAGAAGACGTGGGCTTCTACATTCAATCACAAATTTCAGATTACACACTTGCATTACACACTTCGGGGTGTCATTAAGGATGCACTACACTCAGCTATAGATGCCAGTTACTAATGCCGTCCACACTCCGTCTCAGGGCCTGCTATCTAGTGAAAGCACATGAAAGGGAACGGGCTTGGCGGAATCAGCGGGGAAAGAAGACCCTGTTGAGCTTGTGTCTAGTCTGGCATCTAGAGCTGGGTACTGGGCAGTGGACATGCAGCAGCAGGAAGAGTAGGCGGTGGGCCCTGAGAAGCGTGGATGGCATTGTTAACTGTCATCTAGAGCTGGGTACTGGGAGGAGGAGGCGGTAGGTTCCGAGACGGAGAAAGGACAGCATTAGTGGTTGAGGCCATCACCTACATGGACAGTGTAGAAGCTGTAGCTACTGGAGACATTGCTGTGTAGGCGACTGCCTTTTCCTATCTGCTAGCTGTAACTTTGTAAAATGCAGCATGGACAGTATTGTTAACTGGCATCTACAGCTGGGTACTGGGCACTGGGCAGGCGGCAGCAGTAACAGCGGGAGGAAGAGGCAGTGGGCCCTGAGATGAAGTGTGAACAGCATTAGGAACTGGCATTTAGAGTTGGGTACTGGGCAGGCAGCAGCAGTAATAGCAGAAGGAGGAGGCGGCGGGCTCTGAGACTAAGTGTGGACGGCTTTAGTATCTGGCATCTGGAGTTGGGTACTGGGCAGGCAACAGCATCAGTTACAGCAGGAGGAGGAGGCGGTGGGCTCTGAGACGGAGTGTGGACGGCTTTAGTATCTTGCATCTAGAGTTAGGTACTGGGCAGGCAGCAGCATCAGTTACAGCAGGAGGAGGCGGTGGGCTCTGAGACGGAGCGTGGACGGCATTAGAATCTTGCATCTAGAGTTAGGTACTGGGCAGACGGCAGCATCAGTTAAAACAGGAGGAGAAGGAGGCGGTGGGCTCTGAGACGGAGCGTGGACGGTGTTCGTATCTTGCATCTAGAGTTAGGTACTGGGCAGGCGGCAGCATCAGTTACAGCAGGAGGAGGCAGTGGGCTCTGAGACGGAGCAAGGACGGCATTAGAGGTTGAGGCCATCACCTATATGGACAGTGTAGAAGCTGTAGCTACTGGAGACATTGCTGTGTAGGGGACTGCCTTTTCCTATCTGCTAGCTGTAACTTTGTAAAATGCGGCATGGACAGTATTGTTAACTGGCATCTACAGCTGGGTACTGGGCAGGCGGCAGCATCAGTTACAGCAGGAGGAGGCGGTGGGCTCTGAGACAGAGCGTGGACGGCTTTAGTATCTGGCATCTAGAGTTTGGTACCGGGCAGGTGGCAGCATCAGTTACAGCAGGAGGAGGAGATGGCAGCATCACTTACAGCAGGAGGAAGAGATGGTGGGCTTTGAAACGAAGTGTGGACAGCCATAGTATCTGGCATCTAGAGTCGTGTACTGGGGAGGTGGCAGCATCAGTTACAGCAGGAGGAGGCGGTGGGCTCTGAGACGAAGTGTGGACGGCGTTAGTATCTGGCATCTGGAGTCAGGTACTGGGCAGGTGGCAGCATCAGTTACAGCAGGAGTAGGAGGAAGCGATGAGCTCTGAAACGGAGTGTGGACGGCTTTAGTATCTGGCATCTAGAGTTGGGTACTGGGCAGACGGCAGCATCAGTTACAGCAGGAGGGGGAGGTGGTGGGCTCTGAGATGGAGCGTGGACGGCATTAGTATCTTGCATCTAGAGTTGGGTACTGGGAAGGCCGCAGCAGTAACAGCAGGAGAAGGAGGCGGTGGGCCCTGTGACGGAGCAAGGACCGCATTGGAGGTTGGGGCCATCACCTCTATGGACAGTGTAGAAGCTGTAGCTATTTGAGACATGAATGGATGTACTAAATTCACACTTTCCATATCTACTATCTAGTGAAACCACATAAAAGGGAACGGGCTTGGTGGAATCCTCGGGGAAATACATACATTTTTTTTATCATTTGTGGATATCTAGCAAGTGCTATCACAGTTAAATATCTGTATTTGTTTCACATAAATACATCATTTTTATGGGTTTTAGGATACATACCAAGTGCTATCAGAATGAAATATCTGTATTTTTTGGAGAGAAATATATAATTTGTTATACCCTTTTGGATAGATACCAAGTGCCATCAGAATTAAATATCTGTATTGTTTAGAGAGAAATACATTTTTTTGGCTTTAGGGATATATAGCAGAGTGGGATCAGAACTAAATATCTGTATTTTATGGAGAGAAATATAGAATTTTCCATGGTCTTTTGGATTGATACCAAGTACTATCAGAATTAAATATCTAGATTTTTGGGAGAGAAATACAGACATTTTTATGGTTTTGGAGACATATAGCGCTGCTGAGTGTCTTTGGCAATTGCTGCATGACTGGCGGCTTGCTTCCGCTGAAAAAAAGCCTGCATAGTTTGGCTTAGATGACCTCCACCGCTGCTGCCACCCATGCCGCTTAAGGTAGTTGTTTGGCTCCCATGGCTGGTGGAACTGCCATAGGGATCCCTGCTGCTGCTGTTGCTTGCTCCTGTTGCCAGCCGAAAAAGGCTGAGCACAAGTCCCTTACAATGAACATCTTGGTAGTGCTGCATTTTAGGTCCCCTGTATTGGGGCAAGATGAGTTGTATCTCAGGTTTGTATCTTGGATCCAGTAATGTAGCAATCCAATAGTCGTCAGTCTTTGTTTTTATGTGTTGTATGCACGGATCTTTGGCTATGCACTCCTGCATGAAGGCTGTCATGTGGCTCAAACTTCCCACAGCTGAGGTAATTCTGGACCCACACTCCTGTACAGCTGAGGTAATTCTGGACCCACACTCCTGTGGGTCGAACAGCAGCACAGGGTTGTCCTCCTCCTCCGCCTGGTCTTGCCATCCACGGAACATGCCGCCTTGTGTTTGGGTGGATGGATGCCATATACCCTCAATATCCTCCTCTGCCCCTGCCTCCCCTTCTTGCATGCCTGCAATGTCCTCCATCTTTTTCCACCTCCTCCTCTTCCTTGATTTGTGGTGCACTATGCCTAGTAGGCACGCATGTCCGAGATGATGTTTGAAATGTCATCTCTTGATCCACCATCATCTGTTCCAGCAGGCATATGATGGGGATGGTGTCACTGACACAGGCCTGATCCCTGCTGATCATCCTGGTTGCCTCTGCAAAAGGGTGACAATACAGTGCACAAGTCCTTAATTTGCAGCCACTCCGCAGGGCTGAAGAAAGGTAGTGTAGGTATACGTCTGAAACGAACAGACTCTGCCACGTAATCCACCACCACTTTCTGTTGTTCAGCCAGCCGCTGCAGCATGTAAAAGGTGGAGTTCCAACGTGTGGCCACATCACAAATTAACCGGTGCACTGGCAGGTTGAGATTTCGCTGTAAATCCACTAATCTGGCACTGGATGTGTACGACCGGTGGAAATGCGCTGACAACTTTCTAGCCTTCAGCAACAGTGGCTGGAGGCCTGGGTAATTCCTAAGGAAGCGCTGTACTATCAGGTTCATGACGTGAGCCAGGCAAGGTATGTGTGTGAGTTTCCCACAACGCAGGGCTGCCAGCAGATTGGCCGCGTTGTCACTCACGACCTTGCCTGGCTGAAGTCTGTTGGGAGTTAGCCATATGTCCTCCTGCTCCCGCAAGGCACTTAGAATGCCTGCGTCCGTGTGGCTGAGGGAACCAAGGCTTCGCAACCTCAGGACTTCGTGGCAACGTCTGAATTGTGCACCGAAATAGCTAACTGCAGATTGTTGCTGGCGGTGAACAGATGCTGTCGAATGGGAGGTGCTGGGTCTCCACGGCAAAGTGTCCCTGGAGGAAGAGGTTGAGGCAGACGACTCAAACGAGGAGGTGGAAGTGGAGGTTGAGGAGGAGATTGCATGGCGATGTGCTCTGGGCGGAGGTAGGTATGCAGGCCTTGCTGCAGCTGCATCTTCTCCTGCTGTCACCAAAGTTACCCAGTGAGCCGTATAGGAAATATATCTTCCCACTCCATGCTTGCTCGACCAACTGTCGGTTGTCAGGTGCACCTTGCCAGAAGAGGGGGTACAATCTCTTGACCCAGGCTGGGTCATGTACTCTACTACCTCTTGTTCATGGTGTGATAATAATGGACACCCACCACCAACAGCAGCGCTTCTTGTTCTCGGGTCTGCAGCTAAAAACAAACTCATACTGCTTTGCTTGCCACCCTTGCCAAAGCTGCCCCTTCTTCTTTGGCCAGACATTGTAGAATTTTTTTTGTGTGGCTTGAAAACCCTGCAAAATATTTTGTAGCTAATATGCTTCATAAAGTGGAAATTTGTACAGTGAATTTTTTTATTGGGGGAGGGGTTGACACCAAAATTGCAAGTGCACTGTGTGTGTTGTATGCAGCACTTTTCTTCAGTGGTGACGCTTGTAATATGCAGCACAGTATGCAAACTATATACTGCAGTATACACTGCGTCTGTGTGTCTGTCTCTCAGTACAAGTGTGATACTGTGCACGCAGTCAGGGAGGGTACCCTGCCTCTGGCTGCGTGTAAAAGACTGACTATCTATCAATGTATCTATCTATCTATCTAGCTAACAGCTATTTCAGCAACAATAGTCTAAGTGTATTTAACATATTTTATTCATGGGTAGAGATTGAAAAACTCTGAGACTGCTTTTGGGTTCACTAACTTTTTAAATTTTTTTATGACAACATGTATGCTGCTCTGTGTTTGCTAACTTTTTAAAATTTTTTGCAAATTTTTTTTTTATGCCAACAGGCGTGCTGCTCTGTGTTTGCTAACTTTTTGAAATCATTTGCTTATTTTTTTTATTTTTTATGTAAACATATATGCTGCTCTGTGTTTGCTAACATATTACTTGCAACCTTTACACTATAAAAGAACATATCCTAAAATACATTTTTTTATTTTGTTTTTTGCAGGTACGCTGGACAACAACAAGGTGCTCCACACCTGAGGTTTGCAAGAAGCAGAAAGTGGGAACCTGTGACCAATGATGACATTTGGCTGTTTTTGGGCTTGGTGATCCTTCAGGGAGTTGTGGGCAAACCCGTGCAGAAGTGGTACCGGTCCAAGAACAAAATGATTGCCACTCCATTCTTTGGCACAGTCATGCCAGAATACCGATTTTCTCTCATCATGAAGTACCTGCACTTCGCAAACAATGAAGAATTTGATGAGACTACCCATCCTGCACCAAAACCGAAGAAAATTTGGGAAGTGTCTCAGATAATTCTACAAAATTTCCAACAAACCTATTTGGCAGAAAGAGATGTCAGCATTGACAAAAGTCTAATGGCTTACAAGTAGAGGCTCAGCTGGGTGCAGTACATTGCGTCAAAGAGGGCACGATTTGGTGTGAAGACCTATATGCTATGTGAATCCTCATCTGGCTACATATGGAATACGGTACTGTACACTGGAAAAGGGACACAGTTCAACCCCAGATACAGCCATTATGGATTGGCAACATCTTCAGTGCTATCCCTCATTGAGCCATTGCTAGGTCAGGGGTATTGTGTCAAAACTGACCATTTCTACACCTCTCCTGAGCTTTATGAGTTCCTTCTGCAACACAGAACAGATGCCTATGGAACCGTTAGGGCTAACCGGCGCAACCTGCCATCACTGTTTGCAAAAGGGAAGCTGAAGACAGGAGAAATTGTTGCCTGGCAGAAAGGAAAGATGATGGCCCTGAGATGGCGTGACAAGAAAGATGTGTGCCTGATGAGTACTGTCCATGATGCCTCCACTGTTATGGTACACACAAAACGTGGGAAAGAAGTGATGAAGCCACAGGTGGTGATTGACTACAATAACACCATGGGAGGTGTCGACAGGGCTGACCAAGCCATGACATTCTACCCAGCGATGAGGAAACAGCAAAGGAAGTACTACAAAAAGATTTTCAAGCATCTAGTTGAGCAGTGCCTATGGAATGCCTACGTTCTGTACAAAAAAATAGTCAAAGGCCTGTGAATCATTCAGACTTCATTTTGCAAGTTTCCGAATTCATAGTCAAGAACCACTAAACATCATCAGTGGCTATGAATAGACCTGGACGTCGTGCTTCCACCATTGTCAAACCAGAACGTCTGACCAGTCGTCACTTCGCTGAATACATCCCACCAGGACTGATGACAGAGGAAGGAAGAAACGCAAGGAAACCAGGTTCTACTGTCCTGACTGTGATGTTGGGCTTTGTGCAGCACCCTGCTTCAAAATCTACCACACCCGGGATGTCTACTAAAAATGTAAATGTTTTTTTTTTCTAAAATCTGCATTTAATTTATATTATTATTTATCAATAATATTGCACCCTTGTTTGGAAAGTTTCAGTGAGAAATTTTTGATAAAGTTTTTTTTTGATAAATTACATTGTTGTGGTCTAATATTTCATTATTTTTTATAATAATGATTTATAATTATGTATTATATTATAATTTATGATTATAATATAATAAATATAATTATTATACCCGGAAGTTAATCCCAAGAATTACAGGCCCGCAATATAAACAAAAATTTCTATGCAAAAAAAATAGGATCACTTTTTGCATCAAAAAACTGACAGAATTAGAACGCTAGGGGGTTTAAAGAGGAACTATACTCAAAATAGAAAAAAAAAAACAAACAAAAACACACCTTTAATTCCGCAGGGCAGTCCGATTACTCCGGGGGTGTCCGGCATTTGGTCCCGCGTCGTCCCGACATCTGTCCTGAAGCTGGCGCATCGGGTGCCACCATCTTCCTCTTCTCTTCTAGATTTTTCATCCGACTTTTTTTTTGCTGCTCTTTGTTTATGAGAATATTTTTATCTTATCTACCTCTTGTGTTGTCACTTTTCAAAAGACTATACAAATAGTTTTCAAAAGCGTGAAGGGTAAAAAAAACTTATCACCTTTTTTACAAGATTGCAAATTGAGCTATAATTGGCAAAATGCCTACATATTTTAAATCCCCACAACCTGATGTTTGTTCTGCCAATTGTTTTTAGATGACGGAATGTACTCACAGAGGACCAATTGGTATTTTAAAAGGGGAGCAATCATAGAAGGAAATGGGCCCACTCTCTGTTTTAAATTGTCATCCATCCTTAGCAAATATCACCATTTATTTAACAAGGACTTGAGATAAAAATCCAGGGAGCCTCTATATAGATTAAAAACTGATTGAACTCGTCCAGGGAAAACTACCAGCTATTGCACATTTGTGCACTTTCCTGCAGCCATATGGGCCCCAAATCAGCACCTAAAGGTAAGCCTGCAAGAGGCTCTGGGGAAAAAGCCAGGTTATCTGGCTTCTTCACAGCAGGGGGCCACTCCGCCCGCGAACAGGCCACAAAGTTGTGGCCACAATTAGTTCCCGAGGCCTGTGAATCGAGTTCCGGCGGACCAGGCCGCAAAGTCGCGGCCTAAAGTAGCGGAGGACCCCATGGATGAAGGCACCAGCAGTAGGGCCCTCACACCGACGTCCCAGCTGTTCACCCAGCAGGCCAGACAGGCCAATTCCTGCCCTACAGACAAGGAAACAGGGAGGCCCTCTCTTTCTTTCTTCCATGGAGGACATACCTCGATCCAGCAAGTGAGGAAGAGGATGTGGGGGACTGAAAGGCGCATCTGCGCGCCCTGCCTACGAAGCATGACCAAGATCAAAGCATCAGTAAATTAGAGGCCAGCTGTAAATCTGAGTCCCAGGCTACAACAGGAATCCAACACTACAGCTGCTCTTTAACATACATGCACGGAGCTTTTCTCACAATTGTGTATCTCACAAAGGAAATCTATTGCGTCATTGAGGCTCAAAAAATGTGCTTTTCACACTTCAAGATGACGCTGGAAATTACAATAGAAGAAACAACGTTCGCATCAGGGGGGTTAACGGGAAACAGTACCTATCTCTGAGTTTGCTAACGCCACGTAATCCATATTCTCCAAACTACTGGACATTCCATCGGATGTGGACATAGAAATAGACAGGGTTCATAGAACCCCGGTCCCATACAGCCACACAGAGATCTGCAGCATCCTTGAGATGTCACCAGTCGGATACATTTCTATCGTGCTAAAGAAGACATCATGCGCAAAGCTCATGAAGCACAATCCATTGAGTATGCTGGAGCGCAGTTACAACTCCTGCCTGACCTTTCTAAGCATACGCTCGATTTACGCAGAGCTCTCAAACCACTACTCACCGTGCTGCACAAACTGAACATCCCATAAAGATGGGGAGTTCCCTTTCATTTGATTACTCGCCAAGGTGGAAAGAATCATGTTTTCCTGGGATCCTTTGAACCTACCACAGCTTCTGATAGACCTCGGCCTTCCGGATGTTGTATTCCTAGATTAGCCGACTGCAACTTCCCTCATAAATAGAGGCCCAACTGCAGCTTCCTACCGCTCTAGATTGACCACCTCTGCATCTCCTACTATGACACCAGACCACCCGACAGCATCTCCTACGCCACATCCAGTTTCCACTTCTGAGGATCACTAAAGCCGGATGGGATACCATTTCTAGCTGCCTCCACCATTGTTTTTACAGCTATCCAATTTTCCTCATCCTTCTCCTGTTCCAACCCTAATGTGGAACTTCTTCAGTTTTGCCCACTCTTTTGGTTCCGCATTGGAACCTTCTCCTCGACTTCATTACAACTCCAACATTTAGGACCCCAGATCACATCCTTAACTTCCTAGGATCTACAAGGTCATCATATTACATTCCTTATTGGTCTTTCTAAGGATCGTACCAGGGTTCTTGGCACCGTCGACTGGCTTACCCACTGCATTATTCCACGTGATAAGGGACTGTCTGATGCCAGGACAAATTTTTCATCTGGCCCAGTGGTGTTCCTGGGGATGTTGACGCAGACAACCACCCACTAAAGTGGTCCTATCAGGTCACTATTATTTTTCCTGATTAGGAAGTATTTTAATCATATGTTTAAGTATTTTCAAATTACTACATTAATCATGCCGTCTGTTTTTATTGTGCAGATTAGGGCTCCTGAGGGTATTGAAGTTACTGGGAGTTGGAAGGCAAACACATTAAAGATTAGGAGGGTATTGTAGATAAATGTTTATAAATATTACATATACTTTTGGATTATTCAGTTAACATTGCTATATATGTATATAACATGTCAGGTTAGACCCTTGATTGTGAACTATAACACAGAGAAGCAAGAAGCGTAAGACAATCATGAGCAGCTAAGCTATGTTGGTTTAAGTGATCACATAGACGTATCACTGAAGTTGCAATTTAACCCCCTTAGGGTTCTAATTCTGTCACATTTTTGATGCAATAAGTGATCCTATTATTTTGCATAGAAATTTGTTATTTATATTATGGGCCTGTAAGTCTTAGGATTAACTCCCGGGTATATTAATTATATTTATTTATTATATTATAATCATAAATTATAATATAATTATAAATAATTATAAAAAATAATGAAATAATTGACCACAACAATGTAATTCATAAAAAAAACACATTTATCAATTTAACTGAAATGTGTCCAAAAAATGGTGCAATATTATTGATAAATAATAATATAAAATAAAATTCAGATTTTAGAAAAAAAAATATTTACATTTTTAGTAGACATTCCGGGTGTGGTAGATTTTGAAGCAGGGTGCTGCACAAAGTCCAACATCACAGTCAGGACAGTGGAACCTGGTTTCCTTTCTGATCTTCCTTCCTCTGTCATCGGCCTTTGAGCAGCAAACCACGCACATCCTTGTAGGTGCTGCCTTTTTCTGGGTTGGTGGGATGTATTCAGTGAAGTGACGACCAGTCAGGCCTTCTGGGTTGACAACGGTGGAAGCACAACGTCCAGGTCTATTTATAGCCACTGATGGTGTTTGGTGGTTCTTGACTATGGATTCGGAAACTTACAAAATGAAGTCTGAATGATTCACAGGCCTCTGACTATTTGTTTTGTACAGAACGTAGGCATTCCATAGGCACTGCTCAACTAGATGCCTGAAAATCTTCTTGTAGTACTTCCTTTGCGGTTTCCTCATCGCTGGGTAGAATTTCATAGCTTGGTCAGCCCTGTCGACACCTCCCATGGTGTTGATGTAGTCAATCACCACCTGTGGCTTCATCACTTCTTTCCCACGTTCGTCACATTCAGCCTCATTTTTCATCCCAGGTTGCGCCGGTGAATGGAAATTTTGGCGGTGCGGCCTGGTCTGCATCAAGGTCAATAGGGCACCATGTGTGCACAGCACTGACCTAAGGTTTAGAATCGTTGCTCAGTTCACTTTCGCTGTCTGATGACGTTCTGCTCATTGACGTGTCGCTGCTCATTGACGTTTGGGACATTAGCCCACCGCAATTGTCGAGAGTTTGGTTATTTTGTGCGAATTCTCTCTCCCATTCCTGCCCCTAAATAATATCCCCCCCCCCCCCACAGCCTACTTCTCCCCATATACCAGAATAACAAATGTTCAAATTTACACTCCAACTCTTGCGCACCTGGTAATCCTATTTCCTCCCCAACGCCAGTATCACAATACCATGGCACAAAGGCCACCCTAACCTTCGAAAATCTGCAAAGTTAATTCCAAAAGTAATATTCGGAATTGTATAATCTTGATTCCTCACAAGTATCCTCACGATATTTGCAAGACTACATAGACTCCACCGCATTACAGACACTAGACCACGACATTGTGTCCAACCTAGAGATGCCTTTCCCCGAAGAGGAGGTGTCTATAGCCATCAAAACCACCCCAACAGGTAAAAGCGCCGGCCCTGACAGATTTACCCCGAAATTTTACAAACTACACTGCCTTAATCTGGCTCCGTTTCTTACCAGGGTCTTTTCTTCAGTATCAGCAGACACCCTTTTCCCGCCACAGAGCTTGGAAGCTCATATCACGGTCCTCCCAAAACCGGGTAAAGATCACTCGGTATGTACCAACCATAGGCCTATTTCACTAAATAACGTACATGCCAAGATATTCTCCAAATTAATAGCGAATAGACTCTCACAATATATGCCATCTCTGATACTCTCAAATCAAGTAGGATTTATTTATGGTAGAGAGGCTAGACCCAATACTCTCAAGACAATTCTATTTACACAAGCGGCCAAAGCCCTAAAGATACCTATGTGCCTTCTTTCAATTGATGCAGAGAAAGCATTGGATAGAGTAAATTAAAGCAAATCGGCCTACTATGATTTCCCGAATTGCAGCTTTATATACGGCCCCTTGAGCTTAGGCACAAGTGAATGGCTCCCTTTCAACCCCGTTCTCAATACAAAATGTCACAAGGCAAGGCTGCCCCTTATCTCCATTGCTGTATGTATTAGTTATGGAACATTTAACTGTCCCCCTACGAGCGAACCCTGATGTTAATGGCATTCGGATAGGGGACAAGCAATACAAAATTTTGCTATATGCAGATGATCTCTTAATATACATAACGTCACCTCACACTTCAATTTCCTCTATTTTGAAGGAGTTCGACTGATTTGGTGCAGTAAGTAATTTTAAAGTTAATTACAATAAATCAGGATTGCTCAATGTTACTCTTCCTCAGACCCAAATCAACTCCATAGGTAACAATACTACCTTTAGGGTATGTAATGAGGTCCTCAAATATTTGGGAGTTCATATTATGTCAAACCCTACCAAATTATTCACCTACCATTATTCGCCCTTAATTAGCAAAATTCAATCAGACCTTCATAAATACGATTCCTTACCCTTGGCTTGTCCTGGTTTGCCAGAATCAATTCACTCAAGATAGACATCTTACCCCGCATAATATATATTTTTCAGACGGTGCCGATACCTGCCCCACCCTAATAAGATTGGTAGATTGGTTTCATTATAGGGACAGGAAAAGTTGGGTATACCTAGAGAACGCATTGTCTCCTTTAGATCTACGATTATTACCATGGGTAGATAATGCACTTTTTGCCTCAACCACCCCCTTCCTAAGCTAACTGTTAATCACCTGCGCATATGGGACAATCTCTTACACATAGGGTCCTCTAAAGTAGGCCCTTTGACCACTTTATTCGATAATCTGGCCTTTCCCCCCAGCAACAAATACAGAGCGGTTCCTAATCTGGAATATAGATGAGCATAGACACCTCCAGGACATATTGTCCAATGGGAAACTTCCATGCCTTTCTTCTCTGAATATTAGGGTTTGTGGTAATTTGGCCCCATGGTTTCAATACCAGCAAGTTTCTTCTTTTGTGTCCACATACAGAGATAAACATATCTTCCACAGAATTCTGTCTGCCATGGAGATGATACTAAGGTCTTCTGACTGTTTATCTCATACTAAATCCCTATTGTATGCTATCATTTTATCAGAGACCACATCTAGCTCTTTGCTGTACACCAGATATTGAGAATTGGATTTAGGCATAACTATCTCTGATTCAGAATGGGAACAGGCCTTAATACTGACGCACAAACTTGCATTACCATGTAAAGCACAAGAGACTTACTATGAGATCCTCTCCAGGGGGTATAGGTGCCAAACGGACCTGCATCGCTTTTCTCCCTCTCTTCCTCACAGAGGCTCAATGATCCATGTATTGTGGGAATGCCTGCCTATTTTTCCCTCATGGGACACGATCATAAGTCCAATACACTCACAGGGTTAGATGTCCCTAATAACCGCAAAGTGGCATTACAATCCATGCTTCCGGGCTCGGTTAAAGCTGTCAAAAAGAGTGTGTTACAGCATTTCTTAATAGCAGCCAGAGTGATTATCCCCAGGTTTTGGAAACAAACACTCCTTTCATGAAGAATTGGTTTATGGAACTAGAGATTATACAACATATGGAAATGTTGATAGCAGAAGACGGAGATCAATATGAAAAATATAAATAATGTGGTCAGCCTGGGACTGGTTTAAGGAATCCCCTCAGTTCTATACCTACCTGTTGTCAAGCGACGCAAGCCCCTTGCCATTGATACTGCATGATTTGGTCACTCTTTGCAATCTCTTCTACTCCCCCATTATGGAGTGTGTATTCTATTTGAATAATTTTTCCCCTCTTTCCCTTCCAACTTGCCCCAGACCCATCCCCCCTTTCTCCTCTCTAACCCCTTCAGGGCTTTCTGTCTGTGTGTATATCCCTGTGAATACCCCCCTCAGTTCTGGTGCAAATTACATTGATATGTGAATGATTTGTTCTAAAGTTTTCATTTTGAATAGAAACATACTTTTGTGCTGATGTACATATTTTGAAACCAAACTGTTTATTATTGACTATCTGTGCCTTTTTCACAAAACCTTCTAACGCTTTTGGCAAACACAATTGGCGTGGCAACTGACCTATAGGGATCTCCTCGTAATGTAGATTGGGGTAATGGAAGATTGTGTGGAGCACATGCTTATAGCGATCAGATTATGGCTGTCAGTGAAAGTGCTTAGCTTTAAATGCTAACCAAACCCAAAATTCGGCAAGGCAAACTCTAACAGCAATCATGTTAACAAGCGACAGAAAATGTGTCTCAAAAGCCAATTGTGTTTGCACATGGCATTAGTGCTAGTTCTTCTCATCTCTGAATTTAACCAGTTAGAGGGTCAATCGCCGGGAGACAGCATGGGGAGCATGGCTGGTATGGTACAGTACAACTAGTGCTTCTGGTATATATAGTATATATTCCAAAACATTAAAAATTAGTATTCCATATTCTCAATAGCTGCGAATATGTATATTTGCTAAAATTAAATTAGTTTTGAAATGGCTACAAAGGATTCAGGATCTAGATTAAGACAAAAAGTCTACAGTAAATATGTTCTCAAAAAAGCGCATCATAGAACCAAAACTCAGACACTTGAACATGTCTGGTGACAAGTTTCTCTGGACAACATAAAGCATTACGTCAGATATGTAACCAATTTTAACCAATGCCAACAGCAGATCCTGCTTTTAACTTCCTAGCCACATATCACTTATTGAAAGTTATCATCTTTAATAAGTTAATCTAGTTAGAAGTCTTTTAAAAACTAAGAATGCGGTATCGCCAGCGGCCCCCTTAAACTACTTAAAAGCATACAGTGTGACAGCAAGAGCACAACCAGCGGGAGGACGGGTGGCTCTCCTCACACTGCTTACACAGAAGCTGCTGAGAATGGCAGAACAATGTATATAAGGCTTACACTTTTCTGCCTTTTCCAGAAGCTCTGCCAGCTGACAGCACACCAGCTTTCCTACACTACTCTGCTATTTTCAGCTAGTGTGCAGACAGGAGGCAGAGCTACTGAGAATAGCAGAGTAGCATAAGCTGTACATATACCGAGCCATGGCAAAATTTTATTTTATGTTACCGGGCCCTGGTGTCAAAAAGGTTGGGGTCCAGTGTGTTAAACCCTTGTCCGCCTGCTCTGTCTGTACTCCTGCACCTTTTTTCTCTACCACAACTTGCTGGTGACATCTCACCCAACTCTGGTCCCCCCCCACAGCCTCTATCTTTCCTACCCTTTCAGCAAGATACTCCCTCTTCCTAGCCTTATTCCTATTCACCCAACCCAAAAGTTCTTACCTCCTTTCTCTGGCGGTCTATGGAATGCCAGATCTGTTGGCAATAAATTAACCATCATCCACAACCTCTCCATATGGAGGCCTGCACAACACACATATGCCTAGACCTGGCAACAGAGTAGGTGGTAGTGTGGGTCTCATTCTCCCCCCTAACTGTACATATAGAGCCCTTCTTACCCCGCCCTCTCTCATTTTCACCTCTTTTGAAGTCCATTCTGTCCGTCTTTTCTGCCCCCCTTACCCCTCATTGTGGCTAACCCCCAGGCCCAGTTTCACAAGTTTTGGATAACTTTGCCTCTTGGCTCCCACAAATTCTTTCCCATGACTCGTCCACCCTTATCCTTGGTGACCTAAATGTAGCAGTGGATGACCCAAACTTTAGACCTGGTATTTTCCAAACTTACCCACCTTGACAACCATTTCCCCTTGCTGATCACAACCTAATCACCTTCTATCATCTAATTATTGCCCCCCTTTGCCACATCCCAGACTTGGTCGATGGCAGAGAGAGATCCGTTACCTTAAACACAACCTATTCTCAAACTGCCTTATGTCCATAGCCCCCACTCTCTCGAAAATAACATCTCCAGATAAAGCTGCCACTCAGTTCAACCACACTCTTTCTTTGGCTCTGATAAAGTTCTCCCTGCCACCTTCCGCTACACCTAACCTTGGCACAACAATCACACCAAACATCTACAAAAGACTGTTCGTGCAGCAAGTGGAGGAAACCTGGCCTCAGCACTGACTTAGCCTCTCAGGCTTCCAACCCGTGCAGCCTCTTCTCAACAATTGACTCCTTCCTAAACCCCACACCTGTCCCCCCCCCCCCCACAACTATCTTCTCAAGACATAGTCACCTGATTTAGAGACAAAATTGTCAGACACGGTGAGCCTGATTTATGAAAGCTCTCCAAGGCTGGAGAGAATACACTTTCATCAGTGAGCTGGGTGATCCAGCAAACCTGGAATGGATCTGGTCCAGGATTCAAAACATTTGCTAGAATATAGCAATGAGTTTTTAAAAATCCATTCCATGTTTTCTGGATCACCCAGCTTCACTTCTAAAAGTGTATTCTCTCCAGCCTTGGAGAGCTTTCATAAATCAAGCCCGGTGTCTCTGCCCACTGTGCTACTCCAACCATATCCACCCCTTCCACCTATAAATCATCTATAACCTCCCTCAACCCGGTTACTCTGGATGAAGTCTCCTCTCTTCTCTTATTATCTCCATCTACCACCTGTCTGCTTGAGCCAATCCCCCCCTCTGATTTACTCCGTGCCCATTACTCCACCCTGGACCCCCGCACTAACCAAACTATTCAACCTTTCCCTTTCAACTGGTATATAGCCCTCTGCTTTTAAACATGCATTGTTCTCCCTATCCTGAAGAAACCCTTACTAGACCCCTCCCTACCTTCTAGCTACTGTTCTATCTCCCTTATGTTTCCAAACTTCCTGAGCACCTTGTCTATAAGAGACCTACTGATTATCTGAACACCAACTCTCTCCTGGACCCACTCCAGTCTAGCTTTCAAGCTGCCCATTCCACCAAAACAGCTCTTGCTAAAGTGGCCAACAACCTCATCAGAGCAAAGTCTCAGGGCAACTTTTCCCTCCTCTTTCTCCTAGAGCTTTCCCCTGTTTTTGACACTGTTGATCACCCCCATCTAATGCAAATCATGCACTCCATCTGTATTAGTGACATTGCTCTCTCTTGATTTGCTTTCTACCTGTCTAAACCACTCCCTTAAAGTTTCTTTTATTGGTAATTCCTTGTCTCCCACTCTCCTCCCTGTTGGTGTCCCCCAAGGATCAGTCCTTGGACTGGTTCTCTTTTCTATGTACACCTCTTCACTTGGTAGTCTCATATCCTCCTTTGGTTTACAGTACCTGTATATCTGTATGCAGGTTACACTCAAGTCTATCTGTCCACCCCTGAGTTGTCTCTCTCAGTCCTGGACAAGGTTTCATGCTGCCTGTCAGCCATCACATCATGGATGGCGGACAGATTTCTGAAACTCAAACTGGATAAAACTGAACTCATCTTCCCCCTCCCCCTCAAATTCCAAATCTCCCCCTGACATATTTCTAACCGTTAACAACACTGTTATTCATCCATCCCCTCAGGCCCTTCTGCCCTCCCATTTACCCCTCATATTCAGAACATTTCCAAGTCCAGTCACTTACATCTGTGCAACATCTCCAAAATCCCCCCCTACCTGTCATCATGCAGGTGACCAATCTCCTTGTACATGTCTCTTGTCTGGACTACTGTAACCTCCTCCTCTCTGGTATTCAACTAACCCGACTCTCCCCACTACAATCTATTATGAATGCTGCAGTCAGACTTATCTATCCTTCCCTCCTCTCCTCTTCTACTGCCTCTCTTTGTAGTTCTCTTCATTGGCTTCCATTTCACCTTAGAATCAAATTCAAGCTCCTTTACTTTACCTTTATATCCTGCCACAGTTCTTGTCCCACTTACCTTTCTGACCAGGTAGAAAAATACAACCCTAGCTGCTCTCTTTGCACCTCCAATGACCTAACTTCTGGGTAAGCCGTAGCACCTCCAAGTGGCCCTGTCTCCCCTAGCATGACATCAAAACAAAGTTACATATGTGTATCACAACGTATGTGTTTTTTAGTGAATACCATAATGTGTTACATAAATGATATTCTGTATACATATTTGTATCAATATCATCCATTAATGCTCACGTTTTCTTTGCATACAGTGTTGTTCTTTTGTCTCTGGTTACTTATCATTTTTGTTTCTCTGTTCAAGCAAATCACACTTTATATTGTAACACGCTGTATCCAAAATATCCACACTAATTGAAAATGTTTGCTTAATTTACACTTACCTAGACTCGATCCAGACGCTCCTAGCAGTATACTTCCGAAGACGTGGGGAGAAAAAAAGCCCCACATCTGTAGTGGCTTACATGCAGGTGTGGGGATATTTGCCTGACAGATAGCTTTGAATTGTTTAGTTAAAGCAGACCTAAACTCAAAATTTTTACTTTACATAAAAAGGGTGCAGCACCTTCTCTTTCTGTCTTGATCGCTGTGGCAGGTGCACAGAGCCTCCCAGTATACATACCTTACTCATCTCAGGAGGCTCAGGCTGCTTCTTCTGCGCATGCCCGATCTTGCAGAAGGAGCCTTTTAATGGGAGAAAAAAAAAAAGGACAATCTCACGATCATTTCTGGATCTCACTATCTCTGGACCCCGATTGAAGAAACCTCCTGATGGATTAAAGGTAAGTGTGATTTTTTTATTTTTAGTTTAGTTCCGCTCTAAGGCATTATTATGCTCTGACAGTCCTCCACAAGTCAGACTGATCCTCTGCCCTGCACGCTGATGACTTCAGCAATGTGGGGCGGGTGGATGCAATCCCTACTTGGGACGCCATCTGTAAGTGCTGTCTCCATTTGCCAAGTGGCAGCACACGGTCAGGTTGTATGTGGTATGCTGGGACCCATAAAGATAGGGTTTGGATACTTTTCAGTGTATTTACCTATTTTATATCATCAACTAGACTCATACTGGTAAGATTATTCTCATTTTATTCTGAAAGGCCCTGATATTGATATAGAGTGGCTGATTGGATATATATTGTACAGGATCGCAGGGTTGGATCCTGGATGGAAGGTACCTTTCCCCTCTAACGCTGGTCCGTTTAAACAAGTGTGTTGGGAAAGGAGTCTGGGATTATTTTTCGGTTAGGCAACTATGTTGCTGTATTACACTAGTTGTCACGGGACCCGGACTACAGACTGAAGGGGAAGGATTGGGTGGGCCTCTTCAGTCCATCCAGGTACACACCAGGAGTTGCACCTGCCCAGCAGGAAGGTGGGAATCCCATGAAGGCTCAGGTGTGCAAGAGGAGGTAGAGTGTGTAGAGGAAGTAGAATTGCAGGAAGTAGCCTGCAAAAAAGCTTGTGGGGGAAATCAAGCTAAAAAGTGGTGTTGCTGTTACATGGGAAGCTGTTGATGCAGACTTGATTTCGTTGATTTGACTGTGGAAACCCCCAGCTGGGGATTGGACCCTCACGAGAGACTTGTATTGGAGTCATCTTTATCGTGGGGACGTTCTGATGGACTATGGACAATTACGAGGCTAAAGTAAGCAATTTTCTGTTTTGTTTATACCCCCCGAGTTGCTGAAAAGAAGCTTTTTTTTAGTTATGCCAATAAAGACTTGTGTTTGTTACACCCTTTTGGTGGAAAGCGTGCTGGCTGAGCTAATCCTCAGACACATATATATATGTATTGTGACAGAGTGTACCAAAAATGGCAGGGAAAGTGCATTAACCTTTTGTCTGCCCCATCTCGTGTGAGATAAGCAGTGCAAATAAGCCCCAGCCGGGTCTACTCCTATTGCTGTGAATGCTTTGATCATTCCGTCCTGACAGAGGATTGAGCAGTCAGCTGACTGTCCTCGGTATGGAAACTATAGTCTCCCCCTAGTGACAAGTCGACATAAATACACATTACAGCAGTGGCCTTGTAAGCAGTATTCTCCCTAGATACATTGTTTCAGGCCAATGAAATTCAGGCCAATTAAATAAATAAAATCAACTTGCTACACTGCCTACCCTTCTTCCTACTACCTCCTATTTCTCCCTACAGCATCTCTGAGGCCTAATCTTTGAGATTTTAGATATACGAGTGCCAAATGAAATGTGCCAAATGAATTTATGAAATTCTAAAAGATGCTTTCCCCACTTTGTTATAACACACTAACAGGTGACTGTGGAATAATTAGTAGCAAGGAAATGTCACAAATAAGAAATAACAAAATTTGCTAAAAATAAATTGGCCTGGAGCACTTGCAAGCCACTAACTAAAATGGCGGTTAAAAGGTTAATGGCTCAAGGGAATTGAAAGTGTTATTGTTTGAATAGGTTTATAGAAGGTAAACCAGGGATTTTAGGGCCCTGGAGCTGGCCAAGAGAGTAAAAGGGTGGGTTCCTTGGCCCAACACAACCCTGATTTGGGTTAAAATTCACCTGCACTCAGGTGCAAAGAGAGTGAGTGATCAAATAGAGACTGAGGGGATTTGATCAGCAAGCGGCTGAACGGAATTTCATCAGTTTTTCATCAGAGAGAGCCAGAGTGGAGTCCAGGCTGAGCGAGAGCCAGAGTGGAGTCCAGGCTGAGCGAGAGCCAGAGTGGAGTCCAGGCTGAGCGAGAGCCAGAGTGGAGTCCAGGCTGAGCGGGAGCCAGAGGGTTCCAGGAAAGCCAGCGGCCAAACAGTACTACAAAACTGGGTGGAACAGTACTGATATAGTGTATGTGTTAGAAAGGGCACCTAAGTGAGGTAGCCAGATGTCCAGCTGGGCTACTGTTTGTTTTGTTGTAAAGTGCTGGAGAGTGTGCTGTAACACTTGCCTAAACAAATAAAAACTGCTGTTATTTGGGACTTTTGGAGTTTGCTGCCTCTAATATGCCTTGTAAGCATCCCGTATACATATATTGTGAGACAGTGACTGGAAAAGTAGTAGAAAATCGTTATATTTCGCCTAGGTTTCTTTAATACACAATGCACTAGGCTAAAGGAAGTGGCTATCTCAACTAGGAAACCCTGGGTGAGATATCAGAAATCCAGGAAAGATGGGTTGCCTTAGCAAAACATTGTTTGCTGAGGACTTTGGTAAATGGTGTTGTCGGGTCTGGATTTTTATAGAATGATGACCAGGTTGGTAGTGGGGCTCCTCATTCCCTTCCTGTCCAAAACGGGTTTCATTAATAGCGCTCAGCCAGGTGATGGAGATCAGCTCATTTCTGGGCTATAAAGGTCTACACTATGAGCATGTGTGTGTGGGGGTGGGGGACTGGTTGAACAGACTGTCTTTCACCATTGCTGCTGAATTCTGCTAAAATGACAAAAAGGACACTGTAAGTTTACTTTGAGTTGTGTCGTGTGGCTGGTAGTAGGCCGCCCGTATAGAAAGGGTGATCTTGTGTTTAGTTAGTTTAGTGCTCAGCCGAGGAATTTATTTTGTGTTTTAGCCTGTATGTAAAGGCATTATATTTTGCTTGTGGATGAAAATAAAGAAAACAGGCAAATCCCTGTGTGAACTGTGCCGTTGTGTCACTGTCTCTGACTGCTGTGCCTACCACTGTTGAGCCCAGATAATGTTAATTTAACTAAATTATTGTATTAAATATATATGATTATTGGAGGTAAATATCCTTTTTTGAAAAAAAAAATTACTAAAACAAAATAGGGGGTTTTTAATATATGGTACTCACAGGAAATCCCTTCTATTAAAGGAAATACCTAATATACTATATATACCAGCAGCACCAATTCTACCATACCATACATACCAGCCATGATCCCTGAACTACCGCCCGGCGATGTGGATAACAGTGCTAGGATTTGAGGAAGTCCTGTGTTTTGGTTGCTGGTTTTTTACATTTTTTTTGCAAGACACGGAGCATGCAAAACGAACAGGCCTTATCAGTAAGTGAAGATTACAGTAACCAAGGACAGCCAATCAATTTATATTTCATGAAGCTGATATCAATAAACTAAAATCAAAATGGTTGCTAGAACATTTTGCTTCCTGAGCATTATCACAGCTACTTACATGGCTTTGATTATGTCTGTTCATGTTCTACAAGAATCATCCTCTAGGAATAGACATGTTGGCGAGAAAAGAAATTTAGGTAAAGGATTGTAAGGCCCGGATAGGTGAAGGTAAAGGATTGTAAGGCCAGAAAACGTGAAGTTCTTGGTGAAGACTATTACCAAACAAGACTCTTCTTCTTGTCTCTATATAGGGTTTATGCAGACTGTGACAGAGTGTCCCAATAATGGTCAGAAAAAGTGTTGAAATAGCAGGCAAAGTGTTAAAGGCTCCAGGGAAAGAGTTTGTCAATATGTTTGTATAGAAGATTTTAGAAGAAAACCAGGTTCTTTAGGTCCCTGGAGCCGGCCAAGGGTAGTGAAGGATATGCTCCTTGGCCCAACTCAACCCTGATTTGGGTTATATTCACCTGCACTTAGGTGCAAGAGGAGGAAGAGATCAGCCAGTGTGTTCCAGGTTGGTCAGTGATCAGTCAGAGGCTGAGAGGGAGCGATAGGCCAGAGTTAAAGAGGGAGAGAGAGCTCAGTTGATTCCCAGTGTTGGAAGGGAATAGAGCTCTGCCAGATGCAACCAAGGATTTCATGTGAGTGAAATATGTTGCTTTGCTTGCCCTGAAGGACTGCCGTATTGTTTCTTGGAAATTGCTGTAACTTTGTGGTAGTCAGAGAGGAACCACCAAAAGTGAGTGCATTTAGTTGCTCAGACGAGCCATTTGTTTTGTTAATAAACCCACAGGCCGGAGCCTACCCAGCAGCAAGCTAATGCTGCTCAAAGCGAGCGTTATAAAGAACAGCAGGAGACCATTCGTTTGTTGGTGGCACAACTGGCGGCGGTCTCCCATACCATAGCTGAGGATCGGAAAGTGTTGAGCGAGCTTGTGCCACAGCTGGCCGTACGGAGCCCTAGTACCATACCATTTTGTTAAAAATGACACATGATGATGTTGAGGCCTACTTCTATACGTTTGAAAGGACTGCTGAGAAAGAGGGCTGGCCTCAAGAGCAGTGGGCAGGTATAGTGGCGCCATTTCTGACAGGGGACTCTCAAAGGGCGTATTTATACCTGGCCCCAGAGGACGCCAAGTGTTATGTGAAGCTAAAAACTGAAATTATGAAGCGTCTGGGCGTGACCCCTGCTGTGCTGGCCCAATGAGTACAAAAATAAGCGGACCCCCAGAAGACGGATCAACTAGTGGAGATTATTGAACGCTATCTAGCAGCTGAGGAGTTCCTGGGAATACCCTCTCAATGCTCTTCACTGCAGAAAAGGTCGTCACCCGGTCGTCACAACGCAGAACAATTTTCCTTGTGAGGCGGGGAATGAAAGACAGGTCAGGAACTGGGACAAGGAGGACAGGAGGGCTCGAGACTACAGTGCTGGAGATGCCAGGAGTGGGGCCATGTCGCTGCCAGATGCCCTCTACCCAACGTGGCTATGGAGTGTGTGCTGCCCAATGGATGTCCCTGTATGCCTGGCCAGTATATACCACCAACATTGAGCTGTACAGGACAAATGTTACTTTAGGAAAGTTTAAGCCGCTTTCAGAAAATAGAACGAGAAAGGCGAGTAAAGAAGCTGGAGAAGAATGTTGAACTGACTCAAAACGGCTTGCAGAGGCAGCTGCTGTCCAAGGAAAGGAAAGTCCATGGTGCGCAAGAAGAGCACATTGAGGAGGTCATGGTTAGGGATGAGCGAGCAAATTTTTTTAATTCGGTCTCACGGCGAATTGGGTTATTCTTGCTTACCAAACATGTAGGCGAGAACGGCCTTAGTAAATTCAGGCCCGCGACCGAATTTTTGGGACCTGCAAGACCAATAAGGGGAACCTCCTCTGATTGCTCTTGCAGTTCTGTACTAGTTGTATGTGTTCTGGGATAGAGTTCCTCTATCCAGAAACACAGGAGTCCCGTGTTCCTGGATAGAGAAACTATCTAGGAACACATACTACAGGGCGGCAAGAGCAATCAGGGGAGAGGAGCAGCTCCGCTCCTCTGATTGCTGTTGCAGTCCTGTACTATGTGTTCCTGGATAGAGTTTCTCTAACAAGGAATACAGTGTGAGCCTCGCTGGCTGCTCATGAATGAATGCAGAGTGGTAAAAAAGTTCTCCGATTTTTCCCACGGCCGCGTTCATTCATAAACGTAAGCCGCATGACTCACTCTGTCTGAGAGGAGGACTACCGCGGCTGCATTTATGGATGCAAGCCCTCATTCTGACCTGAAGTGCTCGGGGATCACTCACTGACAGGAGGATTTTCACGGCTGTATTTATGAATGCAGCCGTGATAATCCTCCTATAGTGATTTCCGATTGTTTCCCGAAATTTTGCGAACCCATCGGAACTTCGAGCAAATTTTTGCGAGAATGCCAGAGGGATTCTCACTCATCCCTAGTCATGGTTACTGTTACTGAGAAAGTAACTGAATGCATTACAACTGTTAAAAGTTAATTCTGAGGAAAAATTTTGTGTGCCTACCATGGAGCAAACAAAAACGGTGAATGATCAAGAGAAAGTTGTTCCAGATCAACTGCAGACTCAAGAATGGGTTTCTGATCAGACAGAGAAGGTTGTGTCGACTGAAGAATCCATCCTAGAAAAATCCATGAAAAAAGTTATTAATTACTGTGGTGGATGATAATTTTGACAGCACTGATCCCCCAAAGGAATCGGTCAGTCTTGAAAATACACAAGCCGCAAAGGAGGAAAGAAAGTTAGTAAAATTTGAAGTTAAACAACATGAAGATAGAAGTGACTCAGGGTCACTTAATAAGGCAGTTTATCAGTTACCAGGGGTTCAAGAAGTTGCAGAAGTAAAAGAAGAAATAATTATATCTGACATTCCAGAATTTGGAACATCAGAGGCCAGCAAAGTATCCGAGTCAGTTACAGCTGCTGCTGTAGAAGAAATTACTGTTGTATATACTTCGGTTTCTCTTTTGGCAGAGGAATCTAAAGTTGATGTCCCACATACAGTGGACTCTGGTGCAGAGGGGCATGCTAGAATAAGTGTCCCTGTCTCATGTGAAGTAAAGGCTATAGAAAGTATTTTTGTGTCCTCTGAATTGCAAGCTCAGGGGACGGCCCCCATTCTGCCTGAGGTTAAGGCTGAAGGAATTGCTCCTGCTCCAACTGAAGTTCAGACGGCAGAAAGTATCACTGTGGAAGATGTGCATGTGTTAATGGAGATTGGAGCTGAAGAAAGTGTTTCTGTATTGACTGACAAAGATACTTCCGTGGTGACTGAGGTGCAGGCTGAGGAATGTGTCCCCGTGTTGACTGGGGAAAAGTTTCCTCTTACTGAAGTCCAAGCTAAAGGATGGGATCCTGTTTCAGCTGTGGTGGCTTCTGAAGATGTTCCTGTATCAGAGTCTGAAGCCCATGAAAGCATCTCTGCTTCCAAGAAGGTGCGGGAAGAGTTTATTAAGTTAAGATTGGAGAGATTGTCCCTGTGTTTGATGAACAGGAGGCTCAGGAGCATATTGAGGAAGGTGTTGCTACATCAGTGGAAGTGAATGCTGGAAAAGTGGTTGGAAACATGAAGCCTCTAAAACCTGCAAAAATTAAAGGAAATGTGTAAAGAAAACTTTTCAATGTGAACTGTGCAGCTATACTTCTCCCAGACGCTCAAATCTTGAACGTCACATGCAGAGGCACATGAGAACTCGTTCTGGGGAAAAGCTATATGAATGCGACGTTTGTTATGTGCAGTTTACACGGGGTGGGACCATGAAAATGCACATACTGCAAAAGCCTACTGAGAATGTAACCAAATGTTCACTGTCCCTATTGTGATACAGTTATGTCAAGAAAAAGTGATCTAGGGGTTCACTTAAGAAAGCAGCAGCCATTTATTGAACAAGGAAAGAAGCGCCACTCCTGTGATACAGTCTTCTATGACCTTATTCAACATCAGAAGTCTCACAAAAGTGAAAAACGATTTAAATGTGATTGGTGTGAATTTGCTTGCAGACAGGAGCTTCATATGATCAGGCATAAAAGGACCCACACTGGAGAGAAGCCTTATGCTTGCTGTCAATGCAATAAAACATTCACAAGTAGGAATACAATGTCAAGACCTACTGAGAATTGCATAGGTCCTGATGCTACTGAAGGTGGAAATGCAGGAGAAGGAGAGGGGATGCACAAAAAAGAGGGAACCTGGACGAAACCAGAAAGTGGGTTTCAAAAGAGAAGGTCCAACCAAGTGGTAAAGATAAAGCAAGAACTGGGAACAAGGACAAAGGAAAATCTGAAGAAACAAGACGGAAAAAGACGCTATGCAGAAAGAGCTTACAGTTACCAGAGACAAAATGGGAGGGGAATAGAGCTTTGCCAGATGCAACCCCTCATGTGAGTGAAATATGTTGCTTTGCTTGCCCTAAAGGACTGCTGTATTGTTTCCTGGAAATTGCTGTAACTTTGTGGTAGTCAGAGAGGGACCACCAAAAGTGAGTGCATTTAGTTGCTCAGATGAGCCATTTATTTTCTTTGTTTTGCTAATAAACCCACAGACCAGAGCCTGTGTTTAACAGCATTTGGAAGGCTGCTGTCTGATTACTGCTATACTCTGACCCCATTGCTGGGGGTGATCCCACAAGACCATAAGCAAAATCTTGTCCCAGAATAGAATTCTAGAAGGCACACATTAGCCAATCCTGGACCCCATGCTTCTTCACTACCCTTCTTCTATAGGCCAAAATATGGTCAGCAAGTAATATCTTGTCCCCTCCCACTCCCTTGGGTTGTAAGGGTTAAGAGCTCATTTTGTTCAAAGGGTAACTGTTTTCATGGAGGAATTGTGTTGTCATCCTAATTGAAAATAAAGGACACTTCTGCCCCTTTCGGCTCCATAACATAGGGTAGAGGGCAGTGTTCTGTCGGTCAGCAGACTGGGCAAGGGCTGATAACACCACTTGGGATTTCAACATGGCAATGGCACAGTGTTGTCAACATATACACTTTAAGTTGTATATTTATTGGACCAAAAGAAAATAAGAGAACTGTTTAGAGTTTACACACACAAGCAATTAGATAGAAAGTGAAGGTCTGCAAAGGTTTATTGAGTAGGAAGAGGTAAACCACTTTAACTATGAGCACATGAAACAGCTAAGGCATATCTGTCGAGTATAAATGGATGAGGAAGTCTCTCACCATTGGGTGTCCTTAGGTTTGTAATTGTGGTGAATGAAGGACACATACATTTTATTAATTCTTCCCTGAATAGTTCATACCAGGAAATGTCTGGTACTGCAATATATTTAAAAAAACAGTACAAAAAAAAAAGTACAAACTGGTAATGTATCAATATCATTCAATAGGATTCAAGAAGATGTCAACTTTCTGAGTCGATTGCGAATAAAGTCTATTGCGAAATAGAAGAAAAAGAAAGTATGATTTCTTTTTCAAGTTTAATTATAAAATGATAGGAAAGTAGAGCAGATCCATAGTAGACAGTGCAGAAAAGGTTTTTTTTTTATTGCAGTAACTGGGTCGGTTCTAGGACTGGGTGCTTTTTAGTGTAGTAGTTGGTATTTCCGCCATAATATATTTAAAGCAAGTGAACATATACAATGTAGATATTTCAGGGTGACAGAGTTTTTTTTTTGTTTTTTTATTTTTATAGTGCCTTGAATATCACAAATCATCATCAGCATCATCATCATGGCACCTCGCTGTAAAAAGGTCTAACATTTCTCTTCAAACAATGGAAATAGATTGCCAACTTTTGGCCTTGACCACCAATGCAGTTTATTAACAATAACTTCCACTCTGTGTAGTAATCTAGTGGAGTCTTTGCTTTTGTACAAGAGCTTCCCGTAATACAGACCAGTCACTGCTGCTCTCATTCATTATGAGGAGTGACTGGCCTTATATCAACCCCCTACTTTAGTTTCCCATAGGAAGCGGATAGTGGCTAGACCTGCTAGGCTCCTCCCTCAGATTTTCTCTTTGCACAGGCACAGTGTTTGTAAAATCTGGGTTTGCAAAGGCATTTGGTGCACACAAGGTAGATTATTATCTTATGTGTGTAAGGTCCTGGTCCAGCACCAGCACTCACCAGATACTAGTCCCCTAATTCAACACCGCAATCTATATCTATAGCAAGCCCCGGCTCAGCCTCAGGAGACTGGTTGTGTTTCCCAGCACTCGGTTGCCCCCAGGACTTTGTGCCGAAAGGATGGCCTCTGGGGAAGGGCTGGCAGAGGACCAGGAGCCCACAGATAAAGCAGTACAAGGTTCTTACAAAGACAATTTCAGAAAACAAACCAAAGGTAATACACAGACGATCAGTCCACCAGATAAGGTACCAAGGGAGTAGCACAAAGCAGAGTCGGGGTCACAGACAAAGGTCGGTCCAGGCAGTGTCCAATGGAAAGCTCAGGAACAGGCACAAGTCAGCAACAGTATATCAAGGAGATTAGCACAGCTAAATGCTACAGCAGGCACAGATCACGGGAGAGCAGAGAGGCTAAAAAACCCCAGCAGCCAATGGCGCAGAGCTGAGATCAGGAACTATTTTGCTCATTAGTCTCAGCAAATCTCTAAACCCCCCTCCGTTGCACACAGTCTCAGAGCAGAGGTTGCCGAAAAACCATTCACAGCCAAAGAGAAACAGGGGATGCCGCAAGGTGCAAGCAAAGGACTGACAGCTTTTTGCCTCCTCTTCTCTACTGCTGCAAGCCACACAGAAGAGAATAAACAGGGCGCTCTATTCTGCGGTGGCCTACAGCATGGCCACATAATGGTCTCCTAACAATGTGATTATGGTGGAATGTATTTAAATTAAAGTTCTTGTCCCCGAAGCTTTAATTCTAATAACTAATGCTAGACAAAAATTGAGATAAACCCAAACGGTATATGTAAAGCTTAAATATTATGTAATATCTCTGGGGCAAAAACTGATGGGAAATGCAAAATTCCAGATAAATCCTCTGACTTTAAACATAAAAGCTCCCAAATAGGACCCAGTACAGCAAACAATTATAATAAATAGGATAACATAACAGGATTATGTCTCCATCTCTGAAGTATATTCCTCTTTTATTACAAAGTAATTTGCTAGCTTTAGATATTGCAACTTGGCATTGAATGCTGTAATTAGGTGTATGATCTACCAGGATCCACAGATCCTTTTCTATTTCAGACTCCCCAAAATGTATTCCCCCTAGACCATATGAAAAAAGCATGTTGTTAGCCCCCAAATGCATAACTTTACATTTATCTATATTAAATGTCATTTGCCACTTGGCTGCCCCAAAAAACAGTACATTTAGGTCTGCTTGTAGATTATAGACATCCTGTTTGGTGTCATCTGCAAACACAGAAATGGTACTTTTAATCCCAAACTCTATATCATTTATAAAGATGTTAAACAGTAAAGGTCCCAACACTGAACCCTGGGGTACATCACTAATAACCTTAGACCATTCAGAGTATTAATCATTTACTCTATGGATGCGGTCTTTAAGACAGTTCTCTATCCATTTACAGGTTGACTTTTCTGTGTTGCATCCTGATCTAACCCTAACTTGCATATTAACCGTCTGTGGGGTACAGTGTCAATTGCTTTAGCAAAGTTCAAGTACACTATATCAACTGCTACTCCACTGTCTACCTGTTTACTTACCTCCTGATAAAAAGAGAGTAAATTTGTTTGACAACTTCGGTCTTTCTTGAATCTATGCCGACTATCACTTATAATATTATTTTCTAGCAGAAACTCCTCTATGTGGTTCTTTATCAAACTCTCTAGGAGCTTTCCAACTATGGACATTAAACTAACCGGTCTTTAGTTACTTGGTAATGACTTTGCTCCCTTTTTGAAAATAGGAACCACATTGGCCTTATGCTAATCCATTGGTACTATGCCAGTGATTAAAGAGTCTCTAAAAAATTAGAAATAATGGCTTTGAAATTACTGAGCTCAGCTCTTTGAGGACATGTGGATGTAATCCATCAGGTCCTGGTGCTTTGTCAACCTTAATTTTGCCCAACTGTTTCTCAATCATATCAATTTTGAGCCATTTTCTGAGCAATTTTGTGACTCTCTTAAGGCAGTGACATTGTTATTAGCAATTTTCACTTCAGCTCAGCCATTTTCCTTTGTGTACACAGAGCTAAAAAAATGTGTTTAATAAATCCGCCTTTTTTTTTATCCCCACTTACCAACCCAGAGACATGTAGGGGCCTACATGTTCAGATCTGATATTTTTACTATTAATATATTTTTTTAAAAAATTTGTAGTTTGCCTTACTTTCCTTTGCAATCTGTCTCTCATTTTGAAGTTTTGCACATTTCATCTCCTTTTTACATATTTTGTTATATTCTTTATAGTTTTCAAACTATCCTTCATTTTTATATTTTTTCATATAATATATTTTACTTTTCTTATTCTTTATGGCTTTTTTAACATCAGCTGTGAGCCACATAGGTTTTAATTTTAGTCTCTTAAACTTATTACCCATTGGAATATATTTTTCAGCGTGTTTGTGTAGAACAGACTTGAAACATTCCCATTTCTGTTCTGTGTTCTTTGAGGACAATATTGTCTCCCAGGTCGCAGAGAGGCCGCCCATAATAATAGAAAATTTGCTCTCTTAAAATTAAATGTTTTTATCTTTCCTGTTTTTGCTTCCTGTTTACAGCTTACAATAAATGAACATCATATTATGGTCACTGCTACCCAGATTCTCTTTTATATGCACATTTGTTAGAAAATATGCTCAGCATTGTTAGAAAGAACTAGGTCCAGCAGAGTACTATTTCTAGGTGAGGCTTCTATAAACTGTACCATAAAATTATCTTTCCTTTAGTGCCATTACTCCAGTCAATGTCAGGGTAGTTAATCTCCTATGATTAAAACATTTACAGCTTTTTTTTTCTTCTTTAGCTTGTAGATATTTCTTCCTTAGCACTGGGGGGCCTATAGCAGACTCCAATAATTAACTGTAATATACATCCCCACATTTAACTCCACCCATAATGTCTCAACCTCATCACATGCTCCAATCAACAATTTTCAACATCTCAACACTTTATCAAGGGAACATGTAAAATAGTCTATACTATCACTGCTCTAGTTTCTTTTTCAATGCAATAGGGACACTGAGGAGGGAGGTAGTAAGGAACAAGCTCTCTCTACAACTCCCTTATTCCACCATATCTGTGGGTGAGATGTGTCAGTGTTCAGGAGGAATGTTCCTTAATAAAGGGCATTGAAAAAGAAAAATGTGTGCTGTCGCACTTACCTGTTCCTCGCTAAAGCACAGGCATCTCTCCCTTGTGCATGCGGGCAGTTCTGACTCTGGGCATGCCTCTGTCTTCATTGTGCCCAGCCCCTAGTTCTGTAGAGCTAGTTCCCATTCACCTGGTGCTTAATTCAGTGTTTTCTCTGTCCAGCGCCTGCGTTAACCCCTTGTTGTCCAATCTGTTGGTTCCTAGCCAACTTCCCTCTGCTGTTCCAGTGTTCCTGTCTGTGGATATCCCTGAGTCACCTGTGCCTCCTGTTGCTTTCAGTGTCTCCTGTGTTCCCCGTGCCCGTAGTGGCCCCTGTGTCACTAGTGTCTGCCTCCTGGATCCCTGGCAAATTGACCCCTGGCGTGTGACCTGACATGTCTTGCTTGCTGCCTTCGTCGACCCTGGCCTTCCTTGACTATCCTTCTGCTTATTGATTTGGTACCGTGTTTTGCCCACCTTGGTGTGCCCATGGACCACAACCTGGCCGTAACCAGCGGAGCAACATCCTCACCATTAGAGGCTCTGGAAGAGACCTGAGTACTGCTTAGACTCTGTGCCTTGGCCCTTCACAGGGCTCACACCACCTCTGTGCAAGCTGTAGCACCCCCTAGTGGTCCTGTGCATTACAGGTGGTGCTGGTTCTTCCTGTTTAGTAAGTATGGACTGTTTGGTTGTTTCTTCTCAACCTTCTGTAGACATGTGAAAGTGTAGTAAATATTAAATTGGTTGCATTCCAAATGATCATAAGCATGAGGAAAATCAGCTTCTCAGGTGCCCAACTCAGCAGCCTGCTCTGAGACTTTAGCTTTACTGAAATAACTCCCTGAGTGAAGTCTTCTTCCAAGGCCTTCAGTACTCCAACAAGGTCCCCTTAGTCCTATCCAATCCTATGGGTAAGCCATACTCATGAGAGCCTCCAGTGTCCCCTTGAGGTATGGCTGGGTCATATAAGTAAATAAAATTATGGTTTATTGAAAAATGTTTAAAGGAAGAAAGAAAGAGGTTTGAGGCTCAGAATTGTAAAAGCTTAAAAATGTATTGATATACTTAAGGTTCATACAAAATTATTTAACACATTGACATAGATTATATCACCAGTTTTGTTATTTTTCATAAAACTGGGATATTGTATGCTATACAAAGATACACTAGCAATGGTAAGTTGTAAATAACCATGTTTGTTGTATATTCCCTGACGCATTTTGCCTGTTTGGCTTCCTACAGGGGGAAAAGTTGTATACGGGTTATATGGTCTATATATATACGTCATATATATATATATATGACAATACATATTAAAGAATATAAATTAATACATTGAGCATAGGAGAACATCAAAATGACCTTTAAATAGAAGTAGAGGAGAAGTTAGAGGATAATCACATAGCTTGTTAAAACAAATAATATTTAAAAAAAAACATTTTTTAATTACATTTTTAAATGACCAGTAGTGGCATCTATAAAATTATTTTGTTTGGAGTCTCGGCTGAGAGTGCTGGCAAACAAGATGCCAATTGTTACTTATTATATAGTAATAGAATAAAACTATATGATAGGTGGTTACTATGTGTTATATATAAGGTTATGAGTATTATATACCTCACAATTGTGTAGAGAGCCATGGAAGAATAAATTCTGATGTTACATATTCAAGCTGTTGTGTTTCCAAGATGTATTCAGTCAGTTCATCCAGCGTTTTTGGTCTTAGAGATATCCAGCTGTTGAGCCAGGTTGATATTATTTGAAACTTAGTGGGGTGCAAGTGCTATTTTACAAAGAAAGAAAGTTTATCTTCAATTGTAGGTAGAGTTTAAAGGGCTGTGAGGTTGCTTTAAATAGATGGGTATATTTCAGAATATTAAATAGATTGACTCACCACTGAAATGTGAATTAGGATACAACAGATATCCAGATCTGTATAAGAGTTATATAGGATATAATGAGTTAGGTGGTAATTGAGGGGTTGCATGGTAAGTTTATACAGAAGTTGCAATATGGTACTCTAAATTAATTAAATGAAGTAGCTTACCAAGAAGATGAGTGTTAAGATATGGTACTAAAAAGTGCACTGGCTTGTCAGGAAGATGCAAGCTGTAGTAAATGCACCTACATTCTACAACCTACATTTTCAACCGCAAAATTTTTACCTTTGATGGAAAGGCATACTACAAACGCAGGGTGTTTGGGAAATGAGCTGGGTACCATCTTTTGCAAGTCTTTTTTTAGGGGAATGGGAAAAAACCCTGTTCTCCGATCCCCAGACAACCACATACAATAAATACATTCTTTCCTAGAAACACTATATAGACGATATTCTCCTTTTCTGGACAGGCCCCATAACAACACTTATGGACTTCTTCAACTTCATCCAATCAAATAAGTTCAATATCAAATTTAGGATGGAAACAAGTCAGATTCAGCTACCATTACTAGTATTGTTCATTAGAATTGACGAGAACCATAAAGTTACAATTATGCTTTTTCGTAATACGATATTGCACGCGACCAGTGCTCATCTCAATGCTTTCATTCAAAGCATTCCCCTTAGTCAATACCTTAGGCTAAAAAAAAACTGCACCACAGACCTCGACTTTACCCTCCTAGCGGTATTCCCAAGTGTGACTCGGGGTGGTTTTTCCAAGCAAAAATCTGTATTCCTGAGTCACACTAGGGGCAGCTTTTAACTTAAAAAAAAAAACCTTGCTCCGTTGTTGTCCCCCGTGTTCCTGGTGGTCCCCGCAGGTCCTGGGGACACGTCCTTCCTCCTCGATCTCCAGCGCCGCAATGCAGGCGGGAGGAACCACGGGAAATTCAAATAATTTTGTATTGGTTTCAATACAAAATAGTTGTATTCAGTCCAATACAAAGAAATATATATATATATATATATATATATATATAGCCTGCAAGTTTCAAAGAAATGATCTTTTTAAGAACAAGACCATTCAGACTCAACCCCCTCAGACTATTCGAACTTTTACAAGATACAATGAAAATCACAATCTGATATATAACACCCTGAACCAACATTGTTACATTCTAAAATCTGACTCAAAAAACTGCAAATTTATTGGAGACAAACCTCAAATTACATATCATAAATCTAGATCACTTAAGGAACTACTGGTGTCCAGTCATTTCAACCATCCCTCAACACTGACTTCATCCAAAGATACACACGACACTTTCAGACGACACTTTCAGATGTGGGAAGTGGAAACAATGTATTTGGATCAGAGAAGCTCCCACCATTACTTTACCAAATGGGAACAACTACAGACCACATCATTATATGGACTGTAACACTACGGGGATTATCTATCTGATAACTTGCACATGTGGAGCATTCTATGTAGGCAAAACTAAACGACCCTTCAAAAAGCGAATCTATGAACATGTACACTCCCATTACAGAAGGCAGAATTATTACACCTATCTGCCACCATGTAGGTACTAGACATCAATATGATACCAAAGTACTACAATTGTTTGGTTTAGAACATGTGCCAGACAACCCAGAGGGAGGGGGGGGACCTGGATAAAAAACCCCTTCAATTAGAAACAAAATGGATACTTAATCTCAGAACAACACAGGCCCCAGGTTTAAACAATACACTAAGTTATAAATCCTTTATATAGTTCACTCCACTTTATGAATCTCAATGTTATCCACCCTTATCTATACAAGGATACTTCAACACATCCAATTATAACAATATAATCCATCCAAGATGGAAAACAACACTAATAACATGTAGTAAATATCTTTAGTGAACATATATCATGTCCTTTGTATTATTTAAAAGTTCTACCTTGTAATTGGATTCACACCCTAGAACCTGCACTAACTGTCAGTTATTGAATCTCTCTTGTTGAATCTCTGTCTAAGGTAATACCATTATGTATCCCCATTTATATGAGGATACTCTAATATATTCATACCTGACAGTACATCTTATCCAAAGTGTATTTTTGAATAATGTAATTTGTCAATCTTAGAATCTCTATACTAGTATTTATCCCCCTATACACGAGCACACCCCAACATATTTACAATCAAAAGCAGAGTTCATCCTGAAGGATGGACAGAAATGTTTAAATATTACACTAGAAATACTTTCTAGGCACTTAGACCATGTGTTTCCTCTATCAAACTTTTCTACTATATAACTGGCTGTGAATAGCTACATTGATGAAAAATGTACAGGCAGATCTCTGCCACTCATATGTACCCTGTGAGGGAATGTATCTTATAATACTAAATGAATTAATATGCAATTTGTCTACTTGTTTATCTGTTCATTTCCTGTTAAGCTGCATAATCAATAGGAGTATCCATGTCCACATTTATACTTTCAAACCAGTCATTGGGTTCTTCAGAACATGATTATCTATTGTGACATGTTTAGATTTTCACCCCAATAATAACAGTTCCATTCATCCAATTTTTAGCACCATATCTTTATTTAATTTAGAGTACCATATTGCAAGTTCTGTATAAACTTTCCATGCAACACTCCAATTACCACCTAACTCATTATATCCTGTATAACTCTTATACAGATCTGGATATCTATTGTATCCTGATTCACATTTCAGTGGTGAGTCAATCTATTTAATATTCTGAAATATACGGTTATCTATTTAAAGCACCCCCACACTTCTTTAAACTCTACCTACAATTGAAGATAAACTTTCTTTCTTTGTAAAATAGCACTTACACCCCACTAAGTTTCAAATAATATCAACCTGGCTCAACAACTGGATATCTCGAAGACCAAAAACGCTGGATGAACTGACTGAATACATCTTGGAAACACAACAGCTTGAATATGTAACATCAGAATTAATTCTTCCACGACTCTCTACACAATTGTGAGGTATGTAATACTTATAACTTTATATATAACACATACTAACTACATATCATAAAATGTTTTTTTCTGTTACTATATATTAACAATTGGCATTTTGTTTACCAGCACTCTCAGCCAAGACTCCATACAAAATAATTTTATCGAAACATTTTCAAATGACCGGTAGTGATAAGTAAAAAAAAAAATGTTAATATTCGTTTTAATAGGCTGTAATGCGCCTAGGCACACAAATCACAACCCACTCCAGGAAACACTTCAACAGACTTTATTCCGTAATCCAGGTACAGGCTGAGGTCAAGCACAATAGATCAAATCAGATAGGCGAGGTATTAAAAGGATGAGGCAGAAGGCATAGTCAGGGACAATCCGAAGTCAGGGCAGGCAGAGTTCATGCAAGATCAATAATCAGACCGGGTCGCTGCTGGTAATAAGTCTGAGCTGATGACAAGACACAGGGGAAGACAACAGAGGTTGAAATGGTAATCCAACACAAGCAACGCACCCAAGCACACTGTAACACAGGGGCTATAATGGGCAAGGGTGCTAATGACAGGGTCTCATTAAATGGTCAGGGTGCTATTGGATAGGAGGAAAACATACTGAATAATTAATCCCTTGCGGCCAAATCGGAGGGGGGGGGTTAAGTACAGTTTAAATTCGCTGTGGCCGCAGGTAGGGTGCGTGTGGTACTGTGCACAGCTGCAGAGACGCTGGGGGTGCTGTTCGTCTGAACCGTAGTTCGGCTGGGACGGACAGCCCCGGCCGCGCTGTTAGCTGCAGTGGTCTTCTCCACGTTGGCTACGGTCCCTGTGGTCGTCACGGGCGAGGACGATGTGGGATCGCTGGCGGGGTGAGTACCTTACATAAGCTATGTGATTATCCTCATAATTATCACTTAATTATGTATCTTTATGAAATTTATATGTGTATTATTTCTGTTTGAAGGTCATTTTGATGTTCTGTGCAGTTTTCTATATCAACCTCTTGTATTTTTACCTATGCTCAATGTATTAATCTATATTCTTTAATATGTATTGTTATATATATATATATATATATATATATATATATACACACACACACACACACACACTGTCACACTAACCTCTTTCCCCTCTAAAAGCGCAGACGCCTCTCTCCTGCGCCTCTCTGATGCTGGGCGTGTCACAGTTTCAAGGCTTTATCAATTCCATCCAATCCGCTGGCCAATCAGAAAATAGCCTTTGGACCAGCCCTGGCTATTTAGCTAGCTCACACATTGCACTAAGTCAGGCATGTCCAAAATCCGTCCGGCGGGCCAATTGTGGCCCGTGTTCAGGTTTTTACCGGCCTGCAGCCTCTCTTGAAATGAATATGTGGCCCTATGTTTGTAGTGGGCATATGCTGTGCAGGACCCGCACAGACCACGCCCACTATGATTCGAAGATCGTTTTCGTGGACTCTGTGCAGAGAGGTTCCGCACTGCACACGCCCACTACAAACGTAGGGGATTACACACACACAGTGTGTTCCTGTCCTATGAAGGATGAAGGTAGGTTTCCAAGCGTCTTTGCATGGTGATATCCAAAGCTGCAGATGGACCTATACTGCTGTCAGCCTGTCCTAAATGCTCCTTCTCTTGGCAGCAGCACTGCCGCAGTTGTTTTCATATCTCCTGCAAATCCCATTGGCACCTCAATGACCAAATGAAGGATCAGACAGACAGAAGCTCAGCATGTTACACCATTGTTTCTCAGATTGGAATGTACTTGAAAGAAATTAACTAGAAATGGGTGTAAGGCAGGCATGTCCAAAGTCCCAATTGCGGCCCATATTTAGATTTCCACCGCAGCCTCTGTCATAAAATCAATAATATGCAGCCCACCAGCACTGTTGACCATGGTATAAAATACACTCGTACAAAAAATATAAACTATTTTATGTTTCATTAGAGTTGATCGGCAGGTATAATCGGCAGGGCGGGAGTTCCCATGTGTGCACATGGGACGTAGGGAATCCCCTATGTCTGTCACTGTCCCTCCCGTGACTGAGGTTAGAAGATCTGAGAGACTGGCTGCACGTGAAGTTATCTGACAGACTTTTTGCTTTCACTTGTTTCAGTGTTGTTGTTGGTAATGACCACACCTCTGGTCTCAGCTGCAGCTTGTTATCATTACTATTCCTCTATTTAGCCTGGTCTTACACTTCAGGTCATGCGGTTGATATTCTCTGCTTGGAGGTGGAAGAGCTGGTGTGTGGTCCTCTCCTGAGTTCCTGCTCATCCATTTTCTATTGGGGATAAGTTTACTTCTATTTGTTTACGTCTATTTTGTTGTAACCCCTAGCTCGTTGTTACTAGACCTCAGGGAGACGCTGGTTCGTTCATCTGGGAGTCAGGGCTAGATTTAGGGTTTTCTGTAGGTAGTGACCATTTCCCTCTCCCTAGCTTGGAGGTCTAGTCCCTTGTCATTATCTTTCTGTTTTCATTCTGGTGTTCCTCTCCTCCCCCCTTACCCCGTGACATTATCAACCTCCAAAAACCGCCATTTTGTTTATGTCAGTGCGGCGATGGATGCTATTTCTGCACTGGTCGGACAACTGCAGGGGCTGTCTTTGGAGGTAGCTGACCTCTGCACGACCGTCTAACAGATCCAGAGACCACAGCCAGCTGGTTCCGGCAGCGGGAACCAGTCCTGCCCTGAACCTAAGGTGGCTCTCCCGGACAGATTTTCCGGGGGAAGTGACAATTTTATTCGGTTCAGAGAGTCGTGCAAATTATATTTTAAACTATGTCCTCACTCCTCTGGGGACGATAGTCAAAGAGTGGGTATAATCATTTCTTTGCTTAAAGGTGATGATTAGTCTTGGGCTTTTTCTTTGCCGACCGGATCTCAGTCCCTCTGGTCGGTAGACAAATTTTTCAGAGCTTAAGGCCTTATCTATGATGACCCAGATCGGATCTCCCTGGCCGAGATCAAGTTACGTGGCTTACGGCAGGGAGAGCGTTCTGCGGAGACCTATTGCTCTGAATTTAGGGGATGGGCTACGGATACAGAATGGAACGATCCAGCTCTCCATAGTCAATTCTGTCAAGGGCTATCCGAGAATCTGAAGGACGCGTTGGCATTTCACGAACACCCCGAGTCATTAGAAGCAACTATGTCCCTTGCTGTACGTATTGATAGACGCCTGAAGGAGAGATCTAAGGTTCCTCAATCTCAGGACGTTCTATCATGTAGGATGGTGGCCTCCTCTGACACTTTGGGTGGAGAGACGGTTGAGTTCATGTCTGGTGACGAACCTATGCAGTTGGGGGGAGCTACCCCTGGAACTGGGGATAAGAACTTTAGGCTTAAGAAGGGCTTGAAAGTGACTAGAAAGGTGCGGATATCTCAGTCTGGTCGGATGCTGCCTTACAAGCCTTTTCAGCTGTTAAGGAGTGTTTTGCTTCTGCCCCTATACTGGTGCAACCAGTTTTGTCACAGCCATTTATTGTGGAAGTTGACATATCTGAGGTAGGGGTAGGAGCAGTCTTGTCGCAGGGTCCTTCACCTAGTAAATGGCGCCCTTGTGCTTTTTTTCTCTAAGAAACTCTCTAATGCAGAAAGAAATTATGATGTAGGTAATAGAGAGTTGCTGGCCATTAAGTTGGCTGTTAAGGAATGGCGTCATTGGTTGGAAGGAGCGGTTCATCCTATTACGGTAATTACTGATCACAAACATCTGGCTTACTTGGAGTCGGCTAAACGTCTGAACCCAAGGCAAGCCAGATGGTCGCTGTTTTAACAGATCCAGATTTAACTTCATTGTCACATATCGCCCTGGAGCTAAGAACGTCAAGGCGGACGCTTTGTCGCGTAGTTTTCCTTTGGGGGGGGGTGGTTCAGAAGATCCTGGTCTGATATTGTCTGAAGGGATAGTAATATCCGCCCTTTATCCCGATCTTGAGACAGAGGTGTTGGAGGTCCAAGGAGATGCACCAGATTCTTGCCCTCAGGGGAAGTTGTTTGTTCCTCCTGAATTAGGGTGTTCAAGAAACATCACCATACAGTCCTTACAGGACACCCTGGGAGCAGATCCACGATCGATCTCATCCCTTGTAGATTCTGGTGGCCAGGGTTGCGTAAATGTGTTGAAGGCTATGTGTCAGCTTGTATTACTTGTACACGTGCTAAGGTGACACATACTCGGCCTTCAGGATCTCTTCTTCCGTTGTCCATTCTTTCCCGACCTTGGACTCACTTATCCATGGACTTTATCACAGATTTGACTAATTCATCAGGAAAAACTGTGATCCTGGTGGTTGTTGATGGCTTCAGTAAGATGTCGCACTTAATAGCATTACCAGGGTTACCTAATGCTAAAACCCTCGCACAAGTGTTTGTCGATAACATCGTGAAGCTACATGGTATTCCCTCTGATGTGGTGTCTGATAGGGGGACACAGTTTGTTTCAAGATTCTGGAAGGCGTTCTGCACTCACCTTGGGGTACAATTGTCCTTCTCTTCGGCCTTTCATCCTCGAACGGACCGACTGAACGCACTAATCAGAATCTGGAGACTTATTTGAGATGTTTTGTCTCAGAGAATCAGGAGGAGTGGTCTTCATTTTTGTCTTTGGCCAAGTTTGCCATAAATAACCGTACACAGGAGTCCACCAATAAGTCGCCGTTTTTTGGGGCATATGGGTTCCATCTGCAGTTTGGCACATTTTCTAGTACTGAGACTTCTGGTATTCCAGAAGAGGAAAGATTTTCTCTCCTCTTCTTTGTCATGTATTTGGCGGAAAATTCAAAATAATTTAAAAATGATGGGCAACAAGTATAAATGAATGGCTGATAAGAGACGGATAAGTGGTCCGGATCTAAGAGTGGGTGATTTGGTGTGGCTGTCCACAGGAAACATTTAGTTGAAAGTACCTTCTTGGAAGTTGGGTCCAAGGTTTATTGGTCCATATAAGATCTCCGCCATTATTAACCTGGTAGCCTTTCGTCTCGAACTTCCACAGGCGTTTAAAATTCATAGTGTTTTCCACAAATCTCTGCTGAAGAGATATGTCAAATCTGTTGAACCGTCCTCCTTGCCTCCCGCTCCTGTCATGGTGGACGGTAATCTAGAATTTCAGATCGCCAGGATAGTGGAGAGCCTTTCACAGGGCTAATCCGGATAAGGTCAGCCCTGGGTGTCCGGAGGTCACGCGTAGAAGGGGGGGTACTGTCACAGTCCCTCCCGTGACTGAGGTTAGAAGATCTGAGAGACTGGCTGCACGTGAGGTTATCTGACAGTCTCTTTGCTTTCACTTGTTTCAGTGTTGTTGTTGGTAATGACCACTCCTCTGGTCTCAGCTGCAGCTTTGTTAGCACTGCAGGCCGTGCCGGCGCCGCTGCTCCTAATCGCAGGCACGGGCGCCGGGTCCTATCTCTCAGGTAACCCACTACCTATGTTCCATGTCAGTGTTTCTTTCATGCTGAGACTTGCTCTGGTGTGTGAGCTGGCGTGGGTGTGTCTCTGAGGTAACACACACACGCCCTCTGTTTCCTACAGCCTATGGCTCATGTCCTGCAGGTATTCCTATTACAGGAAGTTGCCTGAGCAATCTCTGGCTTACCTGCGTTACTCTCAGTGCTAAGGTGTTTTGTCTGTTTGCTCTGCTGTGTACCAAACCTTGCCTTCGTTTTTGGACTCTGCCTGTTTGCTGCCTGACCCTGACCTTGGAATACGTTTTTGGACTCTGCCTGTTTGCTGCCTGACCCTGACCTTGGAATACGTTTTTGGACTCTGCCTGTTTGCTGCCTGACCCTGACCTTGGAATACGTTTTTGGACTTTGCCTGTTTGCCGCCTGGTCCTGGTCCTGTATCCTTGTTTCCTGACTCCTGTGGTCAGCTGCCACGGGCCTGGGGATTGCTCTGGAGTGGCACCTGGCAGCTACCCCGCAGCCCAAGCCTATCCTCACCCTCAGAGGCTCTAGCTAAGACCTGGTAGCTGCTTAGTCACGCCCCTCTGGAGTATACCCGGTCAGTGGCACAGTGGGTCCACACCCGCTTGCATAACGAGCTTGTTATCATTACTATTCCTCGATTTAGCCTGGTCTTACACTTCAGGTCATGCCGTTGATATTCTCTGCTTGGAGGTGGAAGAGCTGGTGTGTGGTCCTCTCCTGAGTTCCTGCTCATCCATTTTCTATTGAAGATAAGTTTACTTCTCTTTGTATTTTGTTGTTACCCTTAGGTCATTGTTACTAGACCTCAGGGAGATGCTGGTTCGTTCATCTGGGAAGGAACCAGTAGTCTCATACCCTGTCACTACTCCTAGGGCATTTCAGGGCTCCTAGGGTCTAGGTTTCGGTGTATGAATCCTCCCACCTTCAGGGTCTATTCATACTGACAGGAGTCAGGGCTAGATGTAGGGTTTTCTGTAGGTGGTGACCATTTCCCCTCTTCCTAGCTTGGAGATCTAGTCCATTGTCATTATCTTCTTGTTTTTATTCTGGTGTTCCTCTCCTCCCCCCTTACCCCGTGATGTCATTATAGTGGGCGTGTGCTGTGCAGGACCCGCGCAGACCATGCCCACACTAACCCTGGTTAGTGGTCGGCCCCCACACATTTTAACCAAATCTGGCCCTTTTTGCAAAAAGTGTTTGTGCAACATGTCTTCACTAGTGCCGAGCCCCTAGCTCTGTGTTTCCTTTGTCCAGCTCCTCTGTTAACCCCTCGTTGTCCAGTCTGTTTCCCAGCCAACTTCCCTGTGCTGTTCCAGTGTTCCTGTCTGTGGATATCCCTGCATCACCTGCGCCTCCTGTTGCTTCTACTAGTGTCTGTCTCCTGGATCCCTGGCTATTGACCTGACCCTTCTTGCTTGCTGCCTGCCTCAACCCTGGCTGTCCTTGACTATCCGTCTGCGTTGTGATTTGGTACAGTGTTTTGTCCACCTTGTTGTGCCCAAGGACCGCAACCTGGCAGTAACCAGCGGCGTAACATCCTCACCATCAGAGGCTCCGGGGAAAACCTGGTTACTGCTTGGACTCTGCGCCTTGGCCCTTCTCAGGGCTCACACCACTTCCATGCAAGCCTTAGTACCCCCTAGTGGTCTTGTCTCTCCGTGTGTGACAGTTTGCACGAACCATGACTACACCCTCCCAGACCTCAGCAGGCCCCAACCAGTTACTCTCCCAGAGGCTTGACGCCCAGGACACTATCCAAATCCAGGTGCTTTGCCAGCTTCATGCACTTGCAGCTCGCCTGGATCAACTGCTTGTTTCTCCCAGTGCACCAGCTGTACCACCAGCCCAGGCCCAGCCTCCTGTCCTCACAGTGCTCCTGCATTAAACTTGCCACCTCCACAGAGATTCTCTGGGGACCCCAAGACCTGCTGTGGCTTCATCACAGTGCGGCATCCATTTTTTTAAAAAATATTTTTATTTTAGTGTTTTACAACAGGGAAGGGGTGAAAGAAGGCGGGATGGGGGGGGGGGGGACATAGCCATTAGAGGGGGGGAGGAGGGGATAACATTACAGCAAAGACATTTGAAAACTGACAATATAAAAATATAAACCAGAGCAAGAAACAGATTATAAAGTTGTACAAAATAAAATATGGCAACGATTCCAAAAAGAAAAGAACATAGTATATAATAAGTATAAATAAGAAGTATTCCACATATACACCTGTTTGGGGAGAAATAGTTTCCAGTTACTGGAACCTGCCATAGGAGTTCTAAAAAAAGAATTATCAGTGAGAAGGAGAGCAATTACTAAGATAACAACCAAAAAGGTACCACAGTCCTGGGTACCATTAAACTCTGGCAGGACTGATTAACTTCACAAACGTGGAAAAGTGTCAGTGTAGCCCTTAAGATCTGACCCTCCTCCCTGTGATATTGCCAACAGGTCAGATTATTGTCTGGAAGGGAGAGATAAGAACATGAAGGGGGGAGGGTCGGGCGAGAATTACTGTGCCTCAATGAAATTTGGATAGTCAAAATTGGTAATCTAAGAATGCATCGTGCGGGGGCATGGTAGTGGGAGGTAACTAAGTTTGGCTTACCAGGGACATCAGACACCCAGACTTCAACTACACTCAGGCTTGTCAGGTAAGTCCCTAAAGAGGTTATATTTACTGACTTGACTGATCACAGTGTGCCCAGGTAGCGAACATACTCCGCCGACGTAAGAAACTGAGACCAGTAAAACCATGTGTTAGAAAACTTTCTATTCATTTCTCTTAATGAGGAAATCAGGTCTTCCATGTGGTGTATCTCATTGACCCTTCGCAGCCATAAATGAATGGGAGGTGGATCCACCTTCTTCCAGTAGGCCGCGATACATGAATTTCCAGCCACCAGGTGTCTGAAGCACTGAGTTCTTATACATTTTTTTTGGAGAAAGGGTTGTGTTGAAGAAGAAAGGCAGGGCCCTCTGGGATCTGGCAGTCTGTCATGCGTTGAGCAATGTCCCTGACCGAGGCCCAGAGAGATTTGATGGCGGGGCAGCCAAGTGCCGAATGGCATCGCCAGCAACAATCTGATACTTCCGGTGTACATTTGTGTAATTTTTGAGGTACCATCAGGATAGAATTTTAAAGTTAGATTCCTGGAACCTATTGTTTATGGATGCTTTCAAGATCCACTTCAGGATTTGCAGTTTCTGGTACTCGGTCAAAGAGATCCCCAGGTCTTTTTCCTATTCCCCCTTTCCCCAGAACTAGGTAGTACAGTGGAGAGTGTTCCATGCTTATGAAGACTGCTACAGGAATGCCTAAGAAAAATTGGTACTTACAGATCTGTGACTTGTTGCTGGTAAGGTCCTAAGTGCAGCCTGCAGATTCCCCTCAGTATTGTAGATGAGTCGGTAGGCAGAAGAAATGGGCGCCCTGCAGTAATCAGGTAAGGCACTTCTTTGAAAAAGATACCATCCCAGGGAGAAACAAAAGGGATCCACCACTGATTTGAGCTGCAAACAGTAGCTGTGCCGCACTGAGTATGGAGGATGAAGCTGGATTACAGTCGGGGCCGGAGGATGAGAACTGCTCAGTGAGATGGATTCCTCCGGCGCCACACAGGCAAGATGGCCACCGGGTCTCTGACAGAATCGGGAGTCCCAGTGGATAGAAGCGCTCCGCAGTATCTCCGTTCCGGCAACGCTACATCGCTTGGTCCTCCAGATCTACAGGAGCCAGAAAGAGGTATCCTGAGAGCTGTGGGTTGCACCACCATGCAGGAAAAATCATCGCAGAAACGGAGCCAGCCTGAAGAGCTGCTGCTGCTGCCTTGACCTCTCCCCAGGAAGTCAGTGCGGCATCCATTTTAAGCTTCAGCCACATAACTTCCCCACTGATGGGGCCTAAGTTGCATCTTTAATCTCCTTGCTGTCTGGAGAAGCTCTAGCATGGGCATCCCCACTCTGGGAAAGGAAGGATCCAGTTACAAGCAATATTGAAGCCTTCCTGAGCCTCTTCAAACAGGTGTTTAATAAATCCGCACGCCCCTCCCTTTACAGCCAGCGCGCTCCTGCCTCTCCCCCAAGGGTCACTTACTGTGGGTCAGTTTGCAGTACAGTTTCAAACCTTGGCAGCAGAATTCGCTTGGAATAATAAAGCGCTCCACACTCCCTTCTGGCAAGGCCTTTCTGACCACGTGAAGGATGAGTTGGCTGGTCGGGAGATTCCCTTGTCTCTGGATGATCTAATCTCCTTGGCCATCCAGATAGACATCCGCTTCCAGGAGCCTACACAGAGCGTTTCCAGGAGAAATCTCGCCCATGCAAAGCCATTGTCCAGAGACTGGCACCATCCTTTCAGCGGTCTCCTTTTAAGCCACTCACTCTCTTAACGTCGGAGGTTGCTCCATCTATCCCTACTCAGTACTTGGACTTTCAAGACGTCTTTTCCAAATGCAAGGCCGAGCAGCTTCCTCCTAACTGCTCCTATGACTGTGCTATAGACCTCTAACCTAATTTTACACCTCCCAGAGGTCGGATATACCCCCCTCAGTCTTCCCGAGACTAAGGCTATGAGTGACTACATCAAGGAAAACCTGCAGCAAGGATTTACTCGCAAGTCTCCTTCCCCTGCTGGTGCAGGATTCTTCTTCGTCGAGAAGAAAGATGGGACTCTCTGCCCCTGCATTGACTATCAGGGCCTGAATGCCATCACGGTAAAGAACCGATACTCACTGCCCCTTATCCCCGAACTTTTTGACTGTCTCTGTCGTGCCCAGGTCTTCACTAAACTGGACCTCCGAGTGGCCTATAACCCAATTCGGATCAAGGAGGGAGATGAATGGAAGACAGCATTTAATACCAGGGACGGACATTATGAGTATCTGGTGATGCCCTTTGGTCTCTGTAATGCCCTGGCTGTCTTCCAACACTTTGTCAATGAGGTATTCCGTGACCTGCCTTACATCTATGTTGTGGTCTATCTGGAGGACATCCTGATTTTTTCCCCGATTTGCCCTCACACAGACAGCATGTCCGACTGGTGCTACAAAGACTCCGAGACAACAGACACTATGCAAAGGCTGAGAAGTGCCTGTCTGAACTTTACAAAGTGCCGTTTCTGGGCTACATTGTCTCCAAAGAGGGTCTCTCCATTAACCCTGAAAAGGTTTCAGCTATTACTAACTGGCCACTACCGTGTGGCCTTAGGGCCACCCAGTGGTTCCAGGGCTTCACTAACTACTACCAGCAATTCATTAGAAATTACTCCACGCTGGTAGCTCCCATCACTGGCCTGACCCGGAAGGATGCTTACTCCATGAACTGGCCGTCTGGGGCTATTAAGGCCTTTCATGCTCTAAAACAAGCTTTCCTTTCTGGCCCTGCTCCGGTTAGGCCAGATGTGTCCAAACCCTTTTCTGTTGAGGTTGATGCCTCCTCTGTTGGAGTGGGGGCTCTTCTCTTTCAGACCCCCAATGGAGCACGACGCCCATGTGCATTCTCTTCTAAGAAGTTCTCCCCAGCAGAAAAGAATTATTCCACCGGAGACAGAGAACTTCTATCTATCAAGGTAGCTTTGGAAGAATGGCATTACTTTTTAGAGGGTTCCCCTCACAAGATCACTATTTTTACTGATCAAAAACCTTCAGTAGCTGCCATCTCAACCCACGGCAAGCCTGTTGGTCATTATTCTTTTCTCGTTTTGATTTATTACTTTAAACTCGGTTCTAGAAACTCCAAAGCACTTTCTCGCTCTTTTGATCCACAGGATTCCGAGACTGTTGCTGAGACAGAGTTTATCCTCCCTTCAGCCCGCATTTTGGCCTTGACCTCTATCCAGGAATCTGGTATCCCTCGAGGTAAAACCTTGGTGCCGCCTCAACTCCGCACCAAAATACTACGTTGGGCACATGACTCGAAACTTTCTGGTCTTCCAGGTGTTCACAGAACATACACTTTCCTCTCCCGTCTCTACTCATGGCTCAACCTTCGTAAGGATGTGTCTGACTATGTACAGTTAGGTCCATAAATATTTGGACAACTTTTTTCTAATTTTGGTTCTGTACATTACCACAATTATTTTTAAATGAAACAACTCAGATGCAGTTGAACTGCAAACTTTCAGCTTTAATTCAGTGGGTTGAACAAAAAGATTGCATAAAAATGTGAGGACCTAAAGCCTTTTTTTAAACACAATCACATCATTTCAGGGGCTCAAAAGTAATTGGACAATTGACTCAAAGGCTATTTCATGGGCTAGTGTGGGAAATTTATTTGTTATGTCATTATCAATTAAGCAGATAAAAGGCCTGGAGTTGATTTGAGGGACGGGTGCTTGTATGTGGAACAGTTTGCTGTGAACAGACAACATGCGGTCAAAGAAACTCTCCATGCAGGTGAAACAAGCCATCCTTAAGCTGCAAAAACAGAAAAAAAAACATCCAAGAAATTGGTACAATATTAGGAGTGGCAAAATCTACAGTTTGGTACATCATGAGAAGGAAACAAAGCCCTGATGAACTCAGCAACGCCAAAGGACCTGGATGTCCACGGAAGACAACAGTGGTAGATGATCACAGCATCATTTCCATGGTGAAGAGAAACCCCTTCGCAACAGCCAACCAAGTGAACAACATTCTCCAGGAAGTAGCCTGCGGCGTCCCTGAGGATTTCAGCCGCAGAGGGAGACGCCGCAGCAGCAGGCAGCATGGCTGAGGCTGCTGCCCTGCTCACAGCGCATTTCTCCCTGCAGGCGGAGGGATTCGTTCTGGCCGAACTACTGTTCGTCCAGGCGGCATCCCCAGCATCTCTATGGACGTGATTACAGAAAGTCCTGTTCTCAACACTCCTGTGGAGGTGCAAAGTAGGGCATGTCCCAGGGGTGCTGTGGGAAGAGGTGCGCGCTACCACGCGTGCCTCTTGTACCCCCCGAGCGCGTGGCACTCGGCTGCCTCGCCACGGGGCGGGACATAGTTAGTTTGAATTTTCTGTGGCCGCAGGGGATTCAGTTACCCTCCAATCAAATAGCGCTAGGTGGCACAAGGTCATTGGGCACTCTGGCCATTTAGGGAGAACCTGTCTTGAACACCATTGCCCGCTATAAGCCTCTGTGAGTACAGTGTGCTTGGATGTGTTCTGTGTTGGCTCACATTAACCTGTTGTGTCATTACTAATAGCAACCTGGTCTGATATCGGATTCTGCCTGAACTCTGCTTGCACTGACCTCGGATTGTTCCTGACCCGCCTTTGCCTTACCCTCCTGTACCACGCTTATTGGACTTATCATCTGTCAATAACCCTTGTCTTGTTTTATGACGACAATAAAGCTTGATCAAAGGATTCTTGGAGTTGGCTGTGGTTTGTGTGCCCAGGCGCATTACAGTAGGCATATCGATATCCAAGTGTACCGTAAAGACAAGACTGCATGAAAGTAAATACAGAGGGTGCACTGCAAGGTGCAAGCCACTCATAGGCCTCAAGAATAGAAAGGCTAGATTGGACTATGTGAAAAGAAAAAAAAACATATAAAAAAGCCAGCACAGTTCTGGAAAAACATTCTTTGGACAGATGAAGCCAAGATCAACCTTTACCAGAATGATGACAAGAAAAAAAAGTATGGAGAAGGCATGGAACAGCTCATGATCCAAAGCATACCACATCATATGTAAAACATGGCGGAGGCAGTGTGATGACTCGGGCGTGCATGGCTGCCAGTGGCACTGGGACACTAGTGTTTATCGACGATGTGATACAGGACAGAAGCAGCCGAATGAATTGAGGTGTTCAGAGACATACTGTCTGCTCAAATCCAGCTAAATGCAGTCAAATTGATTGGGAGGCATGTTTTAATTCAGATCGACAATGACCCAAAACATACAACCAAAGCAACCCAGGGGTTTATTAAAGCAAGGAAGTGGAATATTCATGAATGGCCAAGTCAGTCACCTGATCTGAACCCAATTGAGCATACATTTCACTTGTTGAAGACTAAACTTCGGACAGAAAGGCCCACAAACAAACAACAACTGAAAGCCACTGCAGTAAAGGCCTGGCAGAGCATTAAAAAGGAGGAAACCCAGCATCTGGTGATTTCCATGAGTTCAAGACTACAGGCTGTCATCTGTCATTGCCAGCAAAAAGAGTTTTCAATCAAGTATTAGAAATGAACATTTTATTTTCAGTTTTTTTTTTTTTTTTAAATTGTATTTTTATTGAAAAGATTTCCAACCGAATTACAGAACAGAAAATAACAATAAGATGCAATAACATAACAGGTGTAGAAACTTGAGCAAAACAGTTATGGGGCAGCTGTATAATGATAGGTCCGAAGGTGTTGGACAATTGACCTTGACCATAGGAACAAGAGCACAATATACAGAAAGTCAAGAGACAGTATATGAATACAAAAAGTGTCTATACATCTGGGAGTAGCGATCTCACACATATAATGAATGTCAGTCCATAACAGAGGCAATGAAATAATGTGTCAAGTATCATAAAAAAAAGAAAAAAAAACATACAGTAAAACGAGGCTCCAGGGTGTCTCAGGGGTCCCTGCAACGCCAACAGTTAGGATCAGTACCTGGGAATAGCTGCTGGAGTACAACCAGGGTATGGTACCATCTGAAAATGATCTTATACAGGTTTTCTTTATATAATGTACAAATGGAGCTCTTATTAGCAGCCTCCCAAATCTCCTGCCAATCATCCAAATTCAGGGTCTGCCCCAACACCTCCTCCCATTTTAGCATATATTTGAACTTGCCTGAGGTTTCACGAACTGACATGTGCAGGAGGTGGTATATAGAGGAGACAACGCCCTTAGAGTACAGGCCTTCCACGCATAATCTCTCAAAAGAGGTCATGTTCTCGAACATGGCAGATGGCTGGAGGAATAGGACAAAGTGCCTAATTTGTAGGTAAGCATAAAAGGAAAATACGAGTGAGGTCAATCTTATCACAACCTTTCTCCACAGGGTGTAACAGTTGTCCGATTTGAAAAAGACCTCTCTCCCTCCATGGGCCCGACATGTCCTATCCGGGATTTGCGGGGTGCTAATAACCGACGTTAGCTTTGAGGCCTTTGATGAAAAGCCATAACTACCCTTGCATGATCTCCATTGGTTCCTTGTAAAAACCATGGATGCAGGAAGGTCATTGTGATTCAGGGACAGGGATGAACTCCAGAGCATTACGTTAGGGTGTGCAGGAGCGATCCAACTTTCCTCCAAGTCCCTACAAACACTGGGATGGGGTGATGTCCACAACAGAATATACCGTAAATGAGCTGCTAAATAATACTTGTGCAGGTCAGGAGCCCCCATACCCCCCAGTTCTCTAGGCGTGCAAACAAATGTGTTGGCAAAACTATGTCTCTTGTATGCCCAGATAAATTTCAGGAAATCAGAATGCAATTTCTTTAGCACTCCAGATGGTACACAAACTGGCAGATAAAATGAAGCTTCATTGAGATAGATAGATAGATAGATAGATAGATAGATAGATAGATAGATAGAAGGTTTATATAGATAGATAGATAGATAGATAGATAGATAGATAGATAGATAGAATTTCTGTATTTCTGTAAAAAAAATACAGATATTTATTTCTGATACCAGTTGCAATCTATCAAAATAAATAGAAAATGTCTGTATTTTAGTAAAAAAATACAGATATTTAATTCTGATACAATTCGCAATCTATCAAAATAAACATAAAATATTCTGTATTTCTGTAAAAACTACAGATATTTTATTCTGATACCACTTGCAATCTATCAAAATTAACAGAAGCATTTCTGTATTTCTGTAAAAAAAATACAGATATTTAATTCTGATACCACTTGCAATCTATCAAAATAGAAAAATTTCTGTAGTTCTGTAAAAAAAATACAGATATTTAATTCTGATACCACTTGCAATCTATCAAAATAAATTAAAAATTTTCTGTATTTCTGTAAAAAAAATACAGATATTTAATTCGGATATCACTTGCAATCTACGAAAATGAACAGAAAAATTTTTGTTTTTCCATAAAAAATATAGATGTTTAATTCTGATACCACTTGCAATCTATCAAAATGAACAAATATCTGTATTTCTGTAAACAAAAATACAGATATTTAATTTTGATACCACTTGCAATCTATCAAAATAAATATAAACATTTCTGTATTTTTGTAAAAAAAAATACAAATATTTAATTCTGGTACCACTTGCAATCTATTAAAATAAATAGGACAGATAGATTTGAGTATCATCAGTATACAGATGGTACTGTAAGTCAAAGGAGGATATGAGACTACCGAGAGAGGAGGTGTACAGAGAAAAGAGAACCGGTCCGAAGACTGACCCTTGGGGAACACCAACAGAGAATGGGTGAGGGGGAGTTACCATTGAAAGAGACTTGAAAGGAGCAGTCAGACAGATAGGAAGCAAACCAAGAGAGCAGTGTCACTGATACCAATGCAGTGCATGATTTGTATTAGAAGGGGGTTATCAACAGTGTCAAAGGCAGAGGAAAGATCAAGGAGAAGGAGCAGGGAAAAGTTGCCTTGAGACTTAGCTCTGATGAGGTCATTGTCCACTTTAGTAAGGACTGTTTCAGTGGAATACGCAGCTCTAAAACCAGACTGGAGGGGGTCAAGGGGAGAGTTGGTGCTCAGGTAATCGGTGAGTCTTTTGTAGACAAGGCGTTCAAGAAGTTTAGAGACATATGGGAGAAGGGAGATAGGACGGTAGTTAGAGGGTAGGGAGGGGTCCAGTGAGGGTTTCTTTAGGATAGGGAGAATTATGGCATGTTTAAAAGCTGAGGGGTATTTACCAGTAGAAAGGGAGAGGTTGAATAGTTCGGTTAGGGCAGGGGCCAGGGTGGAGGAATGGGCACGGGGTAGATAAGAGGAAATTGGGTCAAGTGGACAGGTAGTAGACGGAGATGATGAGAGAAGAGAGAAGACTTCGTCCACAGTAATAGGGCTGAGGGAGGCCAATGATGATTTACAGGTGGAAGGGGAGGATATGGTTGGAGTGGCTCGGTGGGCAGAGACATCATGTCTGATTTTGTCTATTTTATCTCTAAAGTAGGTGGCAATGTCTTGGGCAGAGAAGGATGTTGTGGGGGGAGCAGGTGTGGGGTTTAGGAGGGAGTCAATTGTAGAGAAGAGGTTGCGTGGGTTGGAGGCTTGAGAAGAAATGACTGCGGAGAAATAATTTTGCTTGGTGACAGTGAGCTCTGTGGTAAAGCTTTGTAGCTTGGCTTTGTAGTCCATGAAGTCAGCGCTGAGGCCAGATTTCCTCCACTTGCGCTCAGCTGCACTAACAGTCTTTTGTAGCTGTTTGGTGTGATTGTTGTGCCAGGGTCGGCGGGTGTAGCGGAAGGCGGCAGGGGCAACATTATCCAAAGCCAAGGAAAGAGAGTGGTTTAACATGGTGGCAGCTTCATCTGGGGAGGTGCTTTTGGAGAGGGCGGGGGTTAGGGACGCAAGGCAGTTTGAGAAAAGGTTGTGGTCAAGGTTACGGATATCTCTCTGTCATTGACCAGGTCTGGGATGTGGCAAGGGAGGGCAAGAGTTCGATAGGTTGAAAGTGATAAGGTTATGATCGGAAAGGGGAAATGGTGAGTTGTCAAGGAGGGTGAGGTTGCAGTGTTTAGAAAATACCAGGTCTAAAGTGTGTCCGGCTATGTGTGTGGGGCCATTGATGTTCTGTGTGAGTCCAAATGAGGAGGTAATGAAGAGCAGTTTGGCTGAGGAGGGAAGGTTGGGCTTATCCATTGCAACATTAAAGTCACCAAGGATGAGGGTGGGCAGGTCATAGGAAAGAATTTGTGGGAGCCAGGATGCAAAGTTTCCAAAAATTGTGATACTGGGCCAGGGGGGCGGTAGACAACAGCAATAATGAGGGGTAAGGGGTCAAAGAGACGGACAGAGTGGACTTCAAATGAGGTGAAAATGAGAGAAGGTGGGGTAGGAAGGACTCTGTATGCAAAGCTAGGTGAGAGAAGGGGACCCACACCACCCTCTACTTTGTTGCCAGGTCTAGGGGTATGTGTAAAGTGCTAGCCTCCATAGGAGAGAGCAGCAGCAGAGACAGAGTCAGAGGAGGAAAGCCAAGTTTCAGTGAGAGCCCGAAAGTTCAGAGATTTAGAAAGGAGAAGGTTGTGTATGGAGGTTAATTTGTTGCCAACAGATCTGGCATTCCATAGACTGCCAGAGAGAGGGGGTAAGGACTTATGGGTAGGGTGAACGGGGATGAGGTTAGGAGAAAGGTGTGTCTTGCTGAGAGTATATGGAAGGGGAAGGCTGCGTGGGGGACCAGGGTTGGGTGAGATGTCACCAGAGAGTATCAGTAGAGTAAAAAGGTGCAGGAGCACAGACAGAGAAATAAGGAGAGTGAAGGAGCAGAGAGACAATGGGTTATCAGACTGGGGAGGACAGGGAGTAGTGCCAACAAAGAGAGAGAAGGGTGAATAATACATTTTTACAGATAATTGGGAACCATATACATACATTAAACAATGTGGCAAACTGAAGTCCAAGAGAAGCAGTCCAGTAATATGGGTTTAAGTGAGGCTTGTAAACTTGCTGAGTCCCAGGAGTGGGGGATGATAATTCAGTCAAAGAGATGGTTTGATGAAATACCAGTTCAGAAAGGCAGCAGCAGACGAGGTGTTGGAGTCCCGATGGATAAATCAGTCCAAAGGCGGGAGATGGGAGCGGCAGAGTAAAATAGTGTGTCCAAATCTGTCCAATTCCTGTGTCAATTCCCTGGAATAATTCCCATTGCATTTATAATTTTGGCACTTGAGATTTGGGCACGTGACCTTGACTGTTGTTTAAATAGAAGTGCTTTGGGCCCTGATTATGGATGGACTGATCAGAGTATAAGGAATTTGGGATATCAGTAGAACATGATTCTTGTTATAGCGAAGTGTGGTGGCTGCAATTGCTGTTCTGATTCCTTTAGAGATATGCATATTGCGGACGAAACCCAATTGGTGTTCCGTGAGGAGAGAAGGAAGAATCAGATGAAGTCAGTTGGTCATTATTCCCGCCAGGATTTTATAGTCCTGTTTAACAGAGCAATAGGTCTGTAAGAAGCGGGCGATTCCAGATTTTTAAGGGGTTTAGGGATAAGGGACGTGGGCCTCATTAAAAGAGGGAAAGGAAAGCTGGTCAAAAAGGATACCATTGAAGATCTATTTTAGCAAAGGAGAGAGATATGACTCGAGGGGTTTGTACATTTCAGCGGGTAAGCCGTCCAGCCCAGGGGTTTTTCCCATAGAAAGTTTTTGTATAACTGCTTCGATTTCAGGAAGCTCAATTGGGGCATTAAGCACTGCCTGCTGTGAGGCATCTAAACTGGGTGCTTTGGCCTCTTGAAGTAGGGCATTTAGGTCCTGTAAGTCAGGAGGTTTAGCTGAGTATACTGCAGAAAGGTGTTGCTCCACTAGCCTCAGGATGTCCGGCTGAGTGTGGTGTCTGGTCCCTTGTATGGGGTCACGGAGGGTATGTATTGCCCTCTTAGGTCCATTAGTGGTGGCCAGTTTGGCCAGTAACGTTCCTGTCTGATTGCCCCAGCAGTAGTATTTATACTTAACATGTTTCATTTTGCGTTGGGCTAGGGTGTGATGGTGGTTATCTAAAACCAAGGCTGCCTGCAACCAGGCACGCCTAGTGTCCTCAGATGGGTTCTGCAAGTGTGCATGGTACGTCACTGATACAGTATTATATAACTGTGTACGAAGTTTGGTTCTTCCTTTCTAATGCCCCTTACATAGGAAGTAATATGTCCTTTCAAAACTGCCTTGCCCGTTTCCTATAGCAACACCTGGGAATCCCAGTGTTGGATGTTATAATCCAGAAAATTGTTCCAGGCTGAGATTAAATTGCCCTGAAAGGCAGGGGAGGAAGAGAGATATAAAGGGTATCGCCAGCGTGAAGACTTATAGAAAACATTGGACAATTGCAGATGCAGCAAAACATGGTCAGAAAGAACAACTGAATGGTAAGTAATAGATTGCTTAGTAGGGAGCAGGGAGTCCTGAGTGAGAAAAAAGTCAATACGGGAAAATGTCTTGTATGCTCTCGACCAAAATGAGTATTGCTAGGCACCTTCCCCTTTTGGATCCCTGGCGTGTCAGAAACCCCACAGCCAGGGATCCAAAAGGGGGAGGTGCCTAGCAATTTGATGAACTGGGGACACGCCACTTGTTCTTTTGGAGGTAGACATGTCAAGTTTTGCGTCCATGGTGCAATTAAAGTCCCCCGCAATAATGGGATTTGGGTAATCCCCTTCCAGGAGGAGTTTTAATATGTGGTCGAAAAAGTGCCCAGTGGGTGCGTAAACATTAGGGAAAGAATAATTTAGTGCCCTGGATATTTGCTCTCAACAAAATATATCGAGAACCAGGGTCTATCTGCGAGTCAATAATTTGGAAAGGCTACAGATTAAGATCGCCACTCCACGTTTCTTTTTAGTGTAAGAGGAGGTTAGTACCTCCCCCACCCAGGATCCAGGCATCTTTAAGGTATCAACCGCCATCAGATGTGTCTCTTGAAGAAACACCAGGTCAGGGTGGTAAGTGCGCAGATGTGAAGTTACCTTGCAACTTTTAATGAGGTGGTTGAGGCCTCCCACGTTCCAGGTAATAATTTTGAGGGTAGATGAAGGGGCTGGGGGGATGTTGCAAGAGTTAGGCAGTAAAGCCATCATTATCTACGCGGGAACATAAAGAAAGAGGGCAGTGGGCGTAAGGCATCAAAGGGCTGGCTTGGCTGTCCAAGGCTGCCAAGGCCCTTGGCGGGATCTATGGGGGGGGGGGTGCTCGCTCCATAGTTCAAGGGCACTTAATCAGCAAAGCAGTACTTTACTTTGCAATACCGAGAAAACACACTCAAGGTAGAGGCAGAAAAATAACCTAACTGGTGCACAACTTTATCAGTGGTACAAAGAGACAAACATTGCAGTACAGTACAGTACATAACACAATGCTAAATGATGTAACTAGGTGATACCTGAGTAAAAAACACAACTATATAATCGCAAAGTTACAAGAAAAATGGTTAATTTAACTCATGAACAGTAAGTGGGACGCTGTCCCAGAGGGAACCAGGGTGACAGTGTTCAGGTAACCGGGCCAGGTGCAAAAATCTCCTGAAGGCGAGGTAGGGCCAGGAATGGGTCATCAAAGAACATAGGCACCCCATTTACGGAGATTGGAAGTTTGGCTGGATAAAGCAAAGCAAAATGGATGTTGCGCTCAGTGAGGAATTTGCAGGCTGGAGAGAAAGCTCTACGTTGCTGTGCTATGGTGGCCGAATAGTCCTGGAAATTCAGGATCTTATGTCCCTGAACCATAAGTGATCCTAAAAGGAGGGAAACTGAGAGGATAAGTTACTTGTCTGCTGCGTGGAAGAATCTGGCAAAAGTAGGCCAGGTCAACCGGTTTGTAGGACTCTGGAATGCCATTCAAGCGAAGGTTGGCACGGCAGTGCTTGTTCTCCACTTGTCAGACAGGGAGGCAAGGAGGAGTTGTTGAGAAGTCATACTTATCTGATGTTCTATGGCCTGGTCTTCTAGGTCGCTGATACGCTGTTCCAGCTCAGCAATTCTAGTGGTGTTGGAGGCAATTTGTTGCAGAGCAGTTTCAACCGCAGAAAACTTCCTCTCAAAGTAGGGCAGGAGAATGTTGGACACTTCCTGCGCCGTGGCACAACAAGTATGCTGAGAAGGTTGGGTAGCAAATTCCATACAAGGAGTCGTAGGAGGAAGCCTTGGGGTCCCGGGTGTTGTGGGAAGTAGTGGCTTTTGGTGACCTAGGTGCTGTGCAGGACTTTTGTTGTTTTCCCATTCTTGCCTGAGTAGTACGTGACAGGTATTTGTACATATCCTAGGAACGTTACCATAAGAGGCATTGGGTTGCTGGTATGGAGCTGACTTGTAGGGCTACAGCAGTCTAGAGTCCCAGTCCTAGGTATGTAGGTGGTATGTACACAGGCAGAGTAGGTGCTGACGACTGACCACCTGGTCCCAAAAAGTCCTAGTGTAAGTGTGGAATGCTAAGGTGACACAGGTGGAGAGGGTTGCAGAAGCAAAAGTTTCTGGATGTTTCTTTAGATAGTGCTTGAGAAAGTGATAGGGGGTCTGGCAACTGCAGTTTCCAAGATGGATAAGAGCACTCTGTGACTCCAGCTGCTGTCGGATAGGCCAGGGAGGGAAAGCCAGCAGGGGAAAGCAGGGATATTAGGGCCACCTACACTGCTCCCAAAATGTGTTGCTGTCCCTGGATGCGATGCTTCTGCTTTACAGGATCCCCCAAGTGCAGCCGAGGGGTGGATGCAGGCGGCCCCCTCGGAAGTCCAGGTGTCATTTTTTTATTTTCACTTCAGGTCCACTTTAATGAGAAAAGTTCTGTGATTGTTATTGGGATTTTATGTTTGAGACCCCGTATCTGGACACTTGTTATGTTTTATGAAATTAAGATTAGTATCAGCTCTCGGGGTCCCCTGTGTACCCTGAAAATTTCAAGCTTGTATAACAATCGGTGTAGGCGATTTGGAGGTTTATACATTGGGGATAATGACAGCAGCATTGACACAGACACAGCTCTCATGCTGCTGCTGGTGTACGAGGGGTGGGATTATTTCACAGTACAAGGTGGTCGGGGAGCAGCACAGCTGATCACCAAAATCTATAGAACATTGTACATGCCCAATCAGCTGGTAGTACGCATTCCAAGGGTAGGATTATCTCATTGGACACCTGATATAGTTTTTGTCAGGCTCTCTGAGATCCTGGTACGTGCATACAACAGTTCCAAGAGATTCATAGAAGTGCAATGCACATCTATCTTATGTACAAGAAATGGGGCAAACATTTGTGCTGCTTTCATTAGGTGAGAAAGAAAGAGGATTCTCTCCAAAACTTTTCATAGTAGAAAGACCTCTGATGGGTTTAGGTCATTTCTGGACCTGAAGGATTTCAATCCATTTGTTCACACTAGGAGATTTTGTATGATAATATTGCAAATTAATTTGTCAGTTTTTTCTTTGGCTCATTGAATGATTTCAATAGATCTAGCTTACAGGCCTGTCTCAATTGTAAAATTGCACCAGACATTCTTCCTGTTTGCTATTTTTCAAACCCCTGTCTCACCTGTCTACCCTTCAGTCTTTCCACAGCTCCAAGGATGTTAAACAAAACGTTTGCACAGTGATAACCTTGCTGTGGTTCAGAGAGTTAGCCTTTGTCACTACTTGAATGATGTTCTTTTGATGACAATATCTAAAACCAAGTTGGAGAGTCACAAGAAGATAATTCTGCAAACTGACTCTGGTAAACTATCAGAAGAGTCAGTTATGGCCAATGCAGGGAATAGATATTTGAGGAAAGCATTCATTATTATTTTAATATTTATTTATATAGCAGCGACATATTACGCAGTGCTTTATAAAGGTCATATTCATAACACTAGCTGTCCCTTAAAGGAGCTCACAATCTAATGTCCCTATCACAGTCATATATTTTTAGTAGTCTAATGTCAGTTTTGGGGGAAAGCCACTTAACCTAACTGCATGCAAAGGGTATTTCTGGGGCTGATGACATTTATATTTATTGGTTAATGGTTGGCATGGCACATGTTTGGGTTACAGTTGTGCTTCCTTGATCCCTGGGTTTGCTGCTTGTTGGAGTACAGACTTGCTGTACCCTGGTCTGACAAGACTTTGAATAGTGGTCCTCACCATTGCAATTTGTCATAGGAAATAGCTCTGAGGGACAGGACTTGGATTCCAGTCACCTTAGATGACAGTCTCAAAGGTTGGGAAGCCTACGGCATGGGACATCGCCTTTGGCCTTCCTTTCAAAGGTGGCCCACTCCAATCTGATAAATTGTGGGCAGTCCTGAGAAGTTTTGAAAGCCTTCTCTTTGCTCCTGTATCAGGGTACCTGTGAACAGGACAGATCCTTTACATTGCCAGACAAGGTAGCACGGACATTGCCTGATTCCATTAAGTCATGTTTTTTGTTTTTCATTGGCAGAGAAGCATCTAAATGTTTTGGTCTCCTAACCACGAGCCTGAAAATCTGTTGGCTGCTCACAAGAGAAGATCATTTCTCAACCACAAGTGGTCTCTGGGCATACAGCACCTCCTTTCAATTTTCAAGTCGATAGACCTTATGGCATCCTAAGTTATGTTCAAGTGCCAACAAATACTGGCCTGTGACCCTTTCACGAAAGGTGGAATTTTTCCCTACTTTTTGTTTTAGATCCAATAACACTGATCTTGAGAGGTCTACTGAAAATAAGAAAGGATTCAAAGAAAATCAATAGTAATTCTTTCCCATTGGCCAAAATGGGAAAGATGGTAAGTCTAATGATGTGTCACAATACTTGTTGGTTCCTGCGGTGCTCCTCACTAAACCGCCCTGCGGTGTCCTTTGCATGTCTGCCTCATCAAGCTGCCAAGCGCAGCACTTGCTCTCTGTCTCGGCTTGAGTTAGCATGCAGCACTTCCTGGTCTCACATGTCTGTGGGCTGTCTTGCTAACAATGACACTGCACAGGGAGTCAGAGCTCCATAAAGGGGCAGAGGCTATTTAGGCTGGTGCTGTGACTTTGCTACCTTGCTACTTTATATTGTGCCTATACTATTCCTGACCTGACCTGTGCCTGGACTGTGACTACGCCTTGTTGCCGCCTGCACTGACCCGTGCCTAGACTTTGACTACACCTGATTGCCGCCTGCTCTGACCTGTGCCTGGACTCTGACCAAGATTGTTTGCTGCTTCCCCAGACTTGTGCCTGGAATCTAACTCCTTTGGTCTGCTACTTGTCTCCACACCAAGGCCGCTCCAGCTTTCCTCCTTAGGTAGGGTGATCCTGAGGGTCGTGGCCCGGTGACCCCCAGCAGCAAAGAGTCCAGAGGCCTCCAGGCTTCTGGCCCATCACTGGCCCTTGAGGGGTGCCCTGGTGAAGACCTGGTGTCACTTACAGTATTAAAAATGAAGGCTTTGAAATAACTGAGCTCAGCTCTTTGAGGACACATGTATGTAATTCATCAGGTCCTGATGCTTTGTCAGCCTTAAGTTTGCTTAACATTTTTTCAATATTATGAAATTTGAGCCATTGTGAACCGTTTAAGGCAGTGACATTGCTATTTTGAAGTTGGACGTCTGCCATTTTCCTTTGTGTACACAGAGCTAAAAAAAGTGTTTAGTAAATTCGCCTTTTCTTTATCCCCAGTTACCAATCCAGAGACATCCTTTAAGGGGGCTACGTGCTTAGATCTGATCTTTTTGCTAATAATATTTTTTTTTAAATTTTACACATTTTCATCCTTCACATTCACTTTCAGATCACTTCTCACATACAGACAAACTCCACCACTTTTTCGTTTGACTCTGTCTTTATGAAAGAGATTATAACCAGGAATTTTGACAGCCCAGTCATGCGAAGAACAAAGCCATGATTCAGCAACACCAACTAAGTCATAATGTTCTTCATTCATTTAAGCTTCCAACTCCCCTATTTTGTTTGCCAGACTTCTAGCATTGGTGAACAGGCTCTTTTAACCATTGCTGCATTTACCAGCACTGTTTGCCAAATACTTTTGTTTTTCAGTACAAATAGTACTGCACAATCCAACATTTGTGAGTAACATGGGAAGCTCCTTATATTTTTCCATAACCTTCCCCCCAACTATCCCCAATCCACCCTCCACTAGTGGCGGACCCCTGTCTGACCTTTCTTACACCTTATTTAAGTGTCCCATGCCTCTCTGTCCTGGTTTAAATATTCCTCCACCATTTCCCAAATCTTTCCCCTAGCACAGCAGACCCTCTTTCATTTAGGTGCAAACCATCTCTGGCATAAAAGTTGTACCCGAATGAAGTCAGCCCAGTGCTCTAAGAACCCAAACCCTTCCCTATTACACCAGGACTTAAGCCATGCGTTTAGCTATCTAAGCTCCCTCTGCCTTTCCTGTGTTGTGCATGGCACAGACAATATTCCAGAGAATATAGCTTTGGAGGTCCTTTCCTTCAACTTGAAACCTAGTTCCTTAAACTGATTTTTAATGATCCTTCATCTTCCATCTATATTGTCATTGGTTTCAACATGGACCAAGACAGCTGGGTCCTGTCCAGCCCCTTCCAGTAATTTGTCCACTCGGTCCACCACATGCCGAACCATTCGGTTGAAGTAAACCGGGCGACAAACTATTGTATCAGTCCTCCTGATCATAGAATCCCCTATGACAACCAACTCTCTATGCCTCCGCCCCTCCTACTAGATGGGCTGCTCTCCCGGCTATTAGGGGTAGCAATAACATCCAGAGTGGCCACCACTGGGGTCTGCCACCTACACATCTTCACATAACTTTGCAAATTTGTTAGGGTGCTCAAACAGAGGGCTGGCCTTCCTTTTCTGGGTGCCCCTACCACTCCCTCTAGTTACATTAACCCAACTCCCCACATGTTCATCCTGATTAACCTCTTTACCCTCCACATCTAAGCCATTAACTGCCTGCTCAAGGAGCAGGAGACCCTTCTCAAGGTGACCCGGTGATTTCAGTGTTGCAATGCGCCTCTCCAGCTCTCCAATGTGAGATACCAGAAGGGCGACTTGCTCACATCTGTCACAGCGGTATTCAACTAGGAGCTGTTGCTCCATTTGTGCATACTGTACATATGGGAGACTGTACACTGAACAAAACTTTCCACCTTGCTGCCACTCCTTTTCCCAGTTACAATGGTTGTTTTCAGGAGTTATAAAAGTTTACTTACAATTTGTAGTTACTAAAAGGATTTAACTCCTCCTGTATCACTGTCTGTATTAGTCTGTTATTTACAATCCCTATATATTGTACAGCGCTGCGTAATATGTTGGCGCTATATAAATCCTGTTTATTAATAATAATAATAATAATAATAACTCCTTTTGTTTACAAACTCCTGTTTTCTAACTCCACTTGTTTCACCAGTCAAGAGTGAACAAGCTCAAGGTGAGTCTGCCCAGAACTTAAATCACCTGTGAAACCTTGACCACTCCCCCTTAGAGGTCAGCATGGAAAGAGGCTCTCTAGTGACTCTCTAGTGCTCCTAGGTAAGGGAGTAGCTGACAGAGTGTTCCACAGATGCGCTCCACCTGCTTGCAGAAATGTGAACACCCCCTGAACTGCTTCTTGAGTTTGTTTCTGAAACTCTGGTATACCGACCCCAGCTTCGCTTGATTACTCTTGATCGCTGTCTGCCCTGACCTTTGGCTCTGCCCAACTACTTCTTTTTGCCGCCTGCCCTGACCTCTAGTTTGTCTGACCTTGGTTCTGTCTCACATTCCTGTACCAAGCTTTGTTTCTGTCTGTCAGCAATCACCAGCCCCTGCGTGCACGGGGCCTGGAACCTGGCAACCGCCTCACTTCCAGAGGCTCTGGAGAAGACCAGGATGTTGCTTAGACTCTGTGCCCTATACATGTCTCTGCCAACTGGGCTGTTGATAACGAGAGTCCACCATGTGACGGAGAGGCCCTGTGACGCAGTGACACATGTTTTTCTTTTCTTTGCCCAAACCTGACTAATTTCTTGTGGCTTGCCAAGCTCATTCAAGCACTCTTGTTTGATGCCATTGTCAGGCTTTGGTGATGTTTTTTGTGATCTTGAAGGCAAATAATTTTGGGTGTGCTAGCTAATAATCTTTTAAAATTTCCCTTCACCTTTTTTTATGCAGGGACACAGATGTTCTGTGTGACTGGGCATGGCTACTGGAACACTTCACTGGAGTATAAAATAACAAAGTCTGAAAGTATTTATTTTTTGTAGTTTTAAAAACATGTTTAAAGGTTTTCATGTGCACTTCATCAGATATTAGGTAATGATAAAGAATATTAGATCAGGGTAAAAAAAAGGATTCATGAACAATTTCATTAGTAGAAATTCAACATCAATATAGTAAAACACCGGAAGTAATTTTAGTCCTATTGATTAGAGGGTGGAGTCACAACATATCCTGTACCATCACTAGGATGCTTCAGGAATGTTACATTACAGCTACTAACAAATTTTTCAGCTAACACAGTTTTTTTTTTACTGTTTAAGAGACTCTGCTATGCAAATATGGACTCTGATAACAAAAAAAAAAAAAAAAAAAAAAAAAAAAAAAAAAAAAAGCTTTTGATGCTTCACAGTTTGCATGACTGGCGAAAAAAATCATTTGCTAAACACAGCTGAGGTTGTGGGTTATCATAGGGGGGTGAGCTCTTCTGCCACATCTTGTAACTCTTTAATGACCAAGGCAAATTCTGCAGTTGTTTTTTTTTTTTTGCATATCAAAGCACAACTTGCTTCAGAAGTTAATGAACGTCTAGGCTTTTTGCTTTGTTTGTGATTAATGCACAGTGAGGATTTTATACAGTAACTGACACCACACTGCCTAATAATATGTTGAGACTGATCCAATTGGGAAGCTGTTCATCTCAGCCTTTGGTGAGTTTATGACCTTTAATATTGTGCTTTTTACTATCTTTATAAAACTAATCTTTAAATTGTGGGCAGCATCCAGAACGAATTAAATGATTTTCTATATAAACCTATGGGAAATCACGTTTCGGCTAACAAAGATTTCGGTCACTGTACAAATCAGGGGAGGAGAGCACTGCAAGGTCCCACTTGCTCTTCCTTCTCTGACAATAGAACAGAACATATAGAATTCTTTTTTTTTTCTTAATATGGAAGTAACTTTCTTGGGGTTTTTGGCAATCAATGAGGAGAGGAAGCTATGGAAATCCTTCCACCTGCCTGCAGCATGTTGCTGATTACATTCACTTAGATTACACCTCTAAGCTTAGGCACAGGAGCTTATAGGCTGCTTTTAATATTAAAATGGTACAGCTTAAAAAAAAATATAAAAGAAAAAGTTGCTGCATTTTATGGATTGCTGCTTGATTCATGCAGACTTGTAAAGTAATTGTCTTCTTTATGTTATCTGGGCACTAAGTAAACCTGCCTAGTTTTGTACATGTACACAATCTGTTATCTGTAATGCTAGTTCAGTAGGTTTACTTACCCTTGGTTTTTCTATATTTTCTATATTTTTTTATCTATAACTGCTGCAGTTGTTTGTATCAAATATTCTCTTTCATGTCCTTTGGGGTTGGTCAATCCCCATGAGACTTTAAAGGCATTTTGTATACCAAACCAAAAAAAACTATTTTAAAAAAGTTAAATTCCATAAAACCAAGTAGACATTCAAAGAAGTTAGTCTGTTATTTTCAAGAAAGGCTTATAAGTTCAACTCATTTCTCAGGGCAGGGTCCACTTCTTTAGGAACAAATCAAGCCTATAATTACAAATATGGTTGATGTAATCTTTTACATTTATTTGTTTATAATTTGTATGTATAGCTTTTTAGCTATTTGCAACACTTACTTCTATCTTCACATTTTTTCCCCCGCAATAATGCAAAGACCAAAAGCAGCCAACACCTTTTCCCAGTTGTTATAGAATGCAGTACCAGCTTACAAAACTAGAATGAAAGACTTAAGAAAGAAACTTCAATTATCCATTAAGATAAAAATGCAGAACATATAACTGAGCCCGTTTTATATTGGGAAGCAAATATGGTATAAATAAGAGGAAGGATCATGGCATATTTGGCAAGGCGGAAGAAATTGACAAAAGATAAATATTTTTTAAAAAATATTTTTTCAGAAAAAAATAACTTTTAATCCCACAGTACAAAACTGCCAGAAATGGCATGAAATGAAAAGTGAGTTTGATAATTGGAGAGAAAGATATGAACAGTTTAAACAAAAGATGGTAGATGTTAAATTCCATAGATTTGGTAATAAATCAGGTAAAATGTTGGCGAACTTAATTCCTCCCCCTTTTAAACCAATACAAATAGCTGCTTTGTATACAATGGAGGGTGGAGTGACTTCCCACCCTGAGGAGATAAATTTCTCTTTTGCCACAATTTACCAACAGTTGTATAAAGAAACACGTATAGATGATAAACTGGCAGAGGGTTTTTTGAAGAAATTTAATTTACCTAGGTTGTCAGAAACCCAGAGGGAAATGATAAATGCACCGATTACGTTAATGGAAATACGATCAATAATATCTGGTTTAGCAAATGGGAAGTCACCCGGCCCAGATGGATATACAGCAGAATTCTATAAAATGTTAAAGGACGACTGGTCCCCAGTTTTGTATGAGCTTTATAATATGTGGATTCCACACGGGTCCATAAGGGTAAAGAAGCCTATATTAGAATGCTGCCAAAAAAGGATAGCAATTCTATGTATATGGAATCATACAGGCCGATTTCACTGATAAATGTGGATGCAAAAATTTTGTCAAAAAGTATGGCTGACAGATTAGCCTCTATATTACCACAGTTGATATCTCCTTCCCAAGTGGGATTTGTGCAGGGATGCTCAGCAGTGACAAATATCTGGAAAGTATTGGCGGTTGTAGAAACTGCCAAAATACAACCAGAGAACGATATTGCAATCCTGGGGATCGATGCTGAAAAAGCATTTGATAACGTTAGTATACAATGGCTGTTTAAAGTCATTCCACACAGCTTGTATTTATGCCCGGAACGCCGGTTCATTATGTAAATAAGAGGGAAATCGCCATAAATAAGCATCACCTTTAGGTGTCATATCCATGACATCTATCAAAATTGGTGCATGATCTGAAATGACCATTGTACCAATTTTCGGGCGTTCCATGAAGGAGTATAGTGGAGTGGAACAAAAGAAATACTCTATTTGCGAATAAGAGGCATGTACATGTGAGTAAAATGTATATTGTTTTTAAACACGTTGTTTCATTACTATCTGATAAAGTTTGTCTCTGCGGCTTTTCTACTGATTTTTTTTTGTGTTTTATCTTCTCTAAGATTCATGACCATATTAAAGTCACCTCCAAGCAATTTATAAGCAATAGCTGGTGACCCATATACTTCTCCCACCCATAATTTTCTCATTCTATGGCAAGCCATGGTGTCTCTTGTAATAATGCTACATCAACATGCAGTTTTTTTAGGTGTCTCAATAAAGCCATTCTTTTAGGTGGGGATCTCAACCACTTAACAATCCATGAGATTATAAAATGAGTTTATCCCAATGCACATTCTATCCTCTGTAATATACTCTCTCATAGAAATATACATCTTTGATATATTTTGAAAACTTTCCTGGGCAATGGTATGCAACCTCTAGAGAAACACAAAGGCCCTGATTCATCAATGAAATCCGCGCTCGCTGGAAGCGCGAACGTACGCGCGACCAAAAAAAACTCCGCGGTCCGGAGTCGAGTGCGCTCGTACACTCGCCTCCTCACTGCCAGCCGGATTCCTGCCTTCATAATAATGAGCAATAGGGGGCGCGAATCTGCCAATTAAGGCGATTAGATTTCAGCTGTGCGATTAAGGAGGATCTGTTAAGCTCAATGGTGAGATCATAGCAATTAATTATCGCACACCTTATAAACACCTGCTCTCTGTTCTGTGCTTATTTACAGTCCTTTACAGGTCAATTAGAATCTTTAACCACCTAAGCGTTACACTGAGGTCTAGATTTCTGTACCAAAAGTGATCC
>NC_092870.1:8244263-8271216 GCF_032062135.1 Pyxicephalus adspersus | reverse complement strand
ATCGTGTCGTTATCTGTATGTACAGGATCGGTGCTATACGATCGTTCGCAGATATCGTGCAGGATCGTTCGTCGTTCGTTTACCAACGATAATAACTGGAAGTGTGTACGTAGCTTTACACATGGAGGAATAAATTCACACTGTACATCCAAATATTGCATGAGGTAGTGAATAGATGGATTCCAGAAAAGGGTATGTTGAAGATTAGTGGGTAAAAGAAAGAAAGAAAGGTTTGAGGCTCAATGTTCAAAGCAAATGGTAATTATGTGTTTATGCAATGTTGAGCCATACATAATTATAAAGATACAAAAATTGTCATTTCAGACCAATTTTTGTTACATAGTCACAAGGTTGGGATGTACATACTAGACATTAAGTTTCCTAGCACCATACAGTAATAAATAAGTACATAATATAGGACCTATTATGGTCACATACGTCCTGACGCGTTTCACTAAAAAATGGCTTCCTCGGGGGCTTGTTGTTTGAAAAACTGTATGGTCTATTTAGCAGAGAAGAGGTCTAATTAAAAAGATCAGAAAGACAAATTAGGCTGCTGTTGCCCCATATATGGTGCTAAACGGTTACATCCCAGTGGTGAGTATCATATATAACCAAACCAAAAAGGTTCCAAAAGCAATTTGCAAGTATATGTTGTAAATGGTGTTAATATCTTCTCTTCAGAGGAGTAAGACTATGAGATACAGCAATAGTCCCCATCAGAGAGGATGCAGAAGTCTTTAAACTTGATAAAAAAGGTTTTGTCCGTGTCCTGGTTTTAGCAGCCTGGGCCTTTTTATTAATAGAGGTGGCTCAACCTATATGGCAAGGTAAGGAAAGAACCAACTTCTACTACAAAATTCCAGAAATGGGTAGTACACCAATATTACAGTATGTGGATGATTTGCTTCTGGGCTGTGATGACAGGGAAACATGTGGGAAAGAAGCTGTAAGTTTGCTGTTTCCTAGTTAAGACAGGTAATAAAGCAAATTAAAGTAAGTTGTAAAAATGGTATTTTTAGCAAACATTTAACAACTGAAAAAACAGATATTATTTAAATTATTCTATTCCTACAATTGTCAGATAGCTCTGAGCCTTCTGGAGTTTTGTAGGGTAACGCTGAGAGTAGATCCCAAACTCCTCTACAGTATATTATTGATATATATTAATTTAGGAGGAACCATTACAATTTCCTAAAAGATCATGTCCAGGCTATGGAAGATGTGAAAACAGCTATGCTGTCAGCTTCCACTTTCCCTTCAAGACTACATGAACCATTTTAGCTGTTCTGTCAAAAGAATGCTAAAATATTTCTCCTGTCAGCTAAATCATGTGATAAAAGGATCACCAGGTTGTGTTAGAGCAGTGGCAGCATGTGCATTGTTGCTGAAAAAAGCAGACTTGGTCTTGGATCACACATTTACATTATGTGTGAAATATTAAACATGATTCGTGGGGAATAGGTAGGCCCTCAATTACACCCCAAGTGTGGCTCGGGTTACCACTTTTTGTGATAAAAATTAACCGCGAGCCACACTCGGGATTACCACCAGGGAGATTAATCAGTGAAACAACTGCTCTAGTTAATAGCATGCTCTGGGGGGAGAAAGGGGAGATCATTGCAAAACTAGAAGAGGAGGAGTTAGAAATAGAAAATAAGCATGATGTAAGCACTGATAGAAATGATTTAGAATGTGATAAAAGACCCATGTTGTGGGTGCAGGGTAACAGGCCAGAAACCAATAGGTGGTGGAAAATATTCTCTTTGGGATACATATATATGACAGTGAAGAGGTGTAAGAAGATGTGGAATGTATACTGTAAGTAAGTATGGCTGGAAGAGCAGGCTCCACTAGGCACTCAACATGTCAAGGAATGTTTCCACAAAGCTTGTTTCAACTACAACTACTGTATGTAAAAAAAAAAAAAAAAAATTAGTGGAGAGCCCTTAAAAGGAGATACTGCAGCCTTAACCTCCCTAGCAGTCTAATTCAGTCCAAATTTCCACGCAAAAGGCGGTACAATTCTTAGGCATAACTCACCAATTTTTTTATTAAATTTATTAAACTTTAACAAAACACAAAAATGTGTTAAAAAAATATATATATTTAAACATGTAATGTAAGTGTACAGTAGCATAATATAATTATATATTATATGAATATTTATTTGTATTGGACCTCAATACAGCTATTTTATATTGAATTCAATACAAAATTATTTGAATTTCCGGCTGATCCACCCGTCCGCACCGATGCATGTACCAACATCACCGGGAAACCCTGTAGATCTCGTCTCTGCAGTTCACGGCTGGAGATCGAGAAGGAAGGACGTGTCCCCGGGAACAGCAGGACGCCAGGCGCCAGCGACAGAACAAGGTAAGTGGGTTTTTTTTTTAGTTAAAAGCTACCCTGAGTGTGACTCGGAATACTGATTTTTGCACACACTTGGGAATACCGCTAGGGGGCTTAATAGACAAATACTGGCAGTGTGGGAAAAGGATAAAGCTGATTGGGATCTGTCATTGTTACCTGTCATTAAACCCTGCTAACTGGCTAATTTGAATATTCTGGGTCTTGCTCAAACCAATCCTCGCCATTTTATTTTTTGTCATCCTCCGTTATGTCATATTTAGGCTCTTTTTCTGTGGCATCAAAACTGTACATCACAGAAAGTGACTCCAATTATGTACATAAGAACAAGATATTCACCCAATTCTCTGATCTCCAACTGCTGAATGGTTTTGCCCTGGGCAGGGCATCCACAATAGGCACCATGTCTAAAGTGGGCGTGTGTTTGGTCAGTAAAATGACCAAAAGGGGTGGAAGGAGAAGGAAAATGACTTTGTCATAGACTATGTTGTTTGTAGCCTCCATTGTATAGCAGAACTATCCCTGAGAAATACATAAAGAAATCTGCTTCAATGTGGGAAGGGGGAAACATCCTGTACAACTGGTTGAGTTCCTTTGTCTAAAGTGTTAATAAGAACAAAGGGGACTGATCACCTGGGGAGGTGTGAGCGATTCCCAAGATATCAGGGCCATAAATTGTTTCACATAGGGTTCCTGAAGTGTCACTTATCACTTCAAACTTTTAACTACTTTTCTGTACAGATGATGTTTCTTTAAGAAATAGATACAATATTCATTGACACAAGTGTATATTTGCTACAACAACCATCAAACAATGGTATGAAGTTACACGACCTATACCATACAGAATATCCTCAACCACAGACCAGTGGGCAGAGCCTTAAAGCAGAACTAAACTCGGGGGTGGTAAGCATCTGTTTGCACAGCTTGTCAACTATGACAGACTTACCAGAGTGCAACCACCCAGAACCTGTCATTTTCACCTCTGCCTCCACAGTAGACTTCCGAAGAAACAGTGATCTCTTTAAATACACCCCTACATGGTGCACACACTGTACAACGTAGAGACTGAACAAAAAGGCACCAGCAGCCAGGGCTTTTTTTTTTTTTATTTATTATCCTCCTGGTGACTTTTTGTTTTTTTTGGTTGGATGTAGGTTCACATTAACCTCCCCAAAAGGGACACTAAACCAATTCCTCTTTGGAAAAGCTTGGTTGTTTTCACACTGTACTACAAATGCTCAAAGAATGTCACTCAATCTTAAATGATGGTTTGGAAAACTGTTTTGCAATTATTCAGGCCTATTTTAGAAATTTGTTCTGTTTTTTTCTGAGTAGATGATGAGCAGGAGGCACCCCACCCCACGTTGTTTAGTCATCCAGCATGGTGGATTATTACGTGTCCATACTGGTACTAGTACGATCATTTCAGGTAACAAAAATCTAGTGTCTGTATGAAGCTTTCGTAAATTTTATGCAAAGCCTGAAGTGAGACCAGGATAACACTGAAAATGCAAGTGGCCGAGGCAGTAAATCTTGAACACGGAGTGGGGTTGGTGATATTACACTGCCAGAGGAAAAAAAAAAAAAATTAGCAATTGAGTAAACTGATATCTTTAAGTAGCAGCAAGCTAAAGGACAAACTACCTCTTTATGACAGAAAGCTAAAACTTGAGGCTTGTTCTGTGTAGGCCATACGTGCAAACCAGTACCAGACACAGCATCTGTTTGCATGTGATCAGTATGAATAAGAATTGGCAGGTAATCCATGGAACAGTTAGGTCAAGGTAAGTACTACTATTCCCATAAAATCCATTTTCCTCATTTCTGACCAGCCCTAAACCTTACAAGAAAAAATGGGGGCATAGATTCTTATGTATTGTTTGGTTTGCCACACCCCACTCACATAGAAGTAAATTATAATAGGACAAAAAAGGAGAAAAGGGGAAAGTAGGGGTGTTTGAAATGGAAATATAGTTCATATAATTGTTACAATGTTATATATATCAGAAAAATATATCAGAATAGGTAACAAAGGTTCATCTCTATATTCATTATGAACCACTGAAGCAAGTAAGTTTAATATTCACTAATTTTCAAATAGAAACTAACTATTTTGATTAGCACATTATTCTTAAAAACATTTTCTGTTGAAGAATCACTGTTTGCATAATAATGGAGACATATATATATCTATATCTATATCTATATCTATATCTATCTAAATTTTTGGTAACCCCCCCTTCTAGGCACCTTTTATCTTATTCTCTCTTAGGTTGGAACTCCAACACACTGCAATTTTTAAAGAAACAACGTAAGTGCCACACTTAGGGAGATAGCCCTGAAAGGGCCAAGGTGCAGAGTCTAAGCAGTAACCAGGTCCTCTCCAGACCCTCTAGTGGTGAGGATGTTGCGCTGCTAGGTTACTGCCAGGTTGCGGTCCTTGGGCACACCAGGGTGGGCAGGATGATGCACAGTACCAAATCACTAGGCAAGCAAGAAAGGTCAAGAACAAGCCAGGGATCAAGAACCAGGAAATAGACACCGGTGCCACGGGGACCACTGCAGGCACACTGGAAGCAACAGGAGGCACGGGAGACACAGAGATACTGCAGATACAAAGGGACATTGGAAGAGCACAAGGGAACAGGCAGGGAAATACCAGAAGCTGGACAGGGAGAGGACTGAATTAAACAGCAGCTGTGAAGGAAATGCTCAGTAGAGCTAGGGGGCTCGGTCCTAGTGGAGAGACGATGCACAAACACCGAGTGCAGTGTCTGAGCTAGCTAAATAGCCAGGGATGAGTAGGAGGCTGTTTCCTGATTGACTGGAGGAATGGGCGAAACTGATAAAACCTGGGACAGCAGCCATCAGTACTGCCCGCATGCACAGGAGAGAGGCACCTGAGCTTTAATGAGGAAGAGGCAAGTGTGACATTACCACCCCCCCCCCCCCCCTTTATGGGGCCTCCTCACCCACCGAGGTCCAGATTTCATACCTCCCCTCTTTTATGGGGCCTCCTCACCCACCGAGGTCCAGATTTCAGAGGGAAGCGAAGATAGAATTTCTAAGAGGAGCAGACACATCTGCAGCTGGAACCCACAATCTCTTCTCTGGACCAAAACCTCTCTCATCAATCAGGTACATGAGTTTCCTGCAAGAAATTTTAGATCCAAAATTTGATGGACATGTTCCTGAGAAGAATCGGGAGCAGGAGTAGCCAGCAGAGAGGGAGCGAGAACAGCAATTCAGGACCAACGGCTTAAGCAGACACATGAAAAGCATTGGGTAGCTGGAGATGTGTGGGAAGGCGTAGCTTTCAGACTGGGTTTACCTTGGTAGAAATGACATGAGGTCCAATGAAACGAGGAGCAAACTTCAGAGAAGGCACCCTGCAATGAACATTCCTTGTGGAGAGCAAGACTGTCCCCAGGTTGGTGACGCCGATCAGCATACTTCTTGTGCCTGAGAGCTGCATGTTTCAGATGCTTACAAGTAGAAGACCAGATGCAATATATACTAAAGTCTCGCTGTAGGGCACTGAGTGCAGGTATTTCGGCAGAGCAGGAAATAGGAGACGGGAGGCAAGGATGTTTGCCGTAGACAATGAAAAATGGTGTTTCTTTGGTGCCGATATGGTTATTGCGGGCGAACACGGCCCATGGTAGCAGAGCTACCCAGTCATCATGGTAGGCCCATAAAAGGGCACGAAGATATTGCTCCAAGGCCTGATTGACTCTTTCCGCCTGCCCATTAGTCTGCAGGTGATAGGCTAAGGAGAACTAGCAAAAATGTCCAAGGGTTTTGTAAAAGCCTTTCCAAAAGCAAGATGTAAATTGAACCCCACGATCAGATACATGACCGTAGAGCCATCGGAGGGTGGAAGATCCGTAATAAAATCCATGGACAGGTGACACCAAGACTCCTTGGGAATGGGCAAAGGAAGAAGCGGTCCTGCTGGGGTACATGTAGACAACTTGGTTTGAGCACAGACAGCACAGGCCTCAACATAGTCCATCACATCCTTACAAAGGTTGGGCCACCAGCACAGACCGGAGAAAAATTTGAAAATTCTGTGAATGCCCAGGTGACCAGACAGTTTGGAGTTATGTGCCCAACGGAATACTTTAGTGCAGAGTTAAAGTTTTACCTGGTGGAATAGCAGATTCCTGAACAGAGGTCAAGGCAGGGATACGGGCCGGGGGAAAAAAAAAAAAAAAAAAAAAAACTCTGGCTCAGCATCCTGTTGATCGAAGGAGAGAGTGTCCGCTCAGGAGTTGGGGGAGCCGAGTTTAAAGGTAATTATAAAATAAAAACGGGAAATAACAAGGACCAACGGGCTTGCTGGGGGTTGAGCGACGAGCAGACTAAGTACTGGAGGTTTTTGTGGTCTGTGAAAATAGTGACCTTATGAGAACTCTTCAAAAGCTAGCACCATTTTTCTAAAGCGAGCTTGAGATTTTCCAAAAGCTCCCTGTCTCCAATAGAGTAATTCTTCAATGCTGGGGAGAACTTCCATGAAAAGAACGCACATGGGCGTCAAGCTCTGGTAGAGGTCTGGAAAAGAATAGCTCCGACTCCGACTGAGGAGGCATCAACTTCGATTGAGAAAGGCTTGGAAACATCTGGCCTAATCAGAGCTGGGACAGAGAAAAAAAAAAAAAAAAAAAAAAAAGCTTTCTTTAAGGAAAGAAAGCCTCAATAGCCCCAGAGGGCCAGTTCTTAGGGTCAGCATCCTTTCGGGTCAGAGCAGTGATGGGCGCTACCAGCCTGGAGTAATTTTGGATAAACTGCTGGTAGTAGTTGGTAAAAACCAAGAAACACTAAGTAGCCTTAAGACCGCAGGGTAGCGACCAGTTAGAAATAGCTCTAACCTTCTTGGGATCCATAAAGAGGCCATACTTAGAAACAATGTAACCCAGGAAGGGCACCTGTGGGCATTTCAATGGGCACCTGTGGGCATTTCAACAGGCACTTGTCTGCTTTAGCGTAGAGTCTGTGGGTAGGCAAGTCAAGAGAGAAAATCAAAATGTCATCCAAATCAACACATATATAAAAGGTCACAAAATACATTGTTGACAAAGTGTTGGAAGCCAGGGCATTACAGAGACCAAAGGGCATCACCCGATATTCAAAATGCCCATTTGTGGTTATTAAATGCCGTCTTCCATTTGTCCCCCTCATTGATCCGAATTAAGTTGTGGGCCCCTCGGAGGTCCAGTTTGGTGAAGACCTGAGCACCACGGAGACGGTCAAAGAGCTTGGGGATAAGGCAGGGGAAGATGACTTTCTCCTTGATGTATTCACTTATACCCTTGGTCTCTGGGAGACTGAGGGGGTATACCCAACCTCTGGGAGGTGTGGAATTAGGTATGAGGTCTATTGCACAGTCATAGGAGCAATGGGGAGGATGTTGCTCGCCCTTGCATTTGGAGAAGACATCCTGGAACTCCTTGTACTGGATTGGGATGGATGGAGCAAACTTGGACATGGAGAGAGCAAGAGGCTTGAACTTGGTCTTCACTGTAAGTCTTGTGAAAATGTGGAAAAGGCTCTCAGGAAGTAGTTTCAGCAACTACCACAGATTACTTTAAGAAAAAGCTGGATGCTTTTCTAGAAGCACAGAATATAACTGGGTATTAAGGCTTTAAAGTAAAAATAACAGTGACCGTTGATAAAGGGAACATCTGATTGCCTCATGGAATCAGGAAGAAATTTAATTTTCCCCTGTTGAAGCAAAAATTGTACCAGGGTTTTTTTTGCCTTCCTCTGGACCAACTATGGCCATAGGGTTTCATATCTGTAATTTGTTTATTTCCCTAGTGAATGAACTTGATGGACTTGTTTTGAATGTCTTTTTTGAACCTGACCTACTAGGCAACTATGAATTGGTATAGGAGGGACGCCGAGTGGAAGAGAGAGAAGAATGAGTTAGCATGCCTCCCTCAGAGCATACTAGGCGCTGAAGTTTCCCAGCCTCTGTGGGTATAGTTTAATAAAGTGTTCCTTCAGTCCACAGCAAATGCAGAGACCTGAATATAGATGTGAACGACCCAGTTGCATGGGTACTTCTGATGAAAGAGAAATGGGGGACTGGAGGTTCCATAGGCTGCTGGAAGGATGGAGCTAGTCGTGGGTAAAAGACCTTGCGGGAGCGAGATTTCTGCTGGAAAAGAATATTAATCTGGGTGGCCAGGGAGATCAGGCCATTCAGAGCAGCGGGAATCTCTCAACCAGCCAACTCATCCTTAATGCGATCAGAAAGGCCCTGCCAGAAGGTAGCGTGGAGTGCCTCACAATAAGTGACTCTTGGCGAAGACGCAGGAGCGTGCTGGCTGCTGAAGCAAGCTAGTTCATCAAAAACCCTCCTAAAGAGGCTCAGAAAGGCTTCAATACTACTGGTGACCAGACCCTTCCTTTACCAGAGCCAAGACGCCCACACCAAGGCCTCTCCTAAAAGCAGGGAAACTATCTATGCTACCTTAGCCCGGTCAGTGGGGAAACTGGCTAAAGCTCAAAAAGTGTATGTTGCACAAGTTGATGAAGCCACGGCTGGTCTTTGGATCCCCAGAAAATCATTGTGGGGTGGCAGGCGAAGTGCAGAGACTACTGGTATAGTAGGAGACCCTGGAGGGGGTCAGAAGCTGATCCAGGCGGGTAGTGAGCACATTAAGCTGGCAAAGTACGTGGGTTTAAATAGCTTCCTGGGCATTAAGCCTCTGGGCGAGTAGTTGCTTGGGATCTGCTGCGGTCTGGGAGGGTGTATACATGGTTTGGGCAAACTGTCACACTTTGGGAGACAGAGCCACAAAGGGGCGCCACTGCTTGCACAGAGGTGGTGTGAGCCCTGAGAAGAGGGGCCAAGGCGCAGAATCCAAGCAGTAACCAGGTCTTCTTCAGAGCCTCTAGTGGTGAGGATGTTGCGCTGCTGGATACTGCCAGGTTGCGGTCCTTGGGCACAGCAGGGTGGGCAGGATGATGCACAGAACCAAATCATTAGGTAAGAGAATTGTCAAGGAAGGTCGGGGTCAGCAAGTAAGAAAGGTCAGGAACAAGCCAGGGATCAAGAACCAGAAATCCAGGAAATAGACACGGGGGGCCAGTGCAGACACAGAACACAGTAGACACTGGAAGCGACAGGTGACATGGGGGAGACCGAGCCTAAGCGTCCTCATAAATACCCCTGAGGAAGCCAATAGGGGAAACACATCGGGTTAGGAGGCATCTAGCCTATGATTAGAAAATCTATGTATAGTTATTAGGTCAGGAACACCCCGATTTGGAACGGAGTGTTGACTCTAATAACTTCTGGAACATACAATATGTATTGATGTAGGTCTTGTTTCTGAGATATATATATATATATATAACATTGTAACATTGAAATGGCAATAAAGTTTGTATTGTTGTACAAACACCCCCCTACTTTCCTTTTTTTTGTCTAACACAACCTTAACATTTTTTAAACAAAAGCATGTTTTCTCAGCTTCCCAAGGTCCTGTGCTGCCTATTAATAAAAAGCCTATTTGGAAGTTCAAAGCAGATCTGAGTTGTGGTAAGTACTGTAGACATTTGACAAATGGCTCCCACTGGTGGTAGGACCAGGTAGTTACACAAAAACAATGGAAAACTCTGAACATGACATTCATTTACTGCATAAATGGACTCCAAAATAAATATTACAATAAAACAATTTCAATGTGGCATACTTATTTTTCCATTTTTTTTTTTTTTCCAGCAGAAGGATAAAAAAAAAAAAAAGTTTCCGCTGTAATTGTGCAAGGCATTGACACAGCCCTGTTGCCACTAGGGATGAGTGAGAAGGCCTCTGACAGTCTTCCTCAAAATTTCCTCAAACTTCCGGTGGGTTCCCGAAATATCCCCTACTCATCAGCCACCTCCTCCTCTTTAAGCTGCAGCAGTTGTTTCCATTGCCCACACAATGCCTGGGGCGTGACAGCACAAATGCGGGTTGGACGAGTCCTGTCCAGCAGCCCCAACATGGTCTCCCTCATCATCTTCCTCCTCCTCTTGGACCTCCTGATGCTGGCCAGTGTCCCTTTTTGCTCCTCCTGATGCTGGCTGTGAGCTATGGAGTGTAATGTCACCCTCATCCTCCTGTCCTATTTCTTCCCCTCCTCTCCCATCTCCACTTTCCATTAGGCCACATGGTATTATCAAGCAGAAAGATGATGGGAATGACATCGTTCCAGCCTGACTGCTCCCCATTTACAACGTTTGTGGCCTGCTCAAAGGGGGCCAGTACACATATACATCTGCAGCTACTGGTCACTTGTAAAATAGCTCAGTTGTGTGGCTGTACCAAGGGCCCCGCTGCCTCCATGCACCACGCTGACCAACTAATGGCGGATAGCTAGCTTTTGCTCACACAGACGCTGGAGCGTGGAGTTCCATCTAGTCACAGTGTCACAAATCAGTCTATGCCAGGTGGAAGCCTCTGTTGGCGCTGGATCTTGCCAACTGCCGCAGCAGGGCATCAGCATACATGGCTGCAGATGGGGCGAGCCTGTCTCAGTAAGTCCTGCAGTCCTGGGAACGTGTGGAGGAACTTCTGCACCACCAGGTTCAGTACGTGTGCAAAGCAGGGCACGTGTTATGCAGCCTATGCACAGCGCGGCCACAAGGTTAGCCACGTCGTCGCACACTACGCTGCCTGTTGTGAGCCGGAAGGGCGTCAGCCAAGCCCCCAACCTCCCTGTGCAAAGCAGACAAGAGTTCTCTGGTGGTGTGTTTTTTATCCCCCAAGTTTCAGCACTGCCTGGCAACGCGTGTGCTTGAGGGGCCTGTAGTGGCATGCCCGCTTAACCACAAGTGTGTTCTCCGCTGCTGGCCTTTCAGGAGGAGTGTCGAAAAGAGAGGGTTTGCAGATAGAAGGAATGAAGGAGGAGGAGGGAGAGGGACTGGGGTGGCCCATGCTTTCCCACCAGACACCTTTGGCAGGGGCTATTAACAGGTGCTGCAATGCCTCTTGCACACTACCGCCCACTGAGCTATGCAAGGCCACCCAGTGAGCGGCGAAGGACAGGTAGCCTGTCCTGTCCGTGCCTGGTTGCCCAGCTGTCCATGGTGACGTGGATTGGACTAGACACCGAGAATGCCAATGGCTGGGAGAGATTACCCATTACATGTGCATGTAAACTGGGAACAGCTGTGCGGGAGAAGTAATGCCTGCTTGGTATATTCCACTAACGCTGGGCACAGGCCATCAGGTCACAGAAGGGAGCTGAGCCCACAATGTTGTATGGCAGTAACCGATTTTGCTAGATAGCAAGAGGTAGCAGCAAAAATTGCACAATATGTATATTTCAAGAAATACAGAAGGCTCCTTACCTCTCCCTGCTTCTTTCTCTGACACAGAACACAAGATGGAGTGACTAACCCCTCCCCTCCCCCCTCCTTCCCTGTATATATGCCTGTGCTCAGATATCTCCCGATTGGGCTGTTGGGCCTTGCTGTGCATCCTGGGAGCAAATGATTCGCTACCAGCCCCGCCGTTCCCGCCCTCTGCATTTTCCCTTGTTTGTTCGGCGAGAACACTACCTTATGGCAAACTACAAGGCCGGTCTCGCTTAAATGTACAGTAAGCGAGAACGGCCCGATTCACTGCAAGATCGAACTTACAAATCTTGCTCACTCATCCCTAGTTGCAACTGTGATTGGCTGTCATGGTAATTACATGATTGTGAACCATTTACCATTCTTCCCAAAAATGTGAGACTATTACCAATAACTGACACTACAATCTTTGAACTAGAAACCTGCATTTGTGCACAAACTGCTATGTGTGCCACTATTCTTAGCTGTACACATTAAATCTTCAGTTTCTGCCCGCAAGCATGGATACTATTCATAAAACAGTGTTCAAGCACAGATTCTTGATTTTGTTTGATTCACAGGAAACCCCTTTATTTTCAGAAATAGTACTTTTGCAGTGTACATCCCTCTGGCTATCAGTTGATATATACTGACAAGATATCAATAAAAGCAAAAATTAAGTTCTGATGGGCTCAGTAGTTATAACCAAAAGGGAACTTTTGACATTTGTGCATAGAAGAAAGGTCAATATTTTTTTTTTCTTTTTGGACTGGGTCCAAGGTTGATATTCTATACGTAAAGATTTTAATAGCCTGGTAAAAGCATGACCAAAAAGTATGACTAGGACCCTCTTACTGCCATATAGCAGAGTTTTGCATCAGCTACAATTGGCTGCTTATTCGGTGGGTGGCTAGTTGTTACATGGCCGAACACCGGTAGCTATGAACATTGGCAACTGTAACGCCGGCCGTTGCAAAATAATTTGCAGCTTCACTACAAACTGTCTTATCACTGCAAATTATTGCGAAGGAGAGGGAGAGTGATCCTCTAGCTCGGGGGTGTCAAAATCAAATACACACAGAGGGCCAAAATTAAAAAAACTTTAGTCGCAGGCTAAACTTGAAGTTTATTGAAAAAATGGATAAGGTTTTTCCTTCTTTAGTTAAAAAACCTTTTCATATGGAAACAAAGACGTTTTCCTTAACATTCAGCCTGGAACAAGCCTATATTAGAGAAGAAGCACCACTACTACAAGTCCCTGCATCTATAAAACAGTCCAATGCGGGGCCACGCAGAGGCAGAGGCCACTGGTCTAATAATGCCAGGAATTTTAGAAGCCGTGCCATTTCAATGCAGTGGAGTCACCTAAGGCTAGGTTTGGTTGCAATGACATTTCCTTATTTATCTTGTAGGGTATTATTGATGTATTCTAAACCAGTCACTTATTATAAGGGAGAGATTGTACATAGCATCGAATGTAACTATTTGGTCTGCCAAGCCGAGTGTCAGCAGCCAGCCAGAAAGGACCACTCAGACAAGAGTGATCTAGGATGTAAAATTACCAGCTGAGCGATTTCTCACCTTATACATTCTTACATAACAATTTCATCACTTGAAACCGATACTGGTCTCAAATAATCCTGAGGAAGCCTTTTGGCAAAAGACGTCAGGATGAGAGATAAAGAAACCAATGGATCCAGTCAAACCTACTACTCTCCTCCCATGTGATATGATACCATGGGGCCATTAAAACACCAATGATTATATAGGAAAACTATGTCTAGCATAGAAACTAGCATAGCCGACCTTTGTTAGATCTAGGTTTTAATAATTTTCTATTACAAAAAAAAGAAAAAAAAAAAAAAGTCATATTAACTGTATTTTGCCAAAAAAGCCTGCTCCTTTTCCATCTCCAAAATAATAAAATTATCCCCAGGGTTGGCTACTAAGTTGGATGACTACCCTTTAAGTAAACTTTCTACTTTATATAATAGTTATATCTAAAACCTCAAACAAGGATACTTTGTAAGGCTCTTCCAATTCACACACAATGGGTTTCTTTCTGTTGCCACGCTGCATAGTACAATACCCAATACTGGAATTTGTAGCTCCTGATTAAAAAACAAAGTGTAACCCCTATTCAGTATAAAGAAATGCATTTATTAACATTCATACAAATACATTTTCAAAAATTAAAATATAGTTATTGTCTTTTGCTAGCTAAAAAAAAAAAAAAATAAGTGGCAAATCTCTTCAATATGGCGAGACATCCTGTCCACCTGTTAATAAATTTTGCACCCTTTTAAAGCATGTTGCTTTTGATGGTTGCAAAAAGCTTATGGTTCAGTGTAATGCAAACAATACACATAACTAAATTAAATGTCAGTCAAGTTTCCTGTGGATTCACATGTAATCTCAAACCAACCAGTGCAGAGGCCAAATGAAAATGTACCAGACAGGCAGCAAGAACAAGACCTTTTAAAAACGGAGTGTAAAGGCATATTCTTTCAGTAGCATTTATTTTACCCAATCGGGTAAATTATTTTACCCAAGCAATACCAATCGGTACTACTTGAAAACAAAAAAAAAAAAAAGCGAATATTGGGAACATTTGTTATTTTAATCCTTTTTCAGGTGGTTTGAAAATGCATACCATCGTCACAGATGCTGCATGCCACCTGCAAAGTTTAGAAGTTTACCTCTAAACATGCCCATACACGGGTTGCTGTGCTGTATGTAAAATGTAACTCCTTATGCACTATGTGGGAAATGTTCACACTTTCCAAGCTTTGCAGTTAGCAGAACTTGTTTTGCCAATAGCTGCAACTCAATGGTATTTAACATACTGACTGGAAAAGTTTGTTGGTGCCCAATAGCGATCGGATTGTTGATCACAAGACAGATCACTTGGCGAACTCTGTTCTATCAGGGTTCCTCCAGAGGTTATTTTATGTAATTTGTCTCTTTAATGTCAGTTTAACTGACACCAATGATCTGTTAGGGAAACATTCCCCCAAACGACCACCAGGCTAATGTAATGTGAGCTACAGACACAGTAATTATAAAATAGGGGGTTACTGAAGACCTGAAAGTTATTTTAAGGGTTCCCCTTAATGTAAAATGGTCGACACTGATCTAACGTATATCTAAGCATAAAGAGAAAATGTTGGTGTTCTAAGTGATGTGGTAGCTAGAAAACTTTGTTTTCACTTAATCCTGCCAGTAGCACACACTTACTGTACTATATCTATAGAGGAGCAGCTGTGTAGCCAGAGAAGAAATGTTAAAACTACACAATACCCCCTTCATAAAATAGGGCAAGGTTTTATGAAGTTCAGAGTTAACCTAGACAAGGCTGATAACACTATAGAATGTGTAGTACAACTCTGAGAAATGCAAAAAATATTTCTTAAGCTGCCAGAAATTCAAACAAGTAACCATGTATATTTAACAGACAGAAAGAAAAGATCATTGCTTGAGTTTACATATACTTTGTCTATTTATGGTGTTCAATTCCAGTCCTTAGGAGCAATCTTCAAGTCAAAATTTTATACAAACCCGTATACACTCCTTGTAAAGCATGCCCCACTAAATTTCCTGCAGTCTAGACCATTAAATCCAATGAAGATCCTGGACCTCAGCCTGAAGTTAAACACTTGGCCTATGCACAGTTGCTTCCTTGCTAGCCAGACTAGAAAGATCACTTACAGATTGCAGTGTTCCAGGCCTTTGACCAATCAGATCCATCAGGGGACACATGTCACACACCTGATTTTTCATGACCCACACAAAAGACAATAAAATCAAAATCAAGAACCCACCACTTCAAAAAAAAAAAAAAACAAAGTCTTTAATTATTCAAATTAGCACAAAAACGACATAGCACTATTGTAATATTTGTTCACTTCATAAACTCCTCTACAATGGAAGCAATAGCTTTCCTACTAGGCAGGTAGGGGGATTTTTTTTTTTTCTTACCACACCTTCTAACTATTACCTGTTACACATCCAATTAAACTGCAGCCTATTACAGGCTGTACATTATTGTACATTTATTTTGAAAGTTTGGGAACAAAGTAAGCTGGCAATTCATAGAATTGTCAGAATCCTTTTTTTACCAGCACACACTTTCCTCCTAGAATGCCTCGAACATGCTGCCTTCAACACTTTTCAGGTACGTTCTCAAGACAAAAGGATTTTTGGAATCCTTGCATTTAAAGCAATCACAGAACATGGAGGACCCCTATTACAAAGTGTGGGGGGCTTGGGGGTTCTGATTGGTACAAATAGCAGGCTGACAAACCCAAGAACAAAACAGTTGGACCCAGCTAAAGATTAAAAAAAAAAAAAAAAACTCAGATCAAAGAGTGTGTGTATGTACAAATACACACACAGATGATGTAAACCCTATGTGGATTTAACAAGTTCTTTTGATTTTGTACAAAAATCCTCATTCTTTAAGCTACAGCAAACAAAATTTTTTTTTTTTTTTTTAATGAATAGTTCGAAAAATCTGCTATGACACAGCCGCAACTGCTTGTATATATTTATACATCTATATTTATACTTATGTGTACAACTATTCGAATAGAAAACACCAATGCAGGTGGCATGGTATTCCATTCGAAACGGAGTGCCAAATGAGTCAGGCAAAAAGGGGTGAAAGTGGTTCGGTGCCCATGGTTAAAGAAATCATTGGCTGGTGTTTTTTTTAATTCTCAACACAGCAAGTTGATTCAGATGAACAGACTGTTCGATCTGCAAGATAAAGATGTGCCGCTTTATACCTATTTGGAGCTTTGGAAGTCAGCCAGAAAGAAAACAAAAAACGTGTGATGGTGAAAAGAAAGCACCACACATCCAGTCAACATATGGCAAAGCCATGCTGGAAATAAAACAGGATGTGGAAATATCTGCACCATTATTAAAAAAAAAGGGGAGGGGGGGATAGTTATGCAAGTCAATCCTAGAATCACAACTGGATGTGGCATCACCAATTTAGTGCGGCCATACTGTTCAGAGACTTATTTCAAAAGCGAGCATTAGGATGGAGCTGCAAAGAGTATATAACTTTATTTGTGACACCCCATGGTCTTAAGTCCTAAAACCTTTACACCATGGATAATGTTCTAATGCTTCTGTTGTCAAAAAAGACCTGGGCAAATCTTCTAAGTTCATTTAAGACGTGTGAGTTTGCAGGCCTGTCAGCTTGTCATTCAATGAGAGTCCATATTGTTCTGTATTCCTTTGGCTCCTGTAATACTCCCCACATATACAACATCAAAGAAATAAAGCAGTTTTTATGGGGGGGGAAAGGTCTCTCATAAATGTTAATAGAAGGGGGATAGAAAAGCACAATGTTTAGTGGGGATATAGAAGATTTTGAGGAAGATCAAGGAGATAGCTGTACTTCTAGGCTGTGCATGAGACTGATCAGAGGTGGTCAGGCTTTGTCTTCTTAGGAACAGATTTCCTAAAGAAAAAAAAAATATTTTAATAACATGGTTACTCCACAGACCAGAACACACAGCCAATATAGAGTATATAAAAACACAGTGTACACTAAGGCAGTACCAAGCAGAGATGAGACATTATTGAAATGCACAAATCAAAACAAATTTCTAATTAGTGTAATCTACACATGGGAAAACCTAGAATAAAGTTCAAACTTTGCTTAGAGAGCCAAATTCACTCAGATTGAGAAGTAATTAGAATGCACCACTGATTTTAACTGTGTAAAGCAGCACTGTCTACAGTCTATACCATTTAATACATCAGTTTCTTCCCAATCTCATCTTAACTGTGGAATCCGTAAACATGAAACACTAAATAGGAGACTTACTGCTTGGGCCATTACTCAAGGCTTTATAGTTCAGGATGTAGAGGGAAAGACAGAATCAGCAGGTGACCAATCCAGTTATTGAGCTAAAGAGAAAGGAGTATTAAATAAATTGACAGGCCAACAAAAATACTTACATGTCTGGTGACGATACTGGGCGTTTACTTCCAGGCTTACCAAATGAACCATCCTTGCTGGACTCTATATAAAAAAAACACATATCATATATATATATATATTACACAGTGCCACATACATCTTAAAAACTTGTAGTCCTATTAAAATCATTCAGCTTAAGCTTGTGAAATTATTAGAAACTCATGGTGCAAATAGTGGAGGTTTTGAAAGTGCCAGTGCTACTATTGTGCCATCTTATACCAGTCATTAGGAACACCTAAATTACTGCTGTCATTCTTTTTGAAGATCAATGGACCATATCCTCTCAAGTACATAAAACTAACCATAACCTAGACATGCAAAAGTGTACACGTAATCAACAGGGTTCGCTTATCTTTCAAAGTCTAGTTTGCAGTTGTAATGCATGAAGGCCTATTATCTGCAGCCTTTATTTACTGTACAGAGTTGTATTGGTGCTTTAAAAGAATGTGTATCAGTGTCAAGTCTTTTACATCATGTATCATATGCTATGCTCAAATAAGGAAAGTACTCAAGATCTTCAAACTGAACTGTAGCAAATGCTCACCTTGCAACCACCTGACTTGTGTGGCAGGTCCATAGCCCTTCTCATTACGTGCAGCAATACGGAAGATGATGGCAGGTTTTGTGGTATAGTCTATGTGAGCGTTGGACAGGCTGGAGGACTGTACCAGACAAGAAGGATTGGGACCACAGTATACCCGCATGAAAGCCAGCTGAGCAGGTGGTGTAGCTTTTTGTTCGCTACCCTGGCTGCTTTGGATAGCCAAGTAGACAGAATATTCTATGATCTTCCCAGATGTAACTGAGGGAGGTTCCCATGTAAGGTGAGCACCATCAGGACTCTACAGGAACCAAAAGTAATCAGTCTGTTAAACATAGGTTAGCGTGGAAGTAAAACTGTCTGGTGTAGCAGAAGGTAGAGAGAATTTGCGTAGACACACAAACAAAGCTTTATATATAGGTTGCATATTTTACAGTTGCTTCGTATTGTCAAATTAATTAAACCTTTATAAAACCAATAAAAATCTAGGCATCCTAAATCGCACAACCCAACAACTTTTGGAAAAGCAGCCTGAAGTATGCAGGTTTTGGTATTATTGTGTCTGGGGAGCTCCTGGCTTTATTAGTTTTCCATGAGGCAATGCTGCGAGACAAATGCTCCAACATCCCATTTAAGGTTACAATAACACATTTTTGTTATTCATGCATTGCAGATGTTTAATATATACACATTTTGTATGAGCCTTACTTGCAGCACCATACATCCATTACCTGAACGAAGGCAATAGGTTTTTAAACTTGCAAAATGCAGAATGCATTTAAAAGTACAACAAACAGGAATTGAAGAGAAGCACCCTAAAGGGCTTGAAAATAATAAAAGATAAACCTTCTGCTGAGAGGCAATATCACAACCTTGGTAATACAACAGTGTTTAAACATAGGGACTGGCAAGCAAGGTCTGTCAAACTTAACCATTGACACACAAAACAGACATACAACAAAGCATAAAATATCAAATCACAGGACTTTTAAGGCATTAAACTATATATATGTTTTTATTCATGTACAATAAATATTTGATTTTAATAACTACTTCCAAAATTACAATACATTAATTGATACTTGTTCATCAGGACATATCTTTCAAGTATGAGACCTACACTACACAATATTTTTAATTAATTTAATAAATCAAGAACATTAAACTATAATTATAAAAAAAACAGTTACTGACATAACTCCTACATCTCACAAATAACCTGGCGGTGTTCTCTCAAAGAATGGTCCAAGGGTATAGAAGACTGGTTGATGGAAGTAGGTGCAACTCTAAATGTGCATATTTACCTATATACTCAAAACTAAATTTCGTAATTAATAGATGAAAATAAATATTAAAAAAATCAATATCAATCTGTTCAATGTATATCCTTAATCTATTTAGCCAGTACAAAACTTTCCATTATCTCTAGCACACAATAAATAATTTCAAAATAAATGCATAAATAGAACATTGATATAAAAAAATATAAAATAAATATACTATTGAAGATCAGCCATACAAATATCCAATACCTATTTTTCCCTTTAGAAGAAATGTCCACAAATCCTAGTATTAATCACACCAGCAATATTCTTCCTCTATGCACAGTGACCAACTATAAATAATCTAAATTTATGCCCATAAACAGGACCACACCAACCTACTGTATATAGTGGATTCACAGATTGAGACAACTGCGACAAAATGATCAATTATGGTTTGGTAATTTTGGAATTTTTTTTACTTGTACAATAAATGTTTTATTTCAATAATACCATAAGTATAGTTAACGGTTTTATGCCTTAATATTGGGATGTGTTAATTGTTAATTATGTTAATTGCCAGTTGGGGAAACCGTTTATCTGCAAAACAGACATAACTTATAACACTGAACAGTTAGTACCTTGCTGATCTTAATGGCACATGGTGCACCTGGGAAACCAGGTAGACAAGTCTTAAAGGCAGAGATTTCACTGAAGGGTCCACGACCGCAAGCATTTATTCCCGCTACACGGAATTTATAAGCAGTGCCTGGCTGTAGCTCCTGTTTCTTTAACTGACTGTAATCTGGTAGGACACCCGAGTCAGCCTGCAAAGCATAAAAACACAAGTGTCAAGATGTATTCAATAAACCCAGTCTCAAAATTAAGTATACATCTGACCTGCTGCACCATAACCAAGATAGATCTATATATAACTATATATATCAAACTCTATCTCTATATATCTATCTATCTCCATATATACACACAGGCCAAAAGTTGTCTGTGACTATCCTACTTACATCATTGGTGGAGTCATCTGCAGGCAAGTAGTAATTTGTCACCATCATATTTGAAACCTTTATTACACCAACGTCAAACCATTGACTCACTTTTTTCAGGGGAGTCTTAGGCTGCTGAAAAGCAGAATCCCGTTTCTGTAAAAATAGTAAATGCATACAGTGAATACATATTTACAATTTATATATTTGTTAGAATGGTGGTAATAGAAAAAAAAGTTCACGTTAAAAGGTTACTCCAAGAACAGAAAGCACCACAGTTTAAATTAAAAGCAAAGATGGGACCCCAATGTGTATTCCTATGGGTCAGTGACATGACATCAAGAAGAAAGATCCCAACAACAAAGACATCAGTTTAATGAACATGCCCACATTAAATGACGTACCGATTCAATGCCATTTGCTACTTCCGTAAGGGCTGTTGCTGCCTGTAATTTAGCTGGACTGGCTATTACCACTGGTTGAGCTGCTGTGAAAGTATTTGTTGGAGCCAAACCTGATAAAGAAAAGCCATATTAATGTCGATAAAAGATACATAAAAAAAAAAATGGTTCTGATACTCACTATTTGTGGCTGTAGATGGTAAAAGAGCAACTGAACTAGTCACTGCACTCATCAACTCATTGAGTCCATTGCTTTCACTGGCAGGATCGTTGAGGCTGTCAGCTGGTGCAAGGGCTTCTGTAGGCACATGGTGGAGCTGTTGAAGTTGCTGCAATTGCTGCTGCTGCGCTTCTTGTAGTTGCTGTTGAACCAGAGCAGCCAGTTCCTGTTGGGTAAGCACTATTGGAATTGTGGTGGTAGGGCCTTCGGATGTAAGGTGACGAAGCTCAGCATGAGCCATATCTGAAGTATCCATTGGCTCGCTGGCTGCTGCTTGGAAACCAATAATGAAAACAAGCAAGTTTTAACACCATTAGCATTGTGTGTACACACAAACTAACAACGTGCAACTATCTGCTCCTAGTTCTGTGCTCTACGTAAAATAACCTTTCTGGAGCCAGATTGGGTAGCTAAAATGCATTGGGTGGGGGATTGATTGGTATATTAGAATAGTAAAGCTAATATTTGTCTTGTGTGGACACATGCTGGCATGCTGAGTGAAGACAGACTAGAACTTTTCTCAAGGTTTTGTAATGGTCTTTATGTTTTTCAGATCAGAGAATTAGGGAAAGTAAACACAGCCAGCAATAAATACAGCAGGGAAGAGTTTTCAGCCAAGTAAATAAGTCAGAACCTAATGTACAGTATTACTCCAGGGGACACCAGAATAAGTATATGGGTTGCCACCATTATGAAGACAAACTAAAGGTCTTCATTTTCCAAACTAAAATCCATCATCAACTAACAAAGATCACCATCTGTTAGATAACATATTTCCTTCCTTAACATCCCTGATTTACAATTTCCCTCCTCCGCAAAATAAACTTACCCATCACTGCCTGTTGTGCAGCTTGTAAAACAGCTTGAATAGCCAATGCCTGGGCCTCTTCTGTGGCAGCAGCTTGTGCAGCTGCCTCAGCTGCTGCAGTCACCGCCAATTCCTCAGGTGTTAAGCCTGTGACCATTAGGGTGGTTGTCTGCCCCTCTGTCATAAGTTCTTGAGAAAGTGAAAGCTGTTCCACTCCTTCCTGCACAGCAGAAGCTGCTGCCTCCTGACCTTGGACTGTTTCTATAGCTGCATGCAGCTGGGCTTCATTTTGTTCTGGCACTGCAGACTCCATAGCCTGCACTTCTGCCTCTGCATGAACATCTTCAGAAGGCTGGAGTAAAGAGGATAGCTGGGCTTCGGCTTGCTCAATGCAAGGAACGGCCTCAGAACTTTGTACAGCAACCTTGGAAGCTGGTTCAGTCTTGGATGAAATATTCTGCAAAGGGATGAAAAAGAAAACCCTTACCAGTTCGGTTAAAAATCAAAAAGGTAAAGCAAGCCTAAAACCCATTATGCATAGAAAAAGGATATACATTTTAAATTCAAAATACTTACTGGAACAGAAAGTCCAGGGAGCACTGTGGACCGAGTCACAGTTGTAACGGCCCTTGAAACAGGCTCCACTGTATGTACTAAAGAAGTCGAAGATGCAACAGCTACAATAGTAACTGGGGATGCACGAGCAACAGCACCGGCATGGCTACCCGAGGCAGCTTCCTCTGTGGGGACAGTCCCATGCTCTCCTTGGCCGGCTGCAGCTGGCAGTTCTACAAAGAAATAAGAAGTCTATGTGCATCTGTTACACAAATTTACAATGCACATGAACAAAAGAATCGAAGACCTGAAGAAAAAAAAGTTTGAGCAAAGATCAAAAAAACTTATGTCGGGCAATTTACCTTACACTCCCAATAGGATTCCATTGCTTTTATAAGTCATTCTATGATCCATGACAACAACCTTTGCCCTTTATAGTTTAATCATACACTTTTTAGAAAAGGTGAACAGAGTACTGTAATTTTAGTTAGAAACCATTTAATGTATGCAAAGCCTTCCCAACTGGTAATGTACCAGTTACAAGATAAATGTAGCTTGATCAGAAGGCACAGCTCTGAGTGAATCAGCAAGTTCTCCTACTAAAAGCACAGGGCGCATACAAGACCAGTCACTTTGCACTATGAAAGTGCAGGAGGTAAAGTTTTCCAGTTGATTATAGCTTAGAAATGAAAGACAAACCGCACCGTGTCTTGTATCTAGACGCATGTGCAGCAATTACTACTTATCCCAGAGTTCTGCTCGAAAACTGCCAATATAAAGTCATAAATGTGGAAGACCTAACAAATCAGTCTATTGGAGCCATCGTTTTCAGACTGGCAAATACGGACCGGTAAACATGTATTAAAGGGCAAAATTATTCTGTTTGCAATAGAATACAAAGACCACTCGCAGAAAACCAACTTGCAAGTTACATGATTACATTAGGTCGTAAACATTAAAGGAATACACAAGTGGGGGGGAAAAAAATTGGACCAGCCTTTTCTTCTCAGGATTTACAATTTTTGCCTTACCTATATTGCAACCACCGACTATGATCCATAGGGGAAACACTAATCATGAACCTAAGAGTATTTTACTGACCACCAGTAACTAATTTTGTCAAATAATGCCACATTCCTTAGTTTATTCTTTCATACCAACATACAGCTTGCAAAAATCCACTTTTAACTGCAAACTACCAGGATCTGTGAGAACAGATAATTTTGAAGGTTCTTCCATTTTAGGAAGGTTAAGACAATTCAGACAAAGCGTGTAAAAAAAAAAAAAAACAGATCCTCACCTTGATTATCCCCCATGGTGGCTGTGACAGTGGTTGCTGTGTGGGTAGTTCCCGTTTCATGCATTTCACACGGTGGGTTTGAACAGATTTGTTGTGCAGGAATATTTCCAATGTCAGATGTAGATGTGGTTGCGGTATTGGTAGTATTAGTCTCATGTGTTTCGCAAGGTGGGTTTGAACACACACGCTGTTCTAAAGTGTTGGGTGCAGATACTGTGGATGTTGTGGAAATCTGTCCAGCTTCAATAGAGGACTGCTGGGAACTTTCACCCTGTTGCGCTCCAATATTTGAAGTTGTTGTTGCAGTATTTATTCTACCAGTCTCATATGGTGGGTTAGAACACAATGGTTTTACAACCCAATTGACTTCAGCAACAGTCATGGTGGTACGAGTGGAACTTGGTTGATGGGTCTCACAAGAGTCTCCTGCAGATCCCTGGCCATTCTCAAATGTAACAGAGTTTATATTGGACTTGGTCAGAGTTTCACAGGGAGATTTTGAACATAATGCCTTAGTTTGTACAGGGGTGGGCTCTTCAGTTTTTTTGCTATTACTAAAGGAATCTGCAACTTCTAAAAGGCCTGACAAGCCAGAGATGAACTCTACATGTAGAGACATGGCAGTGGTTGCTGAAATAGTTTGATGGCTTTCACAAGGTGCATGGTTTGGTCTTGCAGTGGTTGGCCTGTGGGTAGTACTAGTTTCATATAGAGGATTAGAGCACACCTGCAAGGCCCTGCCTAGCTGTTCGGTTGTCAGATTTGAGGTTGCCACACTTGGCGTGTTGGTTGTTGAAGTTTCATGCATTTCACAAGGTGGATTACTGCAAAACTGTTGTACCTTCTCAGACTGCCCACTGACAATGCTAGCAGGCACAGTCATAACTGTACAGGTGGATATGGTTTGTAATGTTTCACAAAGAGGATTTAGCAGCCTCTGCAAGTTATGTTGATCATTGGCAAGCTTTGCTCTGGCTGTTGTGCAAGTTGAGATCGTGCCAGTATCGTGCATCTCACATGGTGGATTAGAACACACACTAACATTTCCCTTTTGCTTGCCACCAATATTTGCCGTTTGTGTAGTTCCAGTATCATGGGTTACACAGGGAGAGTTTGAACATACTCTTAAGACCGTGTCTGGTTGCTCACTACTAATATTTGCCATTGCAGTAGTTGATGTATGTGTGGTTCCAATTTCGTGGGTCTCACAGGGAAGGTTGGAGCAAGCTCTTGTTACTGAACCACTCTGAGCAATATTTGCCATTGCAGTTGTTGCTGTTTGGGTAGTTCCAGTTTCATGTGTTTCACATTGAGGATTAGAGCAAACTCTGACCACACTACCATTTGCTTGGCCCAAAGCTGTGGCTACAAAGGTTCCAGGTTGTTGGCCTTCACACAAAAACTGAAGTGTACCTCCAGGCTGCTGAACAAGATTCACAAGGGTGGTGGTGGCAGTATTGGTGGTTCCCGTCTCATGAGTTTCACAAGGAGGATTGGAACATACAAGTGTTACGGTGCCTGGAGGCTGATCTCCATGGCCAGAATCTGCAACAGTTACAGTGGGTTGATCCATAGTTGGTGAAGCCAAAATAGAGACAGGTAGGTCATGGACTGGTTGAGCTTCCACACCACTGGAAGTTGTAATTAATGTCACTTGGGTGGGCTGTGATATTTGCTAAGGAGGAAATAAAGATTTAAAGTAGAAGCAAAAAGCATGACAAATAGGTTTAAAATTTACATATTTAAATCATGACTGACTGACTGTATTGAGTCCAACACAAATACATATATATGCTACTATACACTTACATTACATGTTTAACTTTGAAAAAAACTGTAAAAAATAAGTTAAAGTTTATTATAAAGTTTAGGACATATTTTGGTGATTTATGCCCAAGAATTATAGCCTACAATGTAAAATAAATTTACATGCAAAAAATGTAACGCTTTTTGCATAGAAATTTGGATGGAATTAAAATGGTAGGGTGGTTAAATTCATGAAAGTTTGGTTTACTTTGATCACTAGGACATTTCAATGTTCTTTGAAGATATTTTAGCCTTTTTAAGTTTCTATCTCATAACCACTGACAAATATCGCCCTCAATGTTGTGAATACTATCTTAAACTTGTAAATACAGATTACCATTTTCTTGATACAGATATCATTGTCTTGGAATGCAATGAGTTAAGTGAACCTGACTTGTCACTGCTGTGTGATTGGTCTGTAAATGTGTCAATAAACCCAACAATTTGTCTCTGGACAATTGGAGTTGCTGTATATTATACAATCGATTTTCTACCCATTATGGTGCCATAACAAGCTTTTTTGTGACCCTGAAAGACCAAAATCATGACCAAGGATTGGTAGGGGGAATTCAGCCTCCAGTGGACTAAATCAACTAAGGCTTAGTCTACACAGACTGTTTCCCCAGCGTTTAACCCGAGGCTTTTAAAGCCCTTGTTTGAAATCCCTATACATTACAATAGGTTAATCTACACAAAGTTTCCTTGAGGCACGTTTACGACATTTATCTTAAACGTTGCCTGCAACATTTAAAAAATTAAACCGCTGGAAAACGCGGGTAAACACTTCCATTGATTTCAATAGGATGTTTTCCCGCGTTTTAAATATGCAGATTATTTCAAGTCCCTGTAGACCCAGCCTAAGTGTGCGTCGATGCCGGCAGTGACCGGATACAGGACAGAAGGACCCAAAGGAGGGACAGAGTGATGAGATGAGATCGGGATGCAGGAGAGAAGCAGAAATGGCTGAAGTCTTGAGGTGAAGCAAAGTAACAATAACTGAACAAATTGTATGTTTAACCACCTGGCCGGTAAACCCGACCTTGGTTCTGGTCTATTGATTTTGCAAAAATCGATAAACCCGAACTTTTCTCACTGTCTAAATCCCCTCACTTACCTGGTGCCCGCTGCGATGATCCAGCGTCGATCGGGAAAAAAAAATAATACTCACCTTCTCCCCGCAGCTCCACCGGAGATGTCTTCTGGCTTCATCCGGCGAGTGCAGCGACGATCACCGGGGTTTCCCGGTGACGTCACTGCATGCGTCGGTGCGGGCAATTCAAAATTTTGTATTGGAGTTCCTTTGCATTGAACTCAATACAAAAAAGCTGTATTGAGTCCAATACAAAGAAATC
>NC_092870.1:8195004-8244203 GCF_032062135.1 Pyxicephalus adspersus | reverse complement strand
TACATACATACACACACAATTTTTTTTTTAAAAATGTTTTTTTAAAGTTTTTTTTGTTTTATAAAAAAAATTTTATTATTAAATTTATAACATTTTGGACATATTTTGGTGAGTTATGCGGTAATTCGGTGAATTAAAAGTAATTGTTGAGTAATTCGGTGAATTATAGCCTACAATCTAAAATAAATTCCCATGCAAAAAAATTTAACACTTTTTGCATGGAAGTACGGAAGTTTGGAAAGAATTAGAACACCCAGCGTTCGCGTACCTCGACGATTCCTGATGATGTCCGTGCATGCGCCCGTCGATGGGGGTGGTAGCGGGAAATTCAAATATTTTGTATTGGATTCAAAACAAAGTCCTGTATCCAATCCAATCCAAAATAATACAAAATATATTTATGTGGTTTTGTCTATAGGTATGTGACGTTGGACTGTTCGACACTAGGGAGGCGTTTTAGAAAAATATATTCCTATACAGTATACCGAATTATCGCATTTTCAGTATTTTTCATTTATTTATGTATTCTTCTTTAAGCTGATTTTTGTGTATTTTATTTAATTTTATTAAGTAATTTTTTTTTTTTTACATGACTGTTTCAAACATTTTTTATATTCATATCTACTAGACCCTTGTTCGGACATATTTCTGTAAGTTACAGGTCTACAATATAAAAAAACAACATCATGAAAAACAGTGTACCGCTTTTGGTACAGAAATCTAGACATCAGTGTAACGCCCAGGTGGTTAAAGTAGGGCAATAGTTTAGCATCGTTGCCTGTATTGTGGAGGTCTTCGTCGTTTTTCATCAGTGCTTCTCTGCCTGTTCATCTTTCTGTATACACTTTAAACTTTTGGTTTTGCAGATTAAACATGTTGGGCAGATTGTTGGAGGGAGTAAGCATGGTGAAAAATTCATGAGAGCAGGGAGTCTGTACCTTGCCTGCTTGGGCCACAGAGAGTCCATTAATGTCTGTAGCAAGGGAACTGGCTAAATGTGCCTCTCCTTTTGAATAAAACTTTGGGTGATGAATTTGCTGAACTTTCCATAGAATTTAGCCTTAAAAATGTTGGATTCTGTAAGGGAGAGATGTGGGCAGTAGCCATGGTTGGTTAGCACTTTCTCCATGTTCTGCCTCTTTCCTCATTTTAGATTTTACATGCAGAGTTGAAAAGGGAGCTAGAGAGAGCAGCTTGCAGTGGCAACTGAGTGTTTGCAGGATATTGCTTGCAAGGCTTTGGAAGTAGAAATTTGGGTACTTAACAGTAAAATCTGCAGTGGTCTCAAAGTGTGCTCCAGCTGCTTTGGATAAAGCTGAAGATGTTAAATCAGAGGTGTGAAGCCCTTAAAACACAATCTAAATATGTCCGAGCTGAGCGCAGTTATTTCAAAGCCATTATTTCTAATTTTTAGAGACTCTTCAGTCACTGGCAAGGTACCGATGGATTGGCGCAAGGCCAATGTGGTTCCTATCTTCAAAAAGGAAGCAAAGTCATTACTAGGTAACTACAGACAGGTTATTTTAACCTCTATGTTTGGAAAGGTCCTAGAGAGTTTGATAAAGAGCCACAGAGAAGTTTCTGCTAGAAAAAAAATAAGTGATAGTCATCAGCATGGTTCAAGAAAGACAGAAGTTGTCAAACAAATTTACTCTCTTTTTATGAGGAAGTAAGTAAACAGGTAGTGGAATAGCAGTTGATATAGTGTACTTGGACTTTGCTAAAGCATTTGACACTGTACCCCACAGACGGTTAATATGCAAGTTAGGGTCGATAGGTTTAGAAAAGTCAATCTGTAAATGGATAGAGAACTGGTTTAAATATCGCATCCAGAGAGTTGTAATTAATGATTCATCTGAATGGTCTAAGGTTATTAGTGGTGTACCCCAGGGTTCAGTGTTGGGACCTTTACTGTTTAACATCTTCATAAATGATACAGAGTTTGGGATTAAAAGTACCATTTCGGTGTTTGCAGATGACACCAAACTATGTATTGGAAATAAGTCCATACAGGATGTCTATAATCTACAAGCAGACCTGGATGTACGGTTTGATTGGGCAGCCAAGTGGCAAATGGCATTTAATATAGATAAATGTAAAGTTATGCACTTGGGAGCTAACAACATGCATGCTTCATACTGTCTAGGGGGAATATATTTGGGGAGGGCAGAGATGGAAAAGGATCTGGGGGTTCTGGTAGATCATAGACTTAACAGCATGCAATGCCAAGCTGCAATATCTAAAGCTAGTAAAGTACTTTCTTGTATTAAAAGAGGAATAGATTGCAGAGATGGAGACATTATCCCGCCCCTGTACAAAGCATTGATCAGACCACATCTGGAATATGCAGTCCAGTTTTGGGCACCAGCTCACAAAAAGGACATTGTGGATTCGGAGAGAGTGCAGAGAAGGGCAACTAAATTAATAAAAGGAATGGAGGAGCTCAGCTATGAAGAGAGATTAGCTGAACTGAATCTATTCTCCCTTGAGAAGAGACGTTTAAGGGGGGATATGATCACCCTGTATAAATATATAAACGGTCCATACATAAAGAAGTTTAAAGCTGCGGATAAGGAAGGGATTCTTCACTGTAAGGTCGGTGAAAATGTGGAATCGGCTCTCTCAGGAAGTAGTTTAGGCAACTACTATAGATTGCTTTAAGAAAAAGCTGCATGCTTTTCTAGAAGCACAGAATATTACTGGGTATTAAGGTTTTAAAGTGAAAATAAAAGTGTCTGTTGATCCAGGGAACATCCAATTGCCTCATGGAATCAGGAAGGAATTTTTTTCCCCTGTTGAAGCGAATTGTACCAGGGGTTTTTTTGCCTTCCTCTGGACTAACCATGTCTTATAGGGTTTTATATCTGGGATATGTTTATTTCCCTAGTGGTTGAACTTGATGGACTTTAAACCTAACCTACTATGTAACTAACAAATATATAAAGAGAAGAGGAAAGAGCTTTTTTGGCAATAAAAATACAAACATTTACTGAGTGTTTGAAGAATTACCATTTCTCAACTAGACATAAAATACTTCTATGTTAGGAAACAGAGAGGAAGAGGAAAGACTGCTTTTTTTGGTAATAAAAATACAAACATTGTTGGAAGAATTACAATTTCTCAACTAGACAATACTTCTATGTCAGGAGTCGTAGTCCTCAACCAACAATGCATGTCCAAAGTCAAATATAGCCTTCATGAAAAAGTATCTCATTTTCCATCACGTTTCACACTCCGGCTTCCTCAGGGGATTCTGAGACTAGGCAATGGTATGAAATATAATTGCACGATACAAAAAATTCAGTAGGTAGTTATACATGACAATTTCTTTTTTTTCCCCACTGGGGATGCTGTTATCCATTTTATTGCCTGTGAATGGTTCGTTATACCACACTGATATACCAAGCAGTTTATACTCTCAGTAATTTCTTGATGTCAATATTGGTATGAACCCAATATTTTTGTATGTATATACTGTACTTTTGCCCATTGAATGTATTGATATCACCAAATTTTTTTTATACTATGCTTTGTGATATTTGAATTCAATACTAATATATACACACACACATACACCTATACCATGTTTCCCCAATAAGGCATCCCCATCAAATAAGCCACCCCCCGATTTTTGCTCAAACAATTAAAATAAGGCATAAAATAAAGGGGAAACAGGGTATGTTAGGCAACCTGTTTAGTATAGCCAGGCCACATCCCTAGTACAACACACTACACATCAAAATCTATAAGATTTCATTTATAAATGGGACTTAAAGGCCAATGAATCCAAAATTCACAAATATCTTCTAAATGTAAAACCATATACTTTATTAACCCCCCTAGCGGTCCATGCAAAAAGCGGGAATCCAGAGTCACACTCGGGGGTCGCGAAAAAACCCCCACTTACCTTGTTCCATTGGCATCCCCCGGCGTCCTGCAGGTCCTCGGGACACATCATCTTCCTCTGATCTCTAGCTGGCGACTGCAGAGACGATCTCCGGGGTTTACCGGTGACGTCGGTGTGGACGGGAGGAGCTGCGGGCAATTCAAATAATTTTGTATTGGATTCGATACAAAATAGCTGTATTGAGTCCAATACAAAGAAATCTATCTATATCTATCTAATCATACATGCTACTGTACAGTTATATTTCATGTTTTAATATATATATATATATTTTTTTTAAAGAAAATAAAACAAGTCTGTTAAAGATTAAATTTATTGAATTTAATAAATATTGGACATATTTCAGCGAGTTATGCCTAAAAATTATAGGCCTACAATGTAAAAAAAATTTTTTCTTTCATTTTTGTGTGAAAATATGGACAGAATTAGAACGCTAAAGAACATTAAAATCCCTAACAAAAAAAATTATGATAAAAACGAGCAAACCAAACACCATGCAAGATATTTCTGTCAGGGTCACCCTTGGAGAGGTGCATCCTGTATGTATCAACGTATTTCACAGAATAATTCTGCTTCTTAAGGAAAAGAACAGGGACACATCTGATGTTTGTAGAACTTCCCCATGGTGACAAAAAAGGACAGCAGCACTTGGAATATTTCTCAACTAATAATCAATTATTTTCAGAAGTCATCTTTCTGATTGTTCACTAGATGTTCATTTATCTATGTTTTTCTACCATGTATACAGAACTGTTTAAATCATATTCTTGTATTTACTTTCCTTTTCATCCAATCTAACCTTTACCTATGTTTGTATCATGGTGAAGGTCCCTACCTGCATGCTGTCTAAATGATACCTCATCAATATCCTGCCCTAAAATTGGGATAGTCCGCCTAATATACCATTCAGCACCCATTTAAGAGCTCCTATCTTCCAAGTCTTGGAATAATTCATCCACGCTATACTCATAGAAGAATCCTATTAAAGGCTAGCCTGACCTTGGTTCCGGGTAAGTAAACTTGCTACTATTGTTTACCCCGAACCAAGGTCGGGGTAGCTAAAAATATAAAACAAGCGTGACATTGCAATCCGATTGTCATACAACATTGTATGACAGATTACAACTGAAAAAAAATACTTACCTTGTCCCCGCAGCTCCTCCGGACACATCTGTCCTCTTCAGTCTTCTCCCGGCGTGTGCAGTGACAATCTCCGGGGTTTCCCGGTGACGTCGCTGCATGCGTCGGTGCGGGTGGAAGGCGGGGGGGAATTCAAATCACTTTGCATTGAACTCAATACAAAAAAGCTGTATTGAGTCCAATACAAAGAAATCTTGCTCCCATTAAAATCAATGGACGCGTTTTCCCGCGATTTCCAGCGTTTTCCTGCGATTTACCAGCGTTTTAATTTTTTAAACGTTGCAAGCAACGTTTAAAATAAAGCTCAAAAACGTGCCTGAAGGAAACGTCCTGGTGTAGATTAGCCCATTGGAATGCATGGGGACTTCAAACATGGGCTTTAAAAGCCTCAGGTTAAACGCTGGGGAAACAGTCCATGTAGACTAAGCCTAAACGCAGATAAACTAAGTCCTGGTCTACTAAATAAGTAGCACTTCTAATCATTATCAACTCCAACAAACGATTTCCGAATTCTATCTACAAATAAGACAAACGGGATCTTAAGCCAGTCTCGGCATAATATTACTTTCAAACACTGAGTGAAAACCACTACTGGTCTCACCACACCACTAACATTGAGAGTGTATCAGGTAAGTTCAATTCCACTATGCTTATTACTAATACAAGAACTGTGTCGCTGCACATTGTCCCCAACCTATGATGAGTTATTATTTATCTGTCATGTTCAAAATGTTGTGTATAACTACCAACTGAATTTTTTTGTATTGTGCAATTATCATTTGATCTTTTGAATCTGTACATCTGTATATAAAAAAAAAAATGGATTTTGTGTATATATTTCAGTTAACATAGCCTAGTCTCAGAAACCCCTGAGGAAGCCAGAGGGCGAAACACATTGAAAAATAAGACTTTTTCATGAAGGCTATATTTGACTTTATGTGACATGCATTGTTGGTTGAGGACTACGACTCCTGACATAGAAGTATTATGTCTAGTTGAGAAATTGTAATTCTTCCAACAATGTTTGTATTTTTATTACCAAAAAAGCAGTCTTTCCTCTTCTCTATATATTCTAGTCTAAACAGGCTTGGCATATGTATTGAATTTGTATTAGAATTGATTTCCCCTTTTGATACACTACCACTCTTATGCCCTAACAAAGGCTGTAAGTCTGTGTGTGGAGGTAGAACGTGTGCCACTATTATAGCCCATGAGAGTGGAACTCTGACTGTTATTAACGTTAAAATTAAAAAGACAATTTGAATCACACAATAGAAAGGCAAGGTCTGATCTCTAGAAGGTAGCTGTGGACTAGAGAGGAGATAGTAGGGATCCCCACAGCAGCTTTGTTCAAGAGGTGGAAGCAAGTGGTTGGGAAAGGCAAATCCAGTTGCGCGAGATGTTTTAGTTGTCAGACTGGGAACACAAAGATAGAGTGCCATGTTAGGAAGGTTGGCCAGCAGCAGGGCAGGGTTTTCCAGGACACCACAGAAAGCATCAAGTGTATTCTTACCTCTGGAATAGCAAGTCTCTGCATCAAAAGTATCACCCGGCAAAAGTGGCCACCCAACAATAATTGAGCAGAATGATAAAGTATATTGACCAAATGAAATGATTTGCCAAAAAAAAAAAAAAAAAAATATGAGGAATCCACAGTTGAGTTCCGGGGCACAACAGAGTGGACTACCAACTAAGTTATTCCCATATGGACTGGAGGACAATGGACTTTCATGAAATGAATAACCAAAACACAGACTTGGCTGGCCGAGTAAGAGGTAGACCAGTGACAAAAGACCGATTGCCCATATGGGGGTCCAGTGTTCTCTACAAAATTTAAAGCTGAGTGGGTGTGGGGGGAGAGCTGTACCAAGAAGGTCAAAAAGTGGGCAGGGCAAGACCGCAAATTTAGTGATTCTTTCACGCCATAGGTATCCAGGAACCCCTATTATCTGTGTCGGTGTTCAACCTTCCCCCTTTTACTTAATTTCAACTTTCTAATACCTGGCTCGTATGTCCAATGTTTCCATCATTTTGTATTATGACCCAACTTCCTAGTGTTCCCGTTTTAAGAGTGTAATCCCATGCAGTAGTGTGAGTTTTTCTTCCACCTGATCTGTCCACAAAGTGAGCCCAGCAACTCCCATGTGCCGATCTTACTGCACTTTTTTTTTTTTTTTTTTTTTAAACATTACAGGAAAGCCCCTGATGATACATTACCGATGTCAGGCATGCACACAAGAAGCAACCCAGAGCCACCTGGGATGTGATACAAATATCCGAGAAGGCCACAGATTTACCTTTCAGAATGTGGTGATGCTTTAAGGGAATCGTGCAAGATGGGGAAAGGACAAGCCAGCTCTTTGGTGTGTGTGTGTGTGTGTGTGTGTGTGTGTGTGTGTGTGTGTGTGCGAGATCAGCACAGTGTGATAGCCTAATAACCCACTGTGATCAATCCTTCATATCACCTAAACCATTGACTTGAAAGTTTCAGGGTGCACAGGGGACCCTCATAGCTAATAGTAACCAACATTTCTTTAAAGAGTTTCAAAGATGGGAGTAACAAGTTTAAAAACTAGTGAATATTGAACATTAGGGTTGCAGTTTCAAAGGCAAGTACAGTCTAGGAGCCCAAAACTGAAAATGCAAATTAGGGACCCCCGGGGCCACTTACATAGCATGGAGCATTGGGGTGGGGCCCCTAAATTCAGACCTACCTAACAAAACTAACACTATGGTACCCTTGCCGCTTCTAGTCTTTGAATCTCCATTTCTCTGGAATGGGGAGGTGTAGGAAACTGTATGCATGTCATTCAATTGTGTTCTTAGCTGCTTGTCTGGAGTTCCTTTAAAAAAAACAGTCATACATTTTCAATAAATTGTTTTACTTACCTGCATAGTAATTGTGGGAGTGGTCAGTCCTGAGGCAGCAGTCAGGGAGGTCTGTGCAGGAGACATGGTAATGGCACCAGGATTAATTACTTGGCTGGATAGGGTGGCGATGGCACCCAAGGTATTAATTGGAGTTGCAAGTGAAGCAGTGTTGTGAACACTACCTCCTGCAAGACTTGTGGAAACTGTTCCAGTGACTGTACCAAGAGTGGTCACTCCTAAATATAAAAAAAAAAAAAAAGTTAGACTTTTTGATCAGTAAATTTACATAAATGTCAGAGACATTTTGTTGGGGTGAACAGGGCAGCTTTCATCTATACACATGCTGATTACAGTTTTAAACCCCCCTCCTCAAAAAAATTTTTTACCCCATCTAAAAGGGGTTGTCTACCTTTTCACGCAAGGCAAAAATTTTAGTTTAGATTCGCTTTAACATGCGCAAGCTTTGCTTCATACGGTGAAGCAATATCTGGTAGTTGAGTCCACCGCTTCTAGGCCGTGGGTTTGCGAATTCAAATCGTGCACAACCTAGAGGAAAATATCTTTACAACTGATAATTACAGTAGAAGTTGCACTATGACTGAAAGCTTCAGCTAAACTAAGTTATGGGTATCAAGCTGATTAAAATGTTGTAGTTTAAACTCATACTAATATATGGAAGCCTAAAAGCCTGACGGGGTTTTAAAAAACTGTTCGAGGAAACCTACACTTGTGATATGCATGATGTTAAAAACAATTACCTGTGGTCCCTTTTACCACAAGAGTAGTCACTGTTGGTTTAACTGCAGAAACAGTCACAGGAGTGACTAGTCTCACGCCACCCATGGGAACAGTTCGGAGAATTGTACTAGGCTGCCCAGGAGCACCCTTTAACACCACCTGTTAAAAAGGCAAGATAAAACAGCAAGTGTTAAAATATATAAAAAAAAAAAAAAAAAAAAAAAAAAAAAAAAAAAAATTAATTAGGCTACTTTTTTGCCTAGATACCTGGGTTAAACCTTGCTGTCCGTGGCTTGTTGCAAGCTTGGGAACTGCAGTTATTATTTTAGCTGGTGTTCCTGTGCCTGAAGTTACCATTTTAGTTGTGAGGATAGTAATTGGTGACTTTATCCCTGCGGTACTTGTAACACCTGCTATAGGAGCACATCAATAACTAAAACAACATTTTAAGTGTTTAATGCAAGCACTACAGCTACCTTGCAAAGGCGGCAATCTTTCAAGAAATGACCCATCAAAACAAAAACCAAAAAATTAACAAATTTACAAAAAATGGCATCCAATTGACCAAATGGAAGCCAACTGACGTTCCAAGAAGCTATGAAATTGCACCCATTTACCATTTCTACATTGAACTGCTACAAGGATAATTACCGTATGTTGTTTCTTAACCCCCCTAGCGTTCTAATTCTGTCATTTTTTGATGCAAAAAGTGATCCTATTTTTTTTGCGTAGAAATTTTTGTTTATATTGTGGGCCTGTAATTCTTAGGATTAACTCCCGGGTATTAATTTTATTTATTTATTATATTATAATCATAAATTATAATATAATACATAATTATAAAAAATAATGAAATAAACCACAACAATGTATATTATCAAAAAAAATAATTCATCAAAAAATGTCAAAACGTCAGGGATAATAGTGGGCAAAATGTAAATCAGGTCACTGGGCAATGATGTTTGGTGCACTAAAATATGTACTTTTATTTTTATTTCATGTTGTGTGGTGCTTTTTACTGTAATAACCATTTAAAAGCAGATTACATTGTAATCTGTCTTTAAATTTCCCGCCCGGCCACACCCCCCAAATACATCACCACTCACATCACCAGGAAGATGTCACATCCTCCCGGGTGATGCGAGTGGGGATGTCCCGCCCACCTTACCCCCGGCATCCACCGAAGCTGCTGCTGCTCGCATCAGCAGGGAGATGCAAAGCAAAATGCAGACCTTCTACATCGGATCTTCCGGGTGATGCGAGCAGCAATAGTAAATTCGGGGGGTGGTGCCAGTGGTGATTTCCCATTGGCACCATCCCCAGAATTTACTATTGCTGCTCGCATCAGCAGATAGCTGTGATGCACAATGCAGAAGTCCTGCATTGTGCTTCGCATCTCACTGCTGAAGCAAGCAGCGGCATGGCCGGGACCTGGGTGGTATTTCGCGGCCACACCCCCTAATTCAGAAACGTCCTGGCATCACAGCAGGAGCATCAGATTGCCACTGGATCACGTGGCAAAGGGGGTAAGACACCCCGAGTGTGACTCGGGATTACCGCTTTTTGCAAGTAAAATCCACCCCGAGTCACACTCCGGGATTACCGCTAGGGGGGGGTTAAAGGCCGATAAAAAGTCCTAACATCAAATTGGAGCTCTGCTAATCTAGATTTTACATTACAGAAGGGTTACAACATGACATACCTGTAGCTCCTGCCTGAGTGATTATGGCAGACATAGGGATAGTTTTAATAATGGTGGTTGTCCCTGGCTTGGTGGTATTGGGAGACACGCTGCTGATACCCAGTATGGTAGGCTTTGTTCCAGTGCCTCCAGCCTGAGTGGTGGTGATTATAGTTGTGGGTTTACCATCTGCTGAGGTCATTAACTTTAGTATAGTTCCAGCAGGAAGAGGTCCCTTGGTCTGCACATGGATAAAGGAAACACATTACGATCATGTGCAAAGTAGCAAGAGGAACAAAGTTATTCAGTCTTACAGTATTACACTAAAAAAAGTATGAACAGAACCATTAAAAAACAAACTTATATTGGACATACACTTGTACAATACAATCTTCAAAAAAGGCTAGTGGGGTGGAACACAATAAGCAAGCTTTGTGAAAACTTATGACCAGCATGCATTTTCTAAGTTTGACAGATACCACACTTGGAAACCAGGTAATTAGCATTTTTAGTAAAGGAGGGCTCCACCAATAGAAACCTACACAGTTTTAGATGCTAGTAACATTATCAGACCCAAATAAATTATGCTTGCAATTTACCTGTATGATCTGGGTTAAGGGTCCGGTAGAAGCCTGTCCTGTTATTGCAGATGTCTGCACTGGCTTTGTGTGGACAACAGACACCATTTTACCAATATTTGAAAGCTGAAGGAAGCACAAAAAATAAGAACATCCACAAATCAATAAATTGCAAGTTACTCAAAGCCATAGATCCAACCTACCAAGGTGCTGCCACCAGGGACAGATATGGGACTTTTCACAAGGGTAATGGTCTTTGTGACACCTCCAACTATTGTCGTTACAACCTGGGCTTGTTGGGCAACTGTGACTGTTCCAGATTTATGAACAGTTATAATAGGACGAGTAGGTGTGTTGGCAGCAGAAGACACTGAAGTACCCACTTGCGCTGCTGCAGTTTTCAGCATGCGTGTGGCTGGGTTACTGACCTGGGGACAGAAAACAATATTAAGCAGTGTCTGCATTTCTTGAACCGTTTGAATTGTAAATGTAAGCCCCATTTCTTTTCAGACTATATACAAAAGTATATTAACTGATGGGTTTCAAGTAAACCAGAAAATTGTACAATGCTGTTCTCTGTAAACCCTTAAGCAAAAGCTAAAAGTCCTTACCATTATTGGAGCAGATGGCACTTTCACAGATGTAGGCGTGCTAGTAGCAGATGACATTGCAACAGATTTCACCATGGTGGCTCCAGCTGGCACACTTAGTACTGTGGGTGCAGAGGAAGGAGGGATCTTCTGTGTAGCAGCAGCAGCTGCAGCAAGAGCGGCCATGCCACTCATTGGCTGACAGTTTCCAATAGCCTACAGACACACAATTATAAAATACATCTACTTAGAAAAAAAAATGATTAGACTGAATGTTATTAGCCCTCTGTTTAGGAGGAAGAGAGTAACCTAAACATTTGTGCTACAGACAACAGAATTAATTGAACAACTACATAATGAAAAAACTAATCGCAACAAAAACAAACTTACAGCGCCTTGAGTGCTTTGGGCAGGAACTACCATGCGCACACCAGGAGGGAGAGAGGTAACAGTTACTGGAGCTTTTCCAATCTGTGTAGCTGGACGAACAGTAACAAGTGGCGTGCTCACTGAGGACTGAGGCGCTTGAACTTTCAGGACAGCTAAAAGAAATTGGCACATTTTTTTCTCCTGAGGAAAAAAAAACAAAAAAAAAAAAAACAAAAAAAAACAAAAACCACCTACCCTGTGGACGAGGAGCAGCAGAAACTGCAACTGGATTGCCAGGGATCGTAGGTAAGACCTGTATAGTGGCTGTTGTCGAAGGTACAGAAGCAGCCTGTGGAACCAGTGTGATGCCTGTGTGCGCCACAGGTTGGACTAGTGGAGCTGCTGCAGTAGATGGGCTCTTGGGCGGATTCACTGGCACTGACGGAACAGGACTGGCAGGCGACATGGCTGCAGTCACAGCAGGTATATCATACTTCTGAAGTTGTAACAAGTAACTGTCTGCAGTGGGAACTGCTCCCCAGCTCACCTCCAGAGAATTGGTATTTGCTCTGACTAGCTGAACACGTGCAGGAGCAGGCGGTTTTTCTGTTAAGGACAGTCAAGGAAGAGTTTAAAAGAATCTTTAAATTAAAGAACGTTATCCTTTATGTCACAGACCTTAAAAGTGAAAGCACTGAACCTGCTTTTGAGTTTTATAATCATACATTGTAATCTGCCAGATACTCATTTTGGCTGCTTGAGAAATTGAAACTTGCACACAGAAGGATGCAAGTTAAAAGTGGCTGGGGGGCCTCAACAGCCGTGTCTAAAATAACATTCAGTATGTCATGCGGTCGTTAACCAGTGGTCCTTGAAAACATTTGGACATTATTTGTAATTTTTAGGTTTTAATATTAAAACAAATATAATATTCTAAAAAAATTCTTATATTCGGAATGACAATTTTCACTTATATTGCACTAAATTCACAAACTGTACTTAAGAGGGAAAAACAAGGGAAGCGCAGCATAACATCAGTGTAGTCAAGTTGTATGAGGCAACCGTTTCCGAGCCTTACGCTTCGGTATTTCGACCATTACAACAGTCAATCAGCTCTGCGAATACAGATTCTCATCGGATTGTTTTTTTTGTTTTATTTCTAAGATGCCCTTTTAGGTAAGCATGACCTTAACTGTGTATTTTCTTAAACAGTTATATTTAATGGCATCAAATAGTTTGACTTTGATAACCATCATTGTTTGGTCTTAGATTCAAATGTAACAACCCCATAATGAGTGAGAAAAACCAAAAAATATTTTGCATTTCTTTGGTAATACCAAAAAGAATGCAACTAATGATAATAGTAGCAATAGTAAAACTTCACTAAACCACGAGCTGATCAATGAATCAGAACCTCCACAGTCCTCGTCAGGCAACATTAGGAAGATTATTATTTTACAAATGCATTTGTCTTTAAAAAAAAAAAAATTCATATTAATGGTCCGCGACATTCACATGAATTTTTTTTACATTACATACAAATACATTTGTAAAATTTAAAATTATGAATTTAGTTGTCCGTGAGGTCCGAAAGGTTGGAGACCGTCGCCATAGACTGTGAAAGATTGCAGAATTACTAAAACAGAATAGTCAACTATAGGAACGGAGATCCCCTATGAATACTGTAAGGAGACTGGCAGACTGTGATTTTGTTATCTTGGACTGCTAAAGATTCCAGTCATTAACATTTAGAAATCAACAATTCCACTGCAGCATTCCAAGGGCCTGGTTGGTATTTTTTATCTACTGCCCAAACTGCTTTCTGAAACAATGACCCAGAATTAGAATGCAGCCACAGATGTTCAGCTAATTGTACCACTCAAGGCATTAGGGAACAAACGCCACACTTTTGTATACTGGTAAACAAATTGGCATCAAATTGCAAGTTATGCTAGTGGTGTGGCCTTGTAACTAACCAAAGGACTTATCAAATGTGAGCTGAAGTTCAAGGAACCACTAGTAACTTGTTTCCATGGGACCCTGGGTAACAACAGCTGCTCTAATTACTTTTTTTTGGGTATGGTCAAACAGTATGAAAATTGAGCCTAACATTTGACAATACCAGAAAATTAAATCAATCTCTCCGAATTTAGCAATTTTTGCAACATCCAACTACAAAACATCTCAATACTATCCCCAGAAGTTTTAGGCTAGCTGGGAAGAAGCTGTAGGTGGGTGGTGGGCCCTTTATTGTGATCCAACTTTTCAGTCAACACCCAAAAACATCAGTGTGATCACTGAAGTGTCAGGTGGTGCACTGGACTAAAGGGGGGGGGCAGGAAGAATGCTGCATCTGTTTCTTCATTCATATGCCCTTCCAAGAAATTTGTGGCCATTTAATTTCCCTGGAAATTTTGCCACTTTCTCGATAGACTTTAATTTTCAAGTAGCATATGTTATTTAAGAAACAAATCAGGCAAATATTAACGCAAAACACAAAAATATGGTTTCAGGCAACACAGCATTCAAGAACACCACTGACCTGTTTCTAGGTACCACAGATCCTTGCAGCACACTTGGTTGTTCCAGGCTTTACGGTAGCCATCACGACCACTCCATATATACAACCTTGTACTGATTGCCACAGCACAGTGGCCAGCACGAGCTCGTGGAATGTTATCTTCCAGGGTATCCATGACAATATGTTCCCATGACATGGAGTCTAAAATTAAAAGATCAGCAAGTACACACATCTAGTAGAAATAGAACCACATTCTTATTTTGGTACACCACAATCACCTACCAAGGTTAAGACAAGCTAGGGTGTTTGTACACTTCCACTCTTTCTCGTGGGTTGCTACTTTAACATCGTCCATAACCAAAGGCACCCAGCCTCCAAAGACATACATTCTGTTAAAGGAAGGAGGGAGGGGGCAGAAAAAATAAAACACATTGGTTAAATATTTTAGTATTGAGAACTGTGATAAACGATGAAAAACACAAAGGCTTACTTGTCGCTTATGGTTGTGGCAGAATGAAGGCTTCGGGGAAGCGGTGCAAGACCATTCAGACTAGGCTTACTCCAGGTGAGAGAGTCTACACAGACATAATGAACATGACTTTGGTTAAAACAATACACACCAGAAAGGTGCCCACATCAAGCATGAGCAGCAGGCATCGAGATTTTAATCAAGTTTTTATTTAGGTTTCCTTACAAAAAGCAGTAAGTAAAACAAGTTAATATACATTACCATTGCTGACCTATGATTGAAATTTTCACCAGGCTTCCAGACAGGTCTGTTGGTTTAGCACTATGTTTGATGCAAATTTACATGCTAAACACTACCTTAAATACAAAATCTGATTTTTGCTTAGACAGCCAGGCAGCCATCAATTTCTAAACGTGGTTAGCATAAATTATAAACTAAAAATTTCCATTCAGTACATATTTTACTCAAGGACTAGCTCCTCTGGGGCAGTCATCCTAATCCTGGCTTCAATAGCAGATCAGTGATCCAGCTCAAGTGTGCACATTTAAAATCTTTACTTCATTAATTGCATGTTTTTCACCATCTCACTAATAAGAATATATCTTTCCTGACAAACATTCTTTAAAGTGGACCGCCAACATGCCAAATTCATAACTTCCAACATGTTATCCTGTTTTAGAGGACTTCCTCATGTCATCACTGGAGAATTGGTATTTGCTCTGATTAGCTGAACACAAGCTGGCCTCTCCACCTTTTGCAATGACTTGGATATAGGCGATAGAAGTGTGAGGTAAACCTGTTCAATACCTACTATACACCGAGACTAGACAAACAGACAGAAATGAGTAACAACCTTCAGTTTTTAGAACAGTTGGGAAGAGTTAGAATATTACTCAAGTTTTCTGTTTTAGAACTGCTTTGTTAATCTCCTCTTGTCACCAAGACAAAAAGTGAAGGGAAAACCAAAAATTTTAAGTCATCACCAGAGCAGCTTTGGAAAGATTTCTTGCTGCTTCTGGAGAACAGAGAGGGAAGGGAAATCTAAACAGAAGATTACAGCCTGCAGAAGATAAACCTAATAGCAGTTTTAATACAAAAAAAAAAAAGTTACAGATGCAGGACAAAATACAACACAAGTTGTATTTCCCCAAGTAATATACATGTTTGATACCCTACAAAGTTAAACAGCTCACCTATATCCAAGAACCAGAGATCGCCAAGTCGGCATCCACTCATCCCGCCATATATCACCAGGCGAGACTTCTTGGTTTCTTTATCTGTGTAGACCACAGCAGTGTGGGACTCCCGGGGTGGAGGCAATATACCATACGTTATGGGTATGTCCCAGGTTACGACTCCAGAACCAGGCCGCAACTCCAAGATGTAAAGATCATTAAGGTACCTTTATAAAGCAAGGATAATCAAAATATTGATGTACAATGAACAGACCATGTCCTTGAACCAGCGCAGAATAAATGCAGTCGTTTACCTGGGAATATTGTTCTTTGGGTCCTCACTGTCATTAGCCAACCCACCAAACAGGTAGCATTTGCTTCCAACCAATGAAAAGCTATGTCCTAGTCGGGGACATGGAGGAGGGCCATTTTTTGGTGCTTTGGCTTTCAACCTTTTCCATTCCCATCTGCTTGCCTAAATGAAAATAATTTGGTGGGTTTATAGTTGCAATCTCAACACAAATGATAAAAAGGCAAGAAAGTCAGAACGTCATACCTGTAGTTCATAGAGGTCATTGCTGTATTTACCATATTCCACCATTCCTCCAAAGACAAGTAGCCGAGTCCCATCACACACAAATCCATAAGCAGCACAACCTGGAGGGATGTCCCCTCTGACTGCTGGAATGAACCACTGGTTTGTAGCTGGAAGAAAAAGACAAGGTGTGAAAATTAAGTCTGCCATACCATTAGGCACATTTACAATCAGCTGCATTTAAAATTGTTGCAGCAACTGCATATTCCAGTTATACAAGAGGACAAATTCATCCATTACAAAATTAAAAGTGTATCTAAAGCAAAAACCAAATTTTGGTGTCACCAGAATAAGAGGCACATATCTCATCTAACAGAGGCACCAGTTTCCCCAATTCAGTTTATAGATACTTCCTAGTGCATTTCTTGGACCAGAAGTGAAGTGAATCTTTGCTCTATGACACAACCACCACTTGACAGGGTTTTACCCCCTTCCCTATCCAAAACTAGAAAGAATAGATGTAAAACCCGACAAAAAAACTTGTCTGCTCCCTTTTCAATTCCTTAAACTGATCAATAAAAGCATTGTTACATCTGTGCAATACATGTAACAGAATACCTGTTGAACATGCAAGACATCTTGGTGACTTAGCGGAGATCAATATAACAAAAAAAAACGCAAAAAAGGTCTACAGAAATGTTCGCTTGGCTTTGCTAAAGGGGAACGGAAAACAGGTTTACAATTTTGCTTTTCCATATATACTATACAGAAAGTAAGAAATTGTCACCCAGGACAGAAGTTCATGACTGGCAGGATCAGAGGGTGTAAAGAAAAAGGAGGGTTGGTGAGCTGCAATATACTGTGCACACATTGTACTTGTGACTGCACCCTTATAAGTGTGGTAAGCTCAGGAAGTAAAGAGAAATCATCCCACAGAACAGAAACACAGAATTGAAAAGGCCTTTCACCTGGTCTGGAATAAACATTACAAAAGATCTCCTAAAAGTGCAGTCCAAGTATTAAAACCACTTTGACATTGAATCAAACAGCAGATGAGTGGTTCTTTGGCTAGCACACTACCCTTACAGCATCAATGTTCAGCACCCACTCGGCTGTTTTTGGGTGGTTACTAAAGAGTTTGGTCACAATACAGGGGCTGCCACCCACCTGCAATTTCTTCCTACTCGGGCAAAAAAAAATTCTGGGTTGAGCACTGAATGTTGTAATGTCATCTAGGACACTAACTGCAAGAAGTTTTGTAAGCTAAGCCTAAACCTTATTACAGGAATGTAAAAGCTCCATTATATCAACTAAGTAGTCAAGGACCAGCATGAATGTATGTTTTAACAGGTTATCACATTTCTACCTGCCTTAGCAAGTAATTGGGCCCAGTTGTCCTGGCCTCAGGAAACACTACAACAAACTGGCAGCACAGAATAATCATCACAAAAGTAAGGTCACTGTATGCACTTCACCATCCTGACACCAGTGTCTGAAACATGTAAAAAGCAAGCAGTGGACACTGCACCATTGATGAACTACTCTTCTAGCACATAATTCTGGTATTCAGAGCTTCCAGTAAGCAGATAATTGACAGGTTTTCACAAGTCTACAGAAAACTTAATGGGTACACAAAGTATCCCATCAGCTGCAATACACCTCACTGTCCTGATTTGGAGTATCTATCACTCCTTATGTCATATGGAGACATTAAGTCACCTGTACCCTATATCATCCTATAGGTCTAGTTAACAATCTACATGATAGTAACACTTGGCTTCCACTAATGCTGTGTCATGGTCTGTAGTGGTCCATTATGCAGGTTTGGCATTTGAAATCTCTGTTTAATGCGCTGTGCAATATGTTGACACTATTTATAAAAAAAAAAAAAAAAAAAAAAAAAAAAAAAAAAAAAAAAAAAAAAAAAAAAAAAAAAAGGAGAATTGACCAACACACTCAGTTGCCATCTGTTTTAGGTTTTAAAACAAGGTAAGCAGACTTAGGGGATCTATGCTGATTAAAATACAGCAGTTTATTTTCAAACAGTATTTATATAGCACCAGAATAGTATGCAGCACTGTACATTAAATGGGGGATGCAAATGACATATATAGGAGGAGAGGAGAGCTTACATTTGAAGAGGTTCCTACAATATTTAAAGCAAAAAGAGTGCACTGCAATGTCACAAATCACACATATGCAGCTCACAAGTTCTAGATAATAAAGCAGACCTTAGTTCTAATATAGGGGGGGGCATTGAATTACTATATAAATTACTATATTCACAGCTCACAGTACATTAGTGTGGTGGTCAGTGGGGAAAAAATGTCAGTTACAGATAGCCAGAAATATCATTTGTCTCTGTGAAGCTGACCTGAAAGGAACAAATTGCTCAGGGAAACCCTTGCAACCTCTGGAGGAACCCTAGGATTATATAGAGCTCTGGGTACAAAACATTGCTTCAAAAGAATAAAATGCACTATGTATCAGAGGTTTCCAAAGGTCAGGGATCCACACACATTTTAGGATCTAAAAAGAAAAAAAAATTTCATAAACTTCTGGAGCAAGCTGTGCTTTGATATGCAATAAGAAACAGCTGCAGAGTTTGTCTTGGCCAATTAAGAGTTACAAGACGCTACAGAAAGACCTCACCCCCCTTAAATCACTCACAACCTTACCTGGGTCCTGCCCCCCAGTGGAAGCCATATGTCTACATGGGGGGGGGGGGCATTGGAGGTCCTGAGTACACCAAATTATAATGTATGTGTTCGATTATATTCACTTACATGGAATGTATAGAAAAAACATTTTTAGTCAGGAACTTGCAAAAAAGAAAAAAAAAAAAAAAAAAGCAAGTGTGCCTAGGAGCCCTAATTAAAAATGCAAATTAGGGATCCCCAGGGTCATTGAGATGGGGCCCCTAAATGTATACTTACCTGTCAAATATATAACCATCACACTATGGTACCCTATCTGCTTCTCTTCTTTGAATCCAAATTTCGCTAGAATGGTGGAGTGTACAAAACCAAAAGTGTAGGTTCAGTAAAGGGACACCTTTGGCTAAACCCCGCCTGCCTATACACACACACACCAAAATTTCATTACTATGGCATCATCAAACTCCACCATTTAAACGCAATGCCGTTACACATTGCTGCGCACTTCTAACACTTGAACCCCAATTTCACTGGAATGGGGAGGCATAAAACTGAAAATGTGTAGGGAACGTCTCTGGCTAACATCCCCATACAATTTCCTCACTATGTTATTAGAACATAACAAAAACATCAAAATTAAATTGGGGATCAGGTACTGGTAGATTACAGTCATGTGTAACAGGGCAGTGTGTTTAGATAGGTAGAGTTTTTTTATGTTGTAATGATGCCATAGAAGTGTGGGGGTGGTTAGCCACAAGTGCCCTCTACTTGCACCTAAAATTTTGTTTATCTGCACTTCTTCGTTCTAGAGAAATTAGGGTTCAAGGTATGTAAGGAGACAGTTGGATAGGCAGAGGTTTTTATGTTATAATGATGCCATGCCAATGACATTTTAGGAGGGTTATACATCTGTTCCCCACTTACACCTTTATTTTGAGTTACCTGCACCTCCCCATTTCCAGATACATTGGGGTTCAAAGAACAGAAGCATAAACTAAGGGTAGTACAGTAATACAATTATAGTTTTGTGAAAGATAGCTATAAATTTAGGGGCCCCAACCCAATGCTCCTTGCTATGTAAATAGCCCCTGGGGGGGCCTAATTTGCAGTTTCAATTTCTGGCTCCTAGATGCACTTTCTTACAAAACAGCAAGCCAAAAGTTAAATTATCACAAATTTTTTAACTTGTGATTCCTATATCCTGAAATTGTTTAAATAAATTTTGGTTATTAGTAGCTAAGAGTCCCCTGTGTACCCTAAAATTCTCAAGGTATTACATCCAACAATTTAGGAGATCTGAGAGATTGAACACGGTGAGTTGGTATGCTGCAAAATGACAAGCAGGCCTTACATACAGCTATCACACTACAGGTGGTTAAATTTCACAGGCAGTTTTTCTTTGCCTATAGAATATGGGCAGTGATGAGAGGGGGACACCGACTGTCCTGCCCCCATCTGCTAACACATGCATGGGGCTCTTAAAGCATCACCACATTTTAAAATCATATAAAAGGGTGATATTCTCCCTTTATAGAATATAAAAATGTGTGTACTTTTTTTCATTTTTTGGGGGAGGACCCCTCCCCCTTCTGTCTTTACTGCTATGGTGGTAAAGAACTGCAGGGTAAATCTGCAGCCTCCCGGGGTATTTGTGTCACATATCCCAGGTGGCTGTGGGCTACTACGTCTGTGCATGCCCAACATCAGGAATGTATCATCCGGGGCTTTCTTAGAACGTAAAAAAAAAAAAAAAAAAAAAAAAAAAAAAAAAAAAAAAAAAAAAAAAGAAGAGGGGTTAATTAATAACACACATGCCCAATGAGATCAGCACTTGATGGTGGAACGGTGAGCATAGGAAAGAAGAGGTAAGCTGAGCAAGCGTGAGATTCTCTGGGCTCAGTTCATGGACAGATCAAGTGAATTTTTTTTTAAACATTAGGCTGAATTCACTTTGGCAGTAAGGTTGTTTTTGCTGCATTTACCCCTCACTTTCCTCTTGCCAAGAACCACTGCTGCTTGAAAAACTGCTAGGCCTAAAAAAAGCTCCAGCTAATTGCCTGTCTGTCAAGTAGTCACTGAAAAGGGGTAAAGGGCATTTTTTTTTTTTTTTTTACTGACACTATTGCACTAATTCAAGGGATTACACTATAAATATGAAACACTAGGCAGTTGAATCAAAATACAGAGCACTGAACAGTTAGGGCATAACAGAAAAAAAAATGGGAAAATTGGACACACTAACAAGCCCGGCATTAGAAAGTTGGAACAAAGTAAAGGGGTAGGTAGAACACTGACACAATAATAGGGTTTAAGATTGGGTGACATAGCCAGAAGGTGGCAGACAGGCAAAGATGGCAGCACTCATCGCTTCTTCAGCGTCAGGACGGCCTGGCACCCAGAGACATCTCCAAGGGGATCGAGGGATCTGTGAAATTAAAGCCAAGTATGATTTTTTTTTTTTAGTTTATTTCCGCTTTAAGCTGCCTCTCTGAGCTGGCTGAGGCCATGTCACCACGGTAAGATATGCAAACGAAGATTCACTTTTTTGACAATAAGATGTCAAGTCTCAATGAAAAAAAGCTTCAGGGCTTTGAGGGAACCCCCTGAAGGTATTAAACAACCAGCTACCTCTGAATGTCTGCTTTTCATTCTAATAGGCTTAGTCTACACAGATGGTTTTCCCCCAGCATTTAACCCGAGGCTTTAAAAGCCCACGTTTAAAATTCCCATGCATTCCAATGAGCACGTATATGAGCGGTATCTAATCCGTTGCTTGCAACGTTTAAAAAAATTAAAACGCAGGGTTAACGCTGGAAAACGCTCAAAAATGCGAGTAAACGCTTCCACTGATTTAAAGAGGCGTTTTCCCGAGTTTATAAGCACTTGAACCATAAACGCGTCAAACATTTTTTAGTGCTTTAAAGCTTGCTTGCGCATAAAAGTGCATAAAAACGCATATAAAACGCAGTAGGAACATTTACATGCGTTTTTAAAAATGTCCGTGTAGACCCAGTCATATAGAGTTTGGAAAAAATTTTAAAGATGCAGATTTACAAGGAAAATTGTCTTTAGGGGATTTTGTTTCATGCAGTAAAATGATTAGCCCCTGGGTGGGATTCACACCAAGATTACTGTATGTATGGAGTTTGTTCTTCCTACAGCGAGTATTTCGACCCCCAAATTAGAATGATAATGTGGTACTGTATGCTACCAAATAAAAAGCATGCACTTTGACATCACACAGTCCACATTGTAGTATACAACGCACTGCAGGTCCAGTGTTCAAACCAGAATTGTTTCTTTATGCTGGGTGGGGAGAAATTGTAGGTGGGTGGCAGCCTCTGTATTGTAACCCAACTCTTCAAAAACCACCCAAAACAGCTGGGCAGTTGTTGAGAAGTGCTGGGTGGTGCACCCAGCTAAAAGGGGTTGGGGTGCCACCAAAGCAGATTAGATTTGTAACCTGTGTGAGCAAGTGCTCCCATTGTAACATCTCTGCTCTATTCATCTTCTGGGGGCACCTCAATACTTATTTACTAGTGCCAGTTTTGCCATTATACTTTTGAATGTGTGCCCATATCCAGATACCTAATAACAGAACCATAAAGTAACCAAAATTGAAAATTATAATGCATTTTATTGCTGGGTAATGCAGCCCAAAGTGCTCTAATAAAAACCCCCAATATCACCGATTTGTGAATCAGATAAGTAATTTCTGTTTAACATTTGCAGACAGATTTGTGTTCCATACATAGAGTGAGCAGACCTCCGTCTTGAGAGGGAACAACAGACAAATGCTGGCTTTATTTATTTATTTATTTTTTTTAAACCCAAAATTGGTGCCTGGAATCCCAGCTAGCAGAGGCTATGAAGTGAGCAGCTTGAATCAGATTAGTTGGCCAAGGACTCGTTACCCAGTTTCAGCTAAATGCCTCAGGAAGCAAATGTATGCAAATTCTACTCTGCACCAGAGGAGAGAAGCACATGACTGTGGCAGTCAAAAGACTGATCATGCACACAAGAACGTATTCTATCTAGACCAATCTATCCAAATTGGAGCTCATCAATAACAATCCATCATTACATAATAACACAAATAGCGGATTATCAGCACCAAGGGGTGATAAATGCAAAAAAGCCATCAAGCTTGTCCAATCCTACTTTACTTTGTTTAAGATGTCCATCTTGCTCTGTTTTACTATGTATAAAACAAAAGTCTGATGATCAAGTATTTGCATTGTTGCTCAAGATAGAAATCATGAAGATTGCATGCATGTGGTAGTGTGGATGGCATTGATTTCCCATTGATTTCAATGGGGGTGTTTTCAAATTCTTGCAGTAAAATTGCAGTATAAATGCGGTAAAACGCATAGACATTTTCCAGCGGTTTAAAGGCAAGCTAAAAAATGTCTGTCAAACAAAATTAATTTCAAACATGGGCTTTTAAAGCCTTAGGCTGGGTCTACATGAACGTTTTTTTAAAAATGCATGTAAACGTTCGTATTGCGTTTATATTCATTTTATGCACTTTTATTAGCTTTTTAAAGCTTGCCTCGTGTTTTTAACTAATTTGCATATTAAGCACTCAAAAATGCAGGAAAACATTCTATTGAAATCAATGGGCGTTTTTTTTTTTTTTTTTTTTAAACGTTGCAAGCAACATTTAGGATAAATGTCAAACGTGCCTGAAGGAAACGTCCTGGTGTATATTAACCCATTGTAATGCATGGGGACTTCAAACATGGGCTTTAAAAGCCTCAGGTTAAAGGCTAGGGAAACAGTCCGTGTAGACTAAGCCTTAGGCTGGGGTCTACATGGACCGTTTTCCTAGCGTTTAACCAGATTATTAAAATTCAGGAGTTTTAAAGGTTGCCTTTAAAATAGCTGAAAAACATCTATGCCGTGTTTTTATAACGATTATGTTTTCAACTGAAATCAAAAGATGTGTTTACCTGGGTTTTAATTTTAATAAACTTTGTGTTATCTAGAACACTCATAAATGTGCCTCAATGAAACGTCCTGTTGTAAATTAGCCCATTGGAATGCATGGGAATCTCAAACATCGACTTTTAAAGCCTCGGGTTAAATGCTGGTGAAACAGTCCCTGTAGACCCAGCCTAAGCAATAGTTAACCAGCACAAAAAAAAAAAAAAAAAAAACACTAAATTGGAATCTCCTGATCACATCACAAGGAGAAAGATGCTGGAAAATGATTAAGACAGGGATGCAATCAGCACGGCTTCCCTAGAGATGAACTGCCAGGGTTACAGATCCTAATCTGCATCATAAACCACAATAGTGCCCCCTCATGTGTGCAAAGGGCCCTGATACATTTGGATACGAATAAGACTGGCACACGACAGCAGAGATCTAGACAACAGCTTTTGTACTGCCCACAGATATACCTCGAATAAATTCACTGCCCAGTAAAAGTCTTATCTAATAGTATCACAGTCAGGTATTGAACTTTCTTCCTTGAGATTGGTAGATATTGTCGATTTAGGCCAAGAAAGATGATCAGTTGCAATGCAATGTTTGTCACACACGTCTAGCCCTTCTTTAAAAAGCAGCTAAAGCCCTCTAAGAACCAAATTGAAATTTGCAGGGTGCCCGCTGTGCCACGACATCTCCCTGGTTATCACTCAACAGTGATACTAAGTGGTCAGATGAAGCGTGCACCCCACCTGCTGAGTCAACCCGCCATTTTTCTTTGTGGGAGAGAATAAAAGAAAAAGCTTTTTGCTGGCTAAGGAAGAAAGCTGTACTTATCACCCCGATGGGCTCATACAACTACATTATGAGAATCCTCCCCCTCCCTCAGCTGTCAAAGCAGGTCTCAATAAGCCGAATTTTACAGTGGCAAGGCATACTGACCATTGTAGTCCCCTACCGGGCTGCAACTTCCCCCCCATTTCATTTCAAAGTACGGATTGCAAAACTTGCACAGGACTAGGACTAAGTGCATGCTATGAATGTCCGAATGCAACAAGATGTTCGTGCAACCTGTGTGCCAAGCCGCAAAGCATGCCGGAATCTGTAGTTTACCGGATTGCTGACAGCTACTTACCGGTGTTGTAGACGTGTAGCTCATCCACGATCCCTTCATTCCCTCCACCGAACACCACGATTAGTTCCTTAATAGCCACTGCCCGGTGCCCATGCCGGGGCCTAGGGACTGGGCCAGACCAGCCGACCACTCGTTTCCAACGGGGTTGCAAAGTTCCTAATCCAACCACTGCCGGTGAGGAAGCCATGCTGGCGGTATAAGAAAGCAGGAGGGTGACCGCACACTGGCACAGAGGGCGCTTCCTTCAGCCTTTTTTTTTTTTATTAAAACTGAAAGAAATAATAAAAGGCTGTGGGCGAGGAGGCCGGTATCTTAAAAAGCCAAGGGGTCTAGGAGGTAAGAGCAGGCTCGGGCCTAGCCAGGTCTCAGTGAGGCCCTGAGGAGTCCATGGGAGGCGCCATTTTATGATGGCGGCCAAAAAGAAAAACAACCAGCGTCTGACGTTTTTCGCTCCCGCCTTCGGCCTGTGGGGAACAGAGAGCAGTCTGATGTCCCTGTGCGTTCAGCAGGCTTCTTTCTTCCCTCCACGTCGCTCTTTGTTTTAAAGCCGCACGGGAGAGGCGAAGCTGAGGGAGTTCATGGAAGTCGCAATCTTCTGCTGTCCTAACAAACCAATAGAGACGCTGCTGAGGGGGACGAAAGATGGCGGCGAGCCGGGCGACAAAACCTCATCCACCTCCGAAAAGTGGAAGGGGAGGGAAACAACGGTATCAGAGGACCGGGAAAGAGCGGCAGTCTGCCTGAGACGAAGGGGAAAGTAAAGGCTCCACTCTCGCTGTCACCTCTTATATCCCCTAACTGCAAGGCGGAAGGGAAAGGAGCTAAACGGCCCGAACCCCAAAACAACCCGTGCGAAGGCAAAAAAAAAAAAATCGCTGGCGGGGAAATCGGTGAGCGAAAATGGGATAGGACACCGAAGCCTCTTTTCACGCCTCCGTGGGAGCTGCCATCTTGTCAGCGACCGCCTCCCGTCTTCCTCCTCCTTTGGAGACAATAAGACGATTGGGGGGGCCCTCACTGAGGCCTGTGTGCAAAAATCACTTTGGATAGAAGAGCAGAGACAAAAATTGTACATAAAATAACCGATATTTTATTAAAAAAAAAACACAAAATATAAATTGAGGAAACAAAATCGACCCAAAACAACATAGTAGTGTGCAAAAAAAAAATCTTGCTATTCAGGTATTCTATTTAAAACCTATTACATACACAGCAGTTTGATTGTACAATCACTGCGATGAGTAAATGCACCATGTTTATTCTGTCAGAATAGTGACAGGATAGGAGGTAGGGTGATGGCGCCTCCATCTATTCCATTGTTTTTGTGAATAAAAATTTGTGTGTGGGGCTGGTGGAAGAACTCATGGGATCAATAACAGTTAATTTGTGGTTCTTCACTGGTTACCATAGCGGTGGTTGTTGTGCAAATGTATCCCTGCGGCCATGTTCTCTCTGTCAGGGCAGAGCCACAAAACACGAACACACACTATGGTAACCAATGAAGTATTTGATCTCGGGACACTTCAAATTCCTGACCGAAAATACTAAGTTATTAGTTTGTTTGGGGGACCATAAAAAGTATTATTAAGATCAATAACTACTTTGTTGGTTACCATAAATCGTGTTGGTGTGTTATGGCACCATTCACTTTAAATGGGCACCCAAAAGTCTCATAAAGTCCTGAAACAGTTTGTGTGGAGCCAGTGAAAGAACTTGTGAGATCAATAAAGGTTCATGTGTGGTACTGTGCTCGCTACCTTAGTGCGGTTGTGGTGCAAATGTATCCCCGCTGCCATGTTTGTTTTGTCAGGAAAGTGACAGGATTGTGGTTGTGATGTGTTGATGTTAGGATAATGGCACCTCCATCTATTGCATTGTTTTAGTGAATAAAATCTTCAAAGTTTGTGAGTGGGATCAGCGAAAGTACTCATGTAATCAATAACTGTTTATTGTTGGTACTTCATTGGTTTGCTGGTGCTGGTTGGTGTGTTCTGGCACCATTTACTTTGAATAAGGACCCAAAGGTCCTGATTCAAAGTTATGAGATGGTTTGTGTGGGGACAGTGAATGTACATGTGAGATTAATAACAGTTCTGTTACTTTGCTGGTTACCATAGCACAGAGTGACAGAATCTCTTTAAGGCATTTTTTTTACACTCATTGCAAACTATTTTTATTGAATTGGCAGTCAAGACACCACAATGCACTATTTCTGCCCTTGCGGCACATGACAGTTTCTATACAGTTGTTGGTAGCCACAAAGAAGGTTGTAAAATTGCAAGTTGCAAATTGCAAGGATTGCAAGTTGTGCAACCAGCTTAAAGTGTCACTAAACCAAAGAAAACAAACGTAATGTGTGTCATCTGTTTTCCTGGTGATCCTGTCAGTAAAACACTGTCACAGGGTGACAACATTCACTCTACTGTATCTATGCAAGAGCAACGTTGTCACTCTAGGACAGGAAGTGTGTTAGGACTACACAAATACAACAAAATTGTACTTGTAGCAGGCAGAATAAGATAAGTTGTCAGGGGTTACATAAATTTAATAGGAGCTTTGAGGGTCTCAATGCAAGCCCAATCTCCAAACCCAACATTAGGAGATCAACACAGAGATATAAAAAATATGTGAAAACGCAAAGGGAATTGTTTACAAATAAGATTTAAGGAATTTTTAATTGCATCATTGTAACACAATGATTTTATCACAGATATACAGTTAGGTTTATAAATATTTGGACAGACAACTTTTTACTAATTTTGGTTCTCTACATAACTACAGTTAATTTTAAATACAACTGCAGACTCAGCTTTAATTCATTGGCTTGAACAAAAAGATTGCATAAAAATGTGACAAACTAAAGCCTTTTTTTTACACAATCACTTCATTTAACTGGACAATTGACTCAAAGGCTATTTCATGGGCTGGTGTGGGCAATTCCTTTGTTATGTCATTATCAATTAAGCGCTGGATGTGCACAGCGGGACCATGGAGGTAAGGCTGTGACAAAATTACGGGGTTAACCATCCTAGCAATTTTTTTTTGCCCGACCTTCGTACGGGCATACCGGCTAGGTGGTTAAAGCAAAGAAGTGGAATATTCTTGAATGCCAAGTCAGTCACCTGATCTGAACCCAATTGAGCATGCATTTCAATTGTTGAAGACTAAACTTCGGACAGAAAGGCCCACAAACAAACAGCAACTGAAAGTCGCTGCAGTAAAGGCCTGGCAGAGCATTAAAAAGGAGGAAACCCAGCATCTGGTGATGTTCATGGGTTCAAGACTACAGGCTGTCATTGCCAGCAAAGGGTTTTTAACCAAGTATTAGAAATGAACATTTTATTTTCAGCATTTTAATTTGTCCAATTACTTTTGAGCCCGTGAAATGAAGTGATTGTGTTAAAAAAAGGCTTTAGTTCCTCACATTTTTATGCAATCTTTTTGTTAAACCCACTGGATTAAAGCTGAAAGTCTGCAGTTCATCTGCATCAGAGTTGTTTCATTTTAAAATTAATTGTGGTAATGTACAGAACCAAAATTAGAAAAAAGTTGACTCTGTCCAAATATTTATTGACCTAACTGTATACGTAGTGTTTATACATTTTAAATATTTTAATATGGTGATTATTAAGACATATCTCTATAGTTCTCTATTGTTGTATTTATTATACAATTATCGCATAGAATTCAGAAGTGCATTGTGCACAATGTGGTGTTTGGAGCATTGTCCCGCCTACTTATTATCTCTCAGTACCTTGCTGCCATTAGCGCCCCCAGATTGGCCTTTTCATGAAGCTTTTCTGCCCGTGTAGGAGCCGCCATGTTAGAACCCAGCTGCACCCTCCACGTTTGGAACACAAAAGCGAGATGCGGGAGGAGGACCCCACAGCCGCCTGAAAAAAAAAAGGCCACTTGGCTCTGTAAGTGCCTTGTATGGCTTTGTCTGCGGCTTTTAGCATGGTGTACAACATTTTTTCCATTTTTTTTTTTTTAGCTGCTTTTATTTAGAAACAATGTTATGATAACGACTGTCAACTTTCATCTTCTTAATCACTCCTCCCTCAAAGGAGATAGACACAATAATGGTGGCGCCTTCTTTCTGTGTGCCCGGATGTTGTTTTGGGGGGAGTCAGGAGAAGGACCCCCTTTGGGGGGGGGGGCGGCGGCGCACCGGCCAGAGCTGCGGACCATGTCTCCCGAAAACATCACGGGCTCCGGAAGGTGGGTGGGTTGTCTCTCTGAACACAACTCGCCTACTCTCCCATCACAGACTCAGACCTGTGATGGGAGAGTGGGCGGGTTCTGGCATCATGACGTCACTCTAGGGGGACTTTTCTTCCCCTTTGAGTGACACACGGCTCCCCGCACATGCATGGTCCGAAGGTTGCTAGCACAAGGTAAAGGATGCCGCCATCTTGGTGTCTCTACCCCTCCCCTACCCTTTGTAACAAGGGTAGATGTGGCACTTTCAGACGGCTGCACGTTATACCGGTGACATGTAAGGGGGAAAACTTTTTTTTTTTTTTATTATATTAAGACTATCCCTGACATTTCTAGGTGATATTTAACACTGTCCCTGGTTTTAAGACCTGAAAAGTCTAAATATACAAAGATCCAGTTGTTGCTTTAGAATTTGATAATTTATGCAGTGTTCTCCCCAGAATTTTTTTTCAGCTGGGTGGTGGGAAGCTGTAGCCGGGTGGTAAAAAAGGGGGTGTGGCAAAACACAGCAAATTTAGTGCTCCCAGTTGTTTATGCCATGGGTATCCAGTAACCTCCTATTGTTTCAGTGTTCTACCTTCTCCCAATTATTTGTATTCTTTTACAAAATTAGCCCAACAGGCTCATGCTGGCTCAGCTTCCACCTTTTCTCTGATGCTCACTTGTACGTCCAATGCTGCCTTGCACTGCGCATGCATGAGATTGAACACTTTTTTTTACATTATAAGAAAGCCTCTGAAGATACATGCACACAAGGAGCAGTGCAGAGCTCAGGATATGTGACACACATATCCCAGGAGGCTGCAGATTTCCTCTCCACAAAAGTGTAAAAACAAAAAAAAAAAACATTTTTCCATTACATAACAGAGAAAGTCACTCTTTAATATAATGTTAAAAATGTGGCAATGCTTTATTAGCATCATGCATGTGATATCAGATAGGGACAAGACAGACAGTGACCTCCTCTCATCACTGCCCATATTCTTTATAAATACACTGTCTGTGGCGTTTATCCGCAGTGTGTAATGTCATCGGCAGTGCAGTGTGATCGCTATGTGAGTGTAAAAGCTGCTTGTCATATTCTGCAACCTAACAACTCGCTGTGTTCAAACCTTCATATCTCCTAAACCGTTGGTTGTATTAACTTCAAATTATTAAGGTACACATGGAGGCATAGGAAACTGAAACTGTAGGTGCAAGTGGGGGACACTTTTGGCTAAACCATTTTAAAATGTAATTACTTTGGCATTATGAGAACATAAATCTCTACCCAGCAAAGTTTGCTGCGTGCTCTGTTACACATATCTGTCTGCATCTTACCTCAAACCCCAATTTCTCCAGAATTAAGAGGTGCATGGAAACAAAAATATAGGTGGGAGTGGGAGACACATGTGGCTATCACCTTTCATCACCATGGCATCATTACAACATTAAAAAAAAACTGTCCATCAAAATGCACTTCCTTGTTGTAAGACTACAGTCGTGTATCTCCCCATTCCCCAATTGAAGTTCAGAATGTTAGTTAAGTGGACAGGAATGTGTAACAGGGCAGGGAAGCCCATTTTGATGGGCAGAGTGTTTTATGTTCTAATAATGCTGTAGTAATGAGATTGTAAGGGGAGAATGTGCCCGCCACTTGCACCTATATTTTCAGTTTTGTACCCCGCACCCTCAGAGAAATTGGTGTACAAAGAAGAGAAGCAGACAGTAATTTCATAGGTATAGATTTGTGACAGGTAGGTATATATTTAGAGGCCCCACCCCAATGCTCCTTGCTATGTTAGTGGCTCCGGGGTCCCCAATTTGCACTTTCAATTTAGGACTCCTAGTTGCACTTTTCTCTGAAACAGCAACCCCAAAGTTCAAGTTTTATAACTTTACATTTGTGACCCCCATATCTTGAAATTATTTAAAGCTGGGGGGCTGGGATTGTAATAACTAATATCTATGAGGGTCCCCTGTGCACCCTGAAAATTACAGGTCATTGTGACATAGTTTAGGAGATATGGAGGTTTGTACACAGAGCTGTGAGGATGCAGAACAACATGCAGACTTCACACAGCTCTAGCAGTGGATACAGATTTTTTTTAAACAGAAATCCGAGCTCGTGCTATCAGATGGGGACGTGGCTGCCTGTGTCTCCTTCACATGAAGGCTGAACTGTGCGCTCACCTCTCATCAGCAGCAGCAATCCTCTGAACGGATGACACATAGCACAGATGGCACAGAGCAGCCTCACTGAGATCCGTGCATCCGAGGATGAGAGCTGCCTGGAGAGCTGGGCGGGATATTCAAAGCAGCCTGGCGGAGCAACCGGCTAAAAACCTCTGGGGAGAACTATGATTTATGTAATGTATTAAAACATTTTGCAATTAAGCAATGCAGGCTAACTCATCAAAATGGATAAGAAAAAAATGGGCAAACAACTATTTCTTACCTCACGCATGGTGGGACACAGCAATGCACCTGCATTGAGTTGCGTTTTCATAAAGTGTTGGCCACTTAGAATCCAAAAGCACCCCAATAATATAAGTTAATGCAGTTCAGCACCTGTCCATTTTGGTGCGTAGTGTAAGGGTATTAATAAAAAAAAGTTTTCTGTTCGATCGGAATAATTGGTGCCATAATGTGCACACACACTTAAAGTGGAGCTAAAATGCCTGATTAAACAAGCAAGTACGCAGAAGCTTGATGCGCATATTTACGCACCGATATGCGAGGCGTATTTCCGCAAGCCAAAGTCGAGCGGTAGTACACTCGACTGCAGTTGGCTTCCGAATTCCAGGTTTCATAAATGAGCAATGAGGACGAGGGTACTAGCACCAGGTTATGAAGTTTCAGCTGTGCTAGTTGTCAATGATGATGTCACAACAATTATTTAAGGCACACCTGCTCGACTAGCACTGTGCTTGCGCCAATTAAGGATTATTAAGGATCAGCTGTTCAATTTAGAAGGATCTGTCAATGCTGATGTATAGCAATCAGTTAGTGCATACTTGGTTCCTGTTCTGTGCGCATCTACAGTCCATTACTGGTCCATCTACTAGAGTACAATCTACTCCTTGATCTTTTTTTTGTTAATGTAGCAAGTGCTACATTTGTATATTACATTATACTAATTCACAAAAAGGCTTCATTTACACTTCGATTTGTTGCAGTTGATGGATTGATCCTTTTTTAAGGGTTGCAACACTGCTAACTAATTTCTATCAAGTTGTGTATATATATATATATATATATATATTAATAAGCACCTTAGAATATGTCATCGCACAATAGTCTGAATGTCACAAAAAAATGACACAAACCATTTTGGATCTGTCTTGGTGTATGTCAAAATACATTTAAATAAACACAAATGCATTTGGTTTTTGGATATTTCAACTGGACTGGTTTATGGTGGGCTAATCTAGAAAGTTTGGCTGTCTAGTATTAGTTGATGTGACCTCATTATTATCATTTTTAGCTTCATCTGTTGCTGCAATGTTTTTGTGCCTGGTTTCTAATTACAGTTTTGTTGTTTAGCAATTCTTCAGCAATGTTTTGCCATTGTATCCACAAATAACTAGTACAAATGTATGCATGGTTTCCACTATAAACTGCTACTTACCCCCCCATGATGGGGATGGAAGGAGATCCAGGTTGCCAAGCACGACTTCAAACCACATTGATTGGCAAGCTCACAAGCAGGGTCAAGCACTCATAAATACCAGATAGTATGCTTTATTTATGTGTTTACATGATTCTAATTGTATTAGTTGAAAAATGCCAGGAACAATTTAACTTAGTGCCAACCATATTTTATTGCTTTGTGCCAACAAACTCATTTTTTTGGTCCTCAAACCAAGAGAAGCCAGGCTGTGCCAAGAATGACGAGGCTCCTGGCCACTCTATTACCCTGATTCATCAATAAAATGCGCATACACACGCGCCAGTCAGCAAGCTCTATTAGCGCGAGTCAGGCCCAGTTTCCTGCAAAGATCTCGAATACGCCAATTAAGGCGATTAATTTTCAGCTGCGCGATTCAGAAGTAGATGTTAACCTCAATGATGAGGTGATAGCAATTGATTAGCGCACACCTGCGCTCTGTTTTGTTCGCATCTCCAGTCCATTTTATAGGTGAGTTTGAATTTTTAATGCTTGATGTTTTTTCGTGTAAGTGCTACTTTTTTATGTTACATCCTACTCAATCACAAACTTGCTTCATTTATAGTTACATTTGTTGCACTTCTTGTTACTTTTCCCTTTGGTTGCAACACTGCAAACTAATTTCTATCAAGCTGGATATATACTAAGTGGCACTTTCAAATATGTCATCACACAATAGTATAAGTGTAAAAAAATGTGAATAAACATTTGTGACCTGAATAAAATTTCATGAGCTGGGGAAGGACTGCAGCTAACTTTCAAACTAACTCTGTCCTCTTCATTCTCAGTCTCTGATGTGGACTCATCTAGGTCTCCGGCCATAACAGAAAATGGAAAAGGGGTGGAGCTATCTGCCGATACCTCAACTACCTCCCCTAATGAGGAATTCTCTAATGGTTCTGGGCCTATATCAGAGGCTGTCAATATCTGCAGTGCACCTCCTTTTAGTTCCAACTTGGACTCCCATAATTTCAAAAAATGTGGAAAATCTCTCCCAATAATAACCTCATGCGTTAGTGCTGGGACTAATCTAACTTTATGAAGCACTGACCCATAGGGAGTTGTAATATAAGCTAGGGTTGTCTGGTATTCACATGTATCCCCATGCACACAAGTCACAGTGAACATGCCTGAGTTATTGTCGGAGGGGCCTATGAGGCCTGCTTCCACCAGAGTTACTACACTCCCTGGGTCTAGTAGTGCAGTCACAATTTGATCATTCACATTTAATTCACACAAATGTTTTTCCGCACTGTCTGAACCTGCTGCAGTACACACCACCTGCGCAGACATAGACATGCGGTTTCCCAAAAAGGCAACATCACATTTCACATGTTTAGTAGTCATAGGACAGTTCACTGCAATGTGTTACAACTCCTTACAACGAAAACATCTTCTATGCTCTTTGTTTAGTCCAAAATTATACACCTTGGGCCTTCTTTACTAAAAGTCTTCACATTTCTCCCAGCTCCCTTAAGCCCCAGAACAGTCTTACCAAGAACTCTTGAAATCCATGGGGTTGAGGGCTGAGAGTCCTTTAGAAAATCCTCAGCTGCAGAGTATCGCTCCACCAGATCCACAAGCTGCACCACTTCCTGCAAGACTTGGCGTCTTTTGTTCGTGGCCTCTCTCAGGGTGGTTAGTTGTGCAGACATTAAGCGGTTGGCTTCTTGCTGGGCTGCCACAGACTGTATCAGGGCCTTTACCACGTCCTCCATTTTGAGACTTCAATGTGTTGCCCGCATCCTCCACCACTTGTGAGGGGTTAAGCTCAGGATCGCCTTTGCTGGGGTCAAAGGACACTTGTCCGATTCATCCAATTCAGACCACACACTGCGGTAAAGGTGTTAAGCTGACTTGTAGTCAGGTTTATTTAAAGGTTGCGGATAAAATAACAAAAAATAGCAAAAGAAAATCTTGCCTGTCCGGCACTTACTATACATCCGCTGTTCCTGTCTATCACCTGGAGGGCTTCTCCCTGTCAGCTCCAAACAAAGCTTTCAGCAACCTTGTACTCAGGTCTGAGTTCATTCACACAGTCCAACTTCCTGTGTCCCTAGGCAGACTTTCTGAGTCTCTCAGTCGAGCTCCCTTACAGACCGACTGTGTGTGTCTCCAAACAGACCTCTCTCTCTCACAGTCCACCTGGCTGTGTCTCTCTAAGCCAGACTGAGCCTGCACAGACCCCTGTCTGTGTCTCTCCAAATTAGGCTCCTGACTGAGCTCCTGGCTCTGGGTTATATCCCCACCCTCAGTGTTTCCTCATTAATTATCTCACAGGTGAGGGTCTTCCACCTGCTACTTCACACAGGAGAGGAATCTTGGGCAAATATACCTCCCTTCCACCACCAATCCTGCATTAGTGTCACAATATATATATTATATATTGTATTATATTGTATAATATATGTTGTATTATATATATATTGTATTGACCCACTGTATTATTGTATTAATAAAGTTTCAACTTTAACATTTGTTATGGTATCTCATGCATTATTGCAATATACAACAGCGAGTGGGTCGGACTTCAGGAACAACTTGCTAGAAGCTGTTTTAAGGAGACAAAATTACAGGGCTTTTCTTCATAGTTTACACTGGTGCCCTCCTGCACCCACAAACCCCAAAAACATGTAATGTTTTATTTTAAGGCTATTTGTTGTTTACTTTTGCATAGTGAGGCTGTGAATGATGCACCCTGGGTTGCTACGCTCACTCCTCCACTGTACCTATGGAGGTGGCCAAGCTGGGAGTAAAGTCTGTCTGCTTAAAAGTACAGGAAGGGAGCAAATACAAGACCAGTCACCCTGCAGCCATTCCATGCAGAAGGACAGAGAGCAGCAGTGATTGGTCCTTATTACAGGAAGCTTGTGCACTAAAGCAGTTTTATGCTTGATTACTGCCCAGATCTGGGTAAACACAAGAAGAGCACACTCAGGCTATTCATCAAGCAAAATCTGAAGCTCAAAAATTGAAAGCCTTCGCTCGATTTATCAACTAAATTTCAGGCGCTGGCGTATTCGCGCAGAAGTTATTAACCAAAATGATCTCGCTGCTGGAGCCGCGCATCCCCTTGCATTAAAAGTCACTGTTCCCCTAAAAAATAAATCTAATGGCACACATCTTTCACTTAGACCTAAATAAAAATGTTTGGGCTGTTCAAATGTTTTAAACATTTATATTAGCTGAGAAATAAGCATATTTTTACATGACCTAATATTTTCAGGTTTAGAAAGAGTTAACTGATTTCAGCTCTTTACACAGGCGCCTACCTAAACGCATCCGATGCCAGACCCGGGGATCCGCCTGGTAAGAAATTCCAGCGGGCTCTGGCGGGCAAAACCTCGCTTTTGCCAGCAAACTAGATTTTTTCCACCTATGTCCAAAGCACACACACAAGTTCTTGCTTGCTTCTTTAGATATATCTGTATATATTTGGGAAATGCATTCCCAATCTAGGATTTTCAATAGTGTTTTCAATTGGGATCCCCATATCTACAAATGCTTGAAATCTGGTGGGCTGAGATTTTGGAGATATTTTGGGACTATTATCTATGAGGGTCCTCTGTGCTTGTACACAGAGTTGTAAGGCTGCAAGATATGACATGCAGAATTCCCACACACAGATATCACACTGTGCCCATGATGTTGTTACACATGCCCACAGAATGGATATATTTTCCCAAGTATTTTTTTTATATAGAAGCCACAGCACAGCTATAGAACGGGGGAGGGACAGCCTGTGTCCCCATCTCATTCTAGCTGTGCTCTTCTCACTGCCCAGCTCTTATCAGCAGCTGGAATCCTCTGCACGGATGACAGCTGAGAATGGAGCGTCCTCTGTTGTTCTTTCAATGGATTAGAGCTGCAGATGAGAGCTGGGTAGAGGTCCACACCTAAAGTTGGCTGGTGACAACTATGTACAAGCACATATTTCGATGTGTGTGTATATACGGTTTGTAATCTTCATGATTCTACCCCATTAACCTCAATCAGGGATTGATCATTTGAAGGGCAGTAATTAGCCTCCTCGCTATCACGCAAGGCAGTGGAAGCCTTCGGCTAGAATGTCCTCTGGCTAGCCGAGACCACAATCCTGATTTTGGTGAAGGCACATCATTCTACTGTGTCACATTTTTTTCCAGTGTCAACAAAATAAATCCACATGTGCTGGATTATCTGACCTAATGCAACGGTGCTTAAATTTTGCCCCTAGATTGTATGTATGTCTGGGACTTACTAATGCTTCACTAAAACCGGATAAACAGAGTTTACATCTAGGAGCACAATTGTTGTTTTTACAATGGTTTAACGATTATAATGGTTTGGGATTAGGCTTAGTGGGGTGGCAACCGGAAACTTCTTAGTAATAGTATACCCATATATATCTACACACAATATTAACAAACAGTTTACAGTTGCAACCAAAATATGTCAATTTGCAACAGAAGATATATTAATCAATCAGTCAATCAATCAGTGATCACTTTTTTTGTTTTAGAAGGTGTTTGTTGTCAAAATAACAACATTTTTTTTTTCTATAGACAATGATTATGCGTCGGTATGAACAGCAGCGGTTGATTTATGCTAAGTGCCGAATTGAGGAGAGGCTGGTAGACAGGCTCTGAACCCCGCAGGTACGCGCCCAACTGTGGCACAAATCCAACACGTTTGGAGTGACCTAAAGCGGCGGAAGGCCAATTTGGTACGCGAAGTGGGGGACCGCATCCCGTCTGGTAAGTTTGGCATGTCTTCTCCTTTTGGTAAGGGGTGGTGTTTTAGGATGTTTGTTGTTTGTGTAAAGTAGTATTGTTTAGCCTAAAACTGTTTGGTTTTGACTTCCTACATTTTACTACTGATTCTACAGCAGCCACACAGGCGACTGGCCGTCCCCCAGGATGTTGAGGAGGAGGGGCCATCACCGGGGGAGGAGGAGCCAGCTGCCCAACATCAGCAGCCAGAGTCCTCATGATGGAGAGGAGGCGGCCAAGGCCAAGGCGATTGCCTGTACGCTAACCTTGGAATTAACTTTTGTAACATATGTTGCAATTCAACACATTCTCACACTACTTTCACCATTTTTTGTTACAAATACAAAGAAAGATCTAGCAGGATTTCATGTAGCTTCCAGACATTAATTATGCATCAAATGAAGGTTCTTTCTAGGTTGTTGACTAGCATGAAGAAAAATAGACATGAGTTGTTTAGTTGTCCATAGTTGTACCGACAAATGTTTGCTCAGAAGTTTTGGACATAGGCAAAAAGTATCATTTAGAAGTTCTGCATTAATCTATTCACCTTAACTAACCTTACAAATCTACTTTAGTCCTGCCCACCCACTTTTACTTATGCTGTTCATTTTTTATCTACAGCTACTGCAGCGCCCTTGCCACCAGCATCTCCTCCACAGGACAAAAGTTCCTCATCTGACTGTAAGTATTTCTCCATTTTAGATAATATGAACATTCCTTTAAAACCATGAATATAAAGTAGGAGATACTTTGTTAGGCCCAGCTCCATCAAGTATCATTAGGAGTGTATGACTAGCTTCATGTCCAGGCAACTTTTAACAGAAGACAAAGGTTAATTGTCACTTAGCCAAGCTTGTCCCTCCCCAGGAATAACCTTTCTTTCTTGTTTGGCACGGTGTAAACAGGAAAACAATCAGATGAGATGACATAACTTGAATTCTTTAGCACTGTGCAATTTAAGAACTAGCTGCATGTTATACTGTTACATTTGGTCAGTACTTACCTCTCTTATTTTTTTGGTCTCCTTCCACAACAAACACAGCTAGTTCCACATCGATGGAGACAGCCAGCCCTCCTGAGGAGGTTCCAAGCCCCCCACCACCACTGCCACCCCAACCCAGCGACATGGCAGACATCCTCCTGGTAAGTTTATATTTGCATGTGTTTGGTTTTTACAAGGACAGTACTTTTAAAAAAATGTGTTGACCAAACTCTTCCGGTTAATATATTATTTGTTTTTTCTTCACTCGCCAGGAAGTATTGTTTCTAGCCTGGCCAATCCAATTCCATCCCTAAAAAAACACAAAAAACATTAACATTAACCTTAGTTTCTACACAATAGTTGTTTGAACCATAAAATATCTAACATGCTCTTATCCTACACCAACCTGTTTTGCAGCTTGGCCGAGTTTGCTCTTAGTGAACAAAGATGCAATCGTGTATTTGGAAATAATGTTTAGCTTTTTTAAGGTCATTACAGCAATACTTGTAGAGTATTGAGCTGAGACTTCATACTTGATTAGAATCACTTTGACAAATTTACAAACTGGAACACTCTTCTGGGGTTAGATAGCAAAACTGCATTTGGAGCATACTTGGGCCACATCAAAAGAAACTTAGATGGGTCAAAGTGCGAGGGTCACTAACCTGTGGACATTGGGCAAACACAAAATAGAAATTAAGCTATCTTATACAAACAAGTGTCTTCACACAGGATCCCAACTCAAAACCACACTGTAGATCTCATGGAGTCCAGAAAAAATTGAATGAAGAATGACAGGAAGAATGTTCTCATCTGACACCCGGCATCCATCTACATACTTCGACCAGGCATGGCCACGGGCCACTTCAACAGCCCGGCCCACAACAATAGTCTGGCCACGGGCCACCCCAACAGCGGGCCACCTCCACATTCTGGCCTTGGCCACGGGCTACGCCAACAGCCCGGCCATGGGACCCCCCCCCCACAGCACGTCCATGGGCCCGGGCCACCCCAACAGCCCAGTCATGGGAACCCCCACAGCATGCCCACGGACATGGTCCACCTCCACAGCACGGCCACCAATTTGTGCCCCTACCAGCCCACCCAGTGCCCCTGGCCGCCCACCTCCTAACATGCGGGCAAGTAATCGCCGTGCTGTGGAGGTCCGGCCCACCTCCACAGCACGGCAATTACTTTCCCGCATGTTAGGAGGTGGGCGGCCAGGGGCACTGGGTGGGCTGGTAGGGGCACAAATTGGGCAGGCAGGGGCACAAATTGGGCAGGAAGGAGGTGGAAGTGGCCAGGCAACAGCTGGGGAACAGGGTGGACTCGGGGGGAAGGATGGAGCCGGGGAGAAGGATGGCACTTGCTGCTGTGCAGGGGATGGGGGCCAGCAGGACCTATTGGGATTTGCCAACCCAGCCTGTGAATAATCGCCTGATTTAGTGAAGATTGTTGGCCCAGGGATTCACTTAATATGTTACAGAAATGTTGGACCGATTCTATCAGACGCTGCATGGCCGCCAGATGTTGTTAGTAGTAAAGCGTATGTACTTTTCGTCAAACTAAAAGTGACAGGTCGACACGCCCCTTTCCCCATCCACTTAGCCCATAATCCCTCCCATGCCCCTCCCAAGGCCGTCCCACATCCATCCCATCTCCAGCCTACCGCCCTCCCGCTAGTCCTCCTATATTCCACTCACTCTCCACCCATTTATTGTCTATTGCCCAGACATGTCCACCCCCAACTTAACCTGGCAAATCTCCGCCCATGCACCGCCTATTGTCAAGACATGTCCTGGCATGTCCAGTCATGTCCAGGCATGTCCAGGGGATTTAAAATTATGTTTAATACTGTAAATAAAATAAAAGACGCCTTATGTGCTTAAAACAAATTATCTTTATTTACTTTGCTCAATGTTACATCTATTTATTATCACAGTAGGGTATGCATGTTTGATTGTAAGTACAACAACGCAGACATAATTGTTTCAATCGCTTTGCTACATAGTCACTTACAATGCGGTCATTTTTTCTAAAATCGTTTGTGAATATTTTTAATACATTTTCAAAAGACACCCCTTTAGCAATGCAATGTAAGATATAGATGCAGTAATTGCCGCAGACTGAACTAGGGAGGCGTGTTGTATTTGTACTTTAAATTGGGTACCTTCAGCAGACATAAGGCAGAAAGAGTCTTTGTTTCTAGTCAGCTTTATCTTTAGATCTAATCCATTCAGTATCAGCTTCGGTTGATTAAATATATCGGCGTAAATGGGGCCCATTAATTCAACATTTCTGGAATGTACCGTATACTGAGACCTCTTGATGAAGCCGTCATTATGCCCGTCAAGAGCCCGGTCATCATGATGACCAGCGGTATCTTTATAGAATAATCTGGCGGTGAATTGAGCGGCTAAAGTTTGTGAATTATAAATTATTAGGGATTCGATATACGCTCTATACGTATAAAGGTTGTCACTTCGTGAAATCAATGTGTCACCCAGCGTTATGTCCAGCTGATTAAAAAGGCTAGCTATAGGGTAAATATTAAGACCAACACGGGACCCGTCAGGTATGGGGGTGTTATCAGGGTTAACGATTCGGCAAATGACGTATAACAGCGTATTATTTAGATCGTAATAATATTCCCCACTCCCAGAGATGAAGAACTCCAACGGCGCATTGTCCGCTAGTGTCGCAATTAGCTGTACCTCCACATAAAGTGATTTTTCAATACTTGTCTGTGTAGGTGGTATTTGAAAGAGGCATCATGTACGAAAGCCATAGCTGGCAATTAGAAGATGTCACCTGGCGAACGGTTTCTTGCTTTCTGCCGCCGACGCCTCTTAGACGTTGCTATTTTATTCATAAAAGGGGGGAGGATGACGCCGTCAAGACCACAGTTTTTTTCCGCTGTTTTTTTCTTATTTGTACAACACCCGAGCCTTCCTGCTCATGCTTATGTCTATTTATTCTATCCATAGCGGCTGACGATGCTGTGGCGACAACACCTCTGGCGATGTTCCTAGCCGCTGTTTTTACATGCGGTTTTACAAGGACCACACCTTTCTTGAACAGAGGAACTACCCTACGGAACAGATCCCGAAATAGTCTAGTGATGCCGGCGCCATGCATGAATTCATCGCCATGGAAACCGTCCAAACCATGGCCAGCTTGCGTTATGTAAAAATGGGTATATGCAACTGGGTCGCCGTACACACTCTGGGACAGCATTTTTAATATGTCATCACTGCACGAGGTCTAAAGTGTAATCAATCGTTTTTCCGTATTTGAATTTAACAGGTTTAGCTTGATCTGATAGTATCGAAATGGTGTCAAAGTGTTGTTTGCAGAGTGGTATATAGTCAGGCCTAGTATACTTTTGCGTAACGGCGTCACTATTTTTTCCATTAATCTCCACATTTCTTAAAAGTTGTACATAACATAACAAGCTGATGTTGAATTATATCAGTATAAACAAACATCGTATAAAACCCCGCCTTAATATCTGGGTAAAAATGTTTCTCTATAGATAAAGTGTCATTCTCTTTTGTTAAAACTGAATCACCACCTGTCGAAACCTCTGTTATATGGTCGATTGTTACAACAGGCACTCCTAATTCGTTGTAATGCAAAACGATATGTGTCGTGTTGTCTAAATTCTTTTTCGAGAGTATGCCCCACCAGGCCCAGTATACGGTCTAACTTTTTCCCGGGCATAAACCTGTACACAGCCGACTTAGTTACAAGAACAGTTCTTTCAACCTCATTGTATCTTAGTCTCAATTGTTCAGGTGGAATTTTTATAGAGTCAAGTTTGTTATTAACGGCTTTGATCAGTTCGTTCATATTAGCGTAATATCCCGATTTAACAAAATATTCTTTGACATAATTATCTCGTCGGCCGATGTAAAAAACACCATCCCCAGGCTCAAAGGTATTCCATGTATGAGGGTATTGAATCTCTACTAAGGCGACCTTGTAAGGCCCGCAGAGATAGACAGCTTTTGCTAATTTAGTAGTATAATCAGCGATAGTATTCTCAGGGTAAAGTTTAGACGCAGCGTTGCATGGTAAAGTAATGTAAAACGAACCATCTTCCATATTTTACACACCCGACAGTTTGTTTTTCATGCACCCAAGAGTTAAACTTTTCAGGGTAGCCAATCCACTTTACAAAATACAGCGTTTTCCCCTTAACCGTCTTCTTTTTGGTGATTTTCTCTATCCGGTAAATGAGCCGTTTATCAAGGGGGACTTTTTGGACTTCTTCTGCGTAGAATGATCCTTAAATGAGCTCATCAGCAAGGTCTTTCAACCTGTTTTCCTGTGCCCTTTAGTGTTTATAGTGTAAACAGTAAATATCTCATCCGTATAGCTTTGTTCATAACCCTTTGTGAATGGTTTTACAACTTTCAACACACTACCAATTTTAAATTTATAGCTGTGTGAATCACCTGACAACCAGTGCTGCAATAATGTAGTTAATTAAAAACAAACATTACAAATATATATATATAAATATTTTTTATATAGATTAAACACATTATTGGTAAATGCCAGTCCACACACACACACACACGAAATTTACAGCCCCCAGCTGTGGCTTACTTGATAACATGGATGCTTAGAAGACATTGCCCCTGATTCATCAATAAAATCCGCGCTCGCTGGAAGCGCGAAAGTACGCGCGGCCATCGATCGCGGTTTACCGCGGTCCGGACTCGCGGCTCCGGCCGCGAGCTTTTTCAGTTGCTGAATAGCGCGACGGCGTACGATTTCGGATCGCGAATACGAATGAGCGAGCGATAATCCGATTCTGCTTGATGAATCAGGGGCATTATGTAGGTAAGAAATGTGCATGTTCAGAACCAGTAAATGACCATTTAGTGATATAATACACATATAGATCTAAAAGGATCCGTGAACTAAAACCATATACATCTATAAGGATCTAATACCCCGCATAATATAATACACATATTCACCATATACATATATAAGGCTCTAATACATTGCATAATATAATACACATATAGAGATCCAATAGGATCCATGAAACTTGAAACTAGTTGCATGTGTTATACTATAACACATATAAAGATTTAAAAGGATTCACGAAGTAACATCATGTGGATATATAAAGATCTAATAATCTGCATAAGAAAGGGGCGTGTCGACCTGTCACTTTTAGTTTGACGAAAAGTACATACGCTTTACTACTCATCCACGGTTTATGCAGCCCGTGAAAACTCTTCAGAACCAGAAACCAGCAGACATGGATGTTGTACAAAGGCACATGATATATCACATCAAAATAAATGAATGTGGTGACAAGTCTTCACATATCAAAAGTCCCCAATATTTTGCACAGGCAAAACTATTTTTTACATTCAGACAGAAATTAGAGTCTACTGTAAATATTTAACTCAATAGGCTCACACATTCCCAAAGGAAGGCTGCACCAGAAACATCTCCCACGAAAATTGAACAAATCTTATATATAGATATATTATAGAAAGATCGAAGGTTATTACTTAGCTATTGGAAGGCTGAACACACACACAAACCAAATTACCTGGATTCTCCTCCAGGCTTCTCTGCAGTGGATCAACCAGAGTCCCTGCCTTACAGCATGGGAAGTCTGGGAGTGCAAGCCCCCACGGAGTCGTGGAAAATGTTGTACGTAGGACTCCATGAGGGCTGCATTTTGCTCAGGAGTGAAGCTGGTTGCCTTGGAAGCAGAATGCCAGAGGTGCCAGGTTGAGGGCCCAGATGTTACTTGGCCTGCTTCACAAAGCAACCTAGGTGGCCTGAGGGAGCTGCCTGTTGGTCTATGGACTGAAGACCCTGAGGTGGTGGTGGCAGGGCCGGCAACAGCAGCAGCGGTGGTGGTGGTGGCGGGGCCGGCAGCCATTGTCCTTGGCTCCATGTTACTGGAAGGAAAAAAATAAAACAGTTATGGGACAACACACCAAAAACATTTTTTGGAGGAATAAAGTAAATGGTGTATTCTTACTTTTAGTTTTTCTTGTAGCAGCCTTCTGGTTTGTGTGTTTTTTTTTATTTGTAAATTTTTGGATTGCATGCAGAATGGCTAAGAAGGTCTGTGAAAATTTATAGGGATACAGTACATGCGAACGTTTATGCGTGGTTCATGTGCGGTACGTTTATGCACGGTATGTCCGCACATTCATGCGCACTCAAATGTGGAGGATTGTGCTTGTTGTTGTCATAAAGGAGGATATTGAAGTAGAGTTGCTCTTCACCACTGCTGTTGTGGCTAATGTTGGTGTTCGAATTTGGGTTGTCCTTATATTCGACCCGAATATGGCTGTTCGAATTCACATAGACCCGACCCGAAAAACACGGGAGTCGACTGCAAAAATTCGGAAAAAAAAAAGTTAAAAAAAAAAAAATTAAAATTATTCTTAAATGAATTTTTATTAGTGTGTGTGTTTTTACAGGTTATCCGACAATTACATTATAAATCATAATGTCATTGTGGGATCACCGGACAGTGGGAACTTTGCGGTTACAGCTAATTGGAAGCACGTGCCTTCAACTAGCTGTAACCTCAGGCGATACCAGGGCAATAGAAGTTCAATGGGGATATGTATCTTTATTCATCACCTCTACTGCTCTGTGATTGGCTGGGGAGAGGAAAATATATATACACATATATATACACTAATAAAGAGTACCTGTCACATGAACATTAAAGAGAACCTGTCACATGAATATTAAAGAGCACCTGTCACATGAATAATAAAGAGCACCTGTCACATGAATAATAAAGGGAACCTGTCACATGAACATTAAAGAGAACGTGTCACATGAATATTAAAGGGGACCTGTCATATGAATAATAAAGGGGACATGTCACATGAATATTAAAGAGTACCTGTCACATGAATATTAAAGAGTACCTGTCACATGAATATTAAAGAGCACCTGTCACATGAATATTAAAGAGCACCTGTCACATGAATATTAAAGAGCACCTGTCACAATATTGATGTGACAGGTGCTCTTTAATGTTGATGTGACAGGTCCTCTTTAAGGCTGGGTCTACATGAACGGTTTTAAAAACGCACCACGTTCCTACCACGTTTATATGCGTTTTTATGCACTTTTACAAGCATTTTAAAGCTTAACTTTAAAACGCTAAAAAACTTTAACAAACGCCTATGACACGGTTTACCACGAATTGCCGCAATTTTACATAAGCGTTTATAAAAGTTTTACTTTTAACCCTTCCAGGGAATGAGTACAGGAGTACATAAAACCCCTTACTCATTCCCTGAAAGGGTTAAAATATGTGTAAAAAAATTGGACAAGGCTTTAATGGTAAATTATTTTATTAAATGTGTGTGTTTGTGTAACAAAACTTTTTTTTTTACAGGTTATCCCTGTTATGTCACGGATATAATTTGTGACAGTTTATGCAAATATTGATGGGTTCAATTTGAAGTGTACAAAGAGAGATAACACAAAGACTTGAACGATTATATTATTTAATAATAAGATAGATAGACAAAACAATGCAATACTGTAATAACAATTAATAAGCGGTAACAAAAGATACTGATATGCTGCATTCCTTTAGGATGACCTCATATATGGTATACATATACCAGTATATACTGGTAAAGCATTATTGTTGGTGAGACATAACTGATATTAAATAAATTGTGCTAACCCAACAATCCCAATGACAGGATGATTTGCAGGGCTGCAATGAACACCCCTGGGAATCCTCCTGACAGTGAGGGATCGCAGGGCACTAGGGGTTAAATGAGGACAAGCCTTTCCATTCACCCATAGTGCCCTGTGATTGGCTGAGGTTTTACGTTTCTCAGCCATTCAGCACTAGACATAAATGGGGAGACTTTTGCCGATTCATCTCTAGTGCTCTGTGATTGGCTGAAAAATAGGAAACCCTGATGACAGCTCAAGCATCATCAGGATTTCCCTTTCCTCAGCCAATCAGGGAGCAGAGCAGTCAGCGGAGCTTTACTATGCTGACAGCTCTGCTCCTCCCTGCGGATTACTCCCGCAGCCCTAGAGGAGCTGTGACATGTATTACAGATACAGAACACATGTCACAGCTCCTCTAGGGCTGCGGGAGTGATCAGGGGAGGGGAGCTGTCAGCATTGATTCCCTTAAAGGGTTTTATGTACCCCTGTACTCATTCCCCAGGGTGGGTTGGTGGAGATCTGGGAGTCTCCTTATTAAAGGAGGCTTCCAGATTCCAATGTCCTGCTAAAAACGTTTATAAAAGCCCCCATTGTTTTCAATGGAAGCTTTCATAAAAACTTAAAAACGCCTCCATTGAGTTCAATGGAAGCATTTTCCCGCGTTTATCCAGCATTTTAATGTTTTAAACATTGCAAGCAACGTTTAAGATAACGCTCAAAAACGTGCATGGGGACTTCAAACATTGGCTTTAAAAGCCTCTGGTTAAATGCTGGGGAAACAGTCCGTGTAGTCTAAGCCTTAAACGTCTGTGTGGACTAAAGCTGTGTACACACGTCCACACGAAGAAGCAACCTATTGGCCAAAAATCGTTCTAAAAAAAAGTGACCAACGACGCCGGCGAACGAGGATTGTTGTTGGAAATGAACGACCACCACGGCGGATCTGATTGGCCAACGATCAATCACTATCTATCGTGTGTACAGTCGTTCAGTGATCGTGCATGTTTCTGCGGTACACTTTCTCCTTTACATGTCACTCCCTGCATCGTTCAAACGATTGTATCTAGCGTGTGGACACATGGTGGATTATATTTGAACGATTGTATTGTTACAGATGTATCTTTTTATTATGTATCTTTTTATGTATCCTTTTATTATGTATCTTTTTACATCTGTTTGGAGGCTGTAGAAGCTCTACACAGTCCTGAAAAAAACCTGAATTTTTCCTCCCATTGACTTTAATAGTGTTCGACTTTGACATTCAACCACCTGAATAATTTTGCTCTATTCGAGCGAATAGCTGACGAATTGAATAGTGAGCTATTCGACCAACACTAGTTGTGGCATCAAACACAAGTCTGCTGGTTACTGCAGAGGAGGAGCAGCAACAACAACCCGAGGAGCAGCCTTCAACTTCGCGACGGGTCCGGGAGCGGGTTCTTGAAGCGTAGCCGCCTGGATAATTTACGTGACCAGGATGTCAAAAGGCGTTTCCGCCTGTTCTGCCAGGTTATCCATGACCTGTAGACTAGTGTTGGTGTTCGAATTCGGGTTGTCCTTATATTCGACCCGAATATGGCCGTTCAAATTCGGATAGACCCGACCCGAAAAACACGGAATTCGACAGTAAAAATTCAGGGGAAAAGTTTTTTAAAAACTGTGTTTAAAAAAAAAATAATAATTTTATAGTAATTTTTTGATTGTTTGTGTTTTTTTAACTAACTTTATTTTTTTACAAGTTTTCCCACAATGACAATATGATTTCCGCGGCTGTGCAGCCGTGGGAATCCTCCTGTCATTGCGGGATCTCCAGGGACTATAAGTGATAAATGGGGACTTGTCCCCATTCATCACCTGCAGTGTCCTGTATTCTTGGGTAGAGAAATTCTATCCAAGAATACATATTAGAAGCACAGCACGTCTTTCTCTATCTAAGAATACAGGGCACTACAGGTGATGAATAGGGACAGCCTACAGTTTCCAGGGTTTTTGTTAAGGTCATGAATGTCATTGTGGACCTTGTCCCATTATATATTCACTTCCCTCAAACAGCTCAGGAGTGGAGGAAGGTAAAGGTGGATTTCTTCAGGCGAGCAGGATTTCCAAAATGTTTTGGGGGCCATCGATGGCACCCATGTGGCAATTCAGGCCCCTAAACTGCAGGAAATCGCCTTTCGCAACCCGAAGCGATATCATTTGCTGAATGTACAAATAGTCTGTGATGCCAACAGGAGAATCATGAGTGCAAGCACAGGTTTCCCAGGATCATACCATGATGCCTATATCCTGCGTCAGACAGCCCTCTACCAGAAATTCATCTCTGGAGAAATGCCTGAGGGCTGGTTAATATGTAATGTCATTACTGTAATACAACTAACAGTAGTCAAATCCTAAAGACACGTATTATGTTGCTATGTCCCTTTGCATTGTCAGAATGCCAAGCTATTACCTATATTGTATATATGTCATATTTAGTGCTAACATCTAATTTAGCAAATACTTTATAAATATTGTACAATATTGAGAGCATGGGGGAAGAACTAACTTTCAGATATTCCCGGAAGCCCTAGTATAATTACTATTTTCACAGCTCA
>NC_092870.1:8178007-8194668 GCF_032062135.1 Pyxicephalus adspersus | reverse complement strand
CGGCCCGGTGGTGAGCTCCTGTACGCACCATGGAAAGCTGCCCGAGTCATCATGGCATGCTGCATCCTGCATAACCGATGCCTGCACCATGGTGATTCCTGGGACATTCCAGAGGATCTCGAGCCAGAGGTACATCAACATCCTGCCTCTGGCTCCCAAAGCACAGCAGAGGGCGATCGAGTCAGGGACAAACTGATCGCTAATGTCTTTACGCGTGAGTATTTACATATGTTTACAATGCATGCATTACATATTTCAGTACATCATGTTTGGGTTACAAACCAACCTAGGAGATTAAGTCATAGCAAGCACACTTTAATCGTTTGGGAAATGAAATAGCAGACATATTTGTGTAAGAGCTGGACCTCTATGTGACACTTTACAAAAACACATTGCCGAGCTAGGGCAGAGTGCAATTTAGTGCAGATTTGGGCAAGCATTGCTTATGCAGCCAGAAAAGAATGAAAAATACAATCCAGCAGCACGTAGTTACCTCTAAAGCATGATTAACCATGCTGCTTAACACATCCTAATAATGAAATCTATTTCTTTACAGGGCGATAACATCCCTCTGCTGTGCAGCCAAGCCTCTGGAATGTCACGTCACAGACTACTGTACATTCGTGGATGATATTGCTTCCGGTTAAAGGAGAAATCGACCTTTATGTTCCTCCACTCCCAAGCTGATGTGAGGAAGTGGATTTATAATGGGCCAAGGTCTAAAATGGCATTGAAACCTTCATAAACACCCAGGAAACTGTAGACTGGCTCTATGTAGAGGGACTGAATTCGGGTAACTCTTGCCCAACAGGAAAGAAATAAGTAATTTTAAAAATATGCTTGTTTCTTAGCGCATATAGGTGTTTTAAACATTTGAACAGCACAAACATTTTTTTTAGGGCTAAGGGTAATATGTGTGCCATTGGAAAGAATGCTTTTTTAGGGGAACAGTGACAAGCTCGCCAGTGTAAAACTGCCGGGGATGCGCGGCTCCGGCAGCGAGCTCATTCAGTTGTTGAATAGCGCAACGGCTTCCGATTTTGGATCACGAATACAAATGCGTGAGCGAGCTTCCGATTTTGTTTGATGAATCAGGGCCTTTGACAAGGTGTCTGGTATCCAGACTTCTGGGATTACAGAGTCAGACTGAGCAGGTAGCTCCGTGGTCCTCACCGTTAATGCTTCTCTTTCTTTCCATGGTTTCCACAAATTTACATGATAAATTTTCTCTGGTTTCTGCCTACCAGGTTGGTCAATCTTATAATTTACGTCACTCAGTTTTTCCATTACCTCATAGGGGCCCTGCCATTTGGCTAGGAATTTACTTTCCACTGTGGGAACCAGTACCAAAACTCTATCCCCAGGGGCAAAAGTACGGATACTGCACTTGGGCCAGATGCTCTTTAACCAAGGGCATTACCTGCGCAATTCTGTCCTGCATTTGAGCCACATGCTCGATGATACTTCTATTAAGGGAACTTTCACTTTCCAATGTTTCCTTAGCAATATCTAACAGTCCCCTGGGGTGCCTCCTATATAATAATTCAAAGGGAGAGAATCCGGTTGAGGATTGGGGTACTTCCTGGATAGCAAACATCAAATAGGGGAGTAGACAGTCCCAATTTTTTCCGTCTTTATCTACTACCTTCCGAAGCATCTGTTTTAAAGTTTTGATAAAACGTTCTACTAAGCCGTCTGTTTGAGGGTGATACACCGATGTGCGTAGCTGCGTCACCTTTAAGAGTTTACAAAGCTCTTTAGTTACCCGGGACAAACACGGGGTTCCTTGATCAGAAGTACCTCTTTGGCCACTCCCACTCGGCTGAAAACTTGAAACAGCTCCCGGGCTATGGTTTTAGCAGAGGTATTTCGGAGAGAAATTGCCTCAGGATACCGAGTAGCATAGTCAATTATGACTAGGATATATTGATGGCCCCTAGCTGACTTTAGCAATGGGCCAACTATATCCATGGCCATCATCCCAAACGGGACCTCAGTGATAGAGAGGGGAACCAAAGGGCTACGAAAATGTGGCATTGGGGCAGACAACTGACATACAGGACAGGAAGCACAGTACATCTCCACCTCCCTGGCAACCCCTGGCCAATAAAACCTCTGGACTATTTGCTCTCTGGTTTTCTCAGCCCCCAGATGTCTCCGTAGGAGGTGCCCATGGGCCAGATTTAACACCAATTTTCGGTATGGCTTGGGTACCACTAGCTGTTCAATTGTTTCCCCCCACTTTGTGACACCCGTTAGAGTAGTTCCCCTTAATAATAAAGTATGGGAATGCAACCCTCTCATCTGGGTGCACTAGGTTCCCATCAATTGTTATGGCATTCTCCTGGGCTTTAAACAGTGTGGGGTCTTTCAATTGCTCTGTAACAAAGTTCTCTCTATGTACCTGTAAGTCAGGGAATTCCAGGGTTTGCTGGCTTTCCCCCGAAGTTGCCGGTTCTTCCCTAGGATTAACTGTTTCCCCTGCTAGCACAGACAAAGGAAACCCTGGAGTGCCCCCACAATAATCAGAGGACTCCTCAGTAGCCTCATGCTCTGAGGATACCAAGCACTGCATGGGGTGGGTGATCCCAGGGCTCCTGGAATTTGGGAAAATCCCTCCCAATGATAGCATCATATGGTAAGTGGGGAACCAACACCACCTGATGACACAGTTTACCTAGGGAGGTTTCAAAAGACTCTGACGTCACAGGATACTCCCTAGTATCCCTGTGTACACATATCACCCCCACTGTTTTAAGATAGGAGGTCTCTGTAACCACTAGCTCAGCTTTCACCAGCGTTACCACACTACCTGAGTCTAACAGCCCCACAATTGGTTTAGTATTCATATACATTTTACACCAATATTTTTCATCGCCCCGTATAGCAGGGCATGCAATGGTGGCAAAAAGAGACTGTCGTCTGCCACCCAGAAAGTCACAGTGCATTGGTTCATTCACCAAGGGGCAATTTGCAGCAATATGTCCTTCTTCCACAGCGATAACAAATAGCATGTTTGGCTCCATCCTGGGGGGCTAGCGTTCCCAGTCTCTCCCGCCATACATTGACTGGAGTCAAGATTACCCCTAGCTCCCCTTTTCTCGCTCTCTCCACCCCCATCCCTTGGTTCACTCTTACCCACAGCTGGGGATGGTCTGGTGGAAAAGTCCGTGAGTACTGAAAGGAGGTGTTTAAGTTCTTGGCAGCCAAGTACCTTTCCACTGGGTCCACCAGCTTATCGTCTGTCGAGGGGTCTTCATGTCTCACCCATTTTTGTATGGAAACAGGGAGGGATCTTAGAAACCTGTCCATGACTACCCGTTCCACAATTTGCGGTCCTGACAACAGCTCCGGTTGTAGCCACTTCCTTGTTAGATGTATTAGGTCATACATCTGGGATCTGGGAGGTTTTCCTGCTCGATAGGACCAATTATACACCCGTTGTGCCCGGACAGCCAGCCGTACCAGTATTTCTGCCTTAAGGCGGACATAGTCGCTTGCTTCCGACGGCTCTAGGTCATAATAGGCTTTTTGGGACTCTCCAGATAATAGCGGGGCCACTAATCCTGCCCACTGTTCCCTAGGCCAACTTTCCCTCTCGGCAGTTCTTTCAGATGTGGTCAAAAACACCTCAGGATCATCATCCGCAGTCATTTTTTTCAACAACTGGCTTTCCCGAAAAACTGGCGAATGCCCAGCACCACTCTCAGCGTCAGCCTGCTCTCCTAAAGATATCTGCTGTTTTAGGGCATCTAATTGTTGTTGGTAGCTCTGTGCTTGTATTTCCAACAATTCCTTGTGGTGGGCTAACGCTTTTTCCAGACTTAGCAGCAATTGTTGGTTAATACGCTTTTGCTCCACATTGGCCTGTGTTAGCACTGTGGGTCGTGCCTGTGTTCCATGCCGGAGTTTCCTTCCTGCTGGAGACTTGCACTGGTGTTTGAGCTGGGTGGGTGTGTCTCTCTTCACCTATGAGGCAACACATACACTCCCTCTGTTTCTACAGCCTATGGCTGGATCTCTGCTAGTATTTTAAGGCACTTCCTACTACAGGAAGTTGCCTGAGCAATCTCAAGGTTTTAGCTTGTCTAAACTCCTAGTGCAAAGGTGCTACCTCTGTCTGCTTTGCTGTGTACCGGACCTTGTTTATTGAACCCTTGGACTTTGCCTGTTTGCCGCCTGACCCTGACCTCGGATTATGTTTATGGACTTTTACCTGATTGCCGCCTGACCCTGACCTCGGATCCTGTTTTTGGACTTTGTCTGATTGCCACCTCCCTCTTGGCCACGCAAGCCCCCTCGGTGCTTGCACCGAGTACCCTGACCCCTCTGGTCAGCTGCCACTGACTCGGGGATTGCTCTGGAGTGGCACCTGGCAGCTACCCCGCGGCCCAAGCCTATCCTCACTATCAGAGGCTCTAGTGAAGACCAGGTAGTGACTTAGTTACGCCCCTCTGGAGCATACCCAGTCAGTGGCACAGGGGGTCCACACCTGCATGCATTACAGCCTGCTGCTGGTTGGTATTGGCCTGCTGTTGGTTGGCATTGGCCAAAACAAGCTGTTTTAGTATCTCCTCCATGCTGGCCTTCCAAACACCCATTTATAAAGCTGCCCGCATCCTCCACCATGTGTGAGATCGCCCGTAGCAAGGGGGGGGTCGTTTCAAGCAGGAGATAGGGCCAGCAGGTAAAAAGTGCATCAAGGGTTAATTTCACTTAACACTATTTCCACACAAAAACAGGCTAAATAAAACAAATAGCAAAAATAAAGCCTGGTCACTTGGCCACTAACTCACTGTTAGTTCCCTTAACTAGCAATCCAGCCCAACCTAGTGCTGTGCAGGACTCTAAGGCCCTAACCATACATCTTTTGCAACAAAGTCTGTGTCTTTACTCCCAGTTCCCATTTCCCATTTCCCATTTCCCCTTGGACCTCCTCTCAGCTCACCAGCCAAGACAGAGACACAGGAATAAGCAGGCTGGGAGTTTATATCCCCAGCCTAATTTCCAGGATGCATTTCAGGTGAGACAGTTACACCTGATCATACCCAGGCCTCTTTAGCTCCCCCACCTGACCAAGAAGCTCATTGTCATTAAACCTGGTACTTATACCCCACCTTCAGGTCAAAAGGAAAACTGACTAAACAGAAAAATACTCCGCGTATAACCTGTATCTGGGGCAAATGTACCTGTCATCCTGGACGAAACACTGTGATTTATTTGGCCGGCTGTTACAATATATATATAATATATATGCTGATGTACAGTTATATTACATGTTTAACTATTTTTTAATTTTTTTTAACAGATCTTTGTGTTTTTTTTTTAAAGTTTATTATTAAATTTATTAACTATTGGACATATTTCGGTGAGTTATGCCTAAGAATGTATAGGCCTACAATGTAAAATAAATTTCCATGCAAAAAATTGTACCTCTTTTTGCATGGAATACGGACAGAATTAGACCGGTAAGGGGGTTAAGGAACAAGTTGGAACATAAAATACACAGCACTATTGGTTAATATAGGAACTTAAATCAACAAAGTATACAGTACATGAAAATAATGTTAGTAGGTAAACCCCTGTAGTAATCCAATAATGGTTAGTACATAATCCTTCAATTATAATATAGCAAAATAATACAATAATAATATAGACACCTATAAGAATGCATTCAGGAATATCTTATCGCTACCTGCTAAGATGTTAATGGGTACCTTAAGGAGCCTGCTTCCTTCGGGAGAGAGCTTACCTTCCATAAGAAGAGCTTACCTAAGAAGAGAGAAAGCTCCATTACCATTTTTCCCATTTTCATAAAGTTAAATCCCATTACGTCTCATGGGGGATCTTGGATTGGTTATGTTAAAGGTAAAAATATATGTATTCATTTTTGCTTAATCTTGCTATATTCTTGCTATATACTGAATAGTTATCACAAATCTGCTTACGCTTCAATTATAGAAAAGGACCTTGGGCTCTTAGAAAAGAGAAGAACATCATGGCCTAATATTGTGAGAATCTCCATGCATGAATAAAGAAACTTTGCTTCACTGAACACAAGAGACTCCTGATGCTTCGTGAAAAAGGCTATTGCCTTCCACAGTTACTGGGTGTGATCTGTTGGACACCTATTGGCTGACACATTCCCCTAGCTTGGGATAGGGTAATTTAAACTTCAGGAATTTCTAGACCTCCCAGCTAATTTGATATGGGAAGCTGGAGCCAAAGCTAGGTGGGGTCATCTAATTTAGGTGTCAACAAAAGGTCCAGATGGGCCATCACCATTAACCCACCTGTCCAGTTATTCATCTATCTTCTGCTGACTCAGGCTTGATTGATTTATTATCCCTTAAAGGCGCTTCTGGTAACCAGTTTGTTAAGGGAACTGGATCTGTTTACTGGTAACTGTTTTATTGTCCCTTGTGTGACTGGTCAAGGATAAACAGATCACAAACATTCCCACACATGCTTTCCTGCATTGTTTATTGATACTTAATATGAAACTTAACTATTGGGATATGGCCTATAGTGTATGTATAACTAGTGTATGTATAACTAAGGGAATATAGGGTACCATATGTACATATATATCTATAAACAATCTTGTTGTGCAACACTGCCTTTACAACCCTTTCATTGCCTTGACATTGGACCTGGAATCTTGTACCCAAATCCTTGCTGGTGCTCTGGCTACTTGCTCTTTGTAATCTTGCTTTTGCTATTGTTGCCCTTTGTACATACTGAGCCTAATTCATCAATGAAATCCGCGCTCGCTGGTTGCGCGTTATTTCGCGTCGTTATATCGAGCCACTTTACCGCGGGCTGGATGCGCTTTATGCGCTCGTTCATTCGCATCTCACTGCCAAGCCGGATGCTTGCCTTCATAACAAAATGGGCAATAGGGGTCCGGTAACAAAAGATACTTAGCTGCGGAAGAAAACTGAATTCACCCAAAGATTCTGCTGGAAATCAATAACTTGGCAGATGATCAAAGAAACATGTTGCATCCAGCAAGCTCTGGTCAAGACTAGTTCATTTGGTATGGCACTGTGTTTTTAACTACTCAGGAAGGAACTAAGACAATGGCCGGGTTTGACCGTTACTGACCTATAATCATCCTTAAACCTTACAGGATATGCTACATTTCTTTAGGATGACCTCATATATGGTATACATATACCAGTATATATACTGACAAAGCATTATTGTTGGTGAGACATGATTGATATTAAATAAATTGTGCTAACCCAACACTAAGGGTGATATGTGTGCCATTAGAAAGGATGATTTTTTAGGGGAACAGTGACTTTTGATGCCAGCTCGCCAGTGTAAAGCTGCCGATGCTGCGCAATTGCGTGCCTTCAATCAGCTGTGACCGCAGTTAGCCACGCTCCCCGGGCTGTACTTATCATTGATAAGTACAGCCCAGTGACCGTAGGAACTGAACTTAGATGAACTCTCAATGGAGAAATTCCATTGAGAATTCATCTGGAGTTCGCCTCCAGTCACAGCTGATTAAATGCACCCGCGTGGTAAAGGGGCAACTTTCTGATTGGCCAGCGGCATGGATGGAGTCAATAAAGTCTGGAAACAGAGGCACGCCCGGCATCAGAACTGCCCACATGCGCATGCCTGTGTTTTAGTGAGGAACAGGTAAGTGTGACACGTGGGAACTGAACTCTATTGAGAGTTCATCTAGAGTTGGCCTGCAGTCACAGCTGATTGGAAGCACTTGCGTGCCTCCAATCAGTGGTGACTGAAGGTTCCCACACTCCCTGGGCTGTACTTATCAATGTTAGTACAGCCCAGGGACCGTGGGAACCTGCACTTTAACAGAATTCGCAAAATCTGTTCGCCCAAATTTCGCAGACCCATCGGAAGTTTGGGGAAAATTTCTCGCTCATCCCTAGACGTAAAGAAGAAAACTAACTGCACTTTCAGAATCAGCATACCTTTTTTAGTGTAAATAAGCTTAAAAATTGAAGTCAACAAAAAATTTGTTCAAAATTGTTTCCCGGTGTTATTTTTTCTATAACTATCCGGCTCTCACATCATTGTAGAGGAATTTTAGCCCACTCCTCTCCACAATATTGCTCCAGTTTGTTGAGGACTGTCAAAGTCCTGCAACAGAATTTTAATCATGTTGAAGTCTGGATTTTGCCTAGTCAGCCATTACGGTGCAGATTTGCATTGTTGCCTTCAACTTGTTTATTATATTAAATATAGATAATTGTATTATGACACTAGAATATGAGTAGATTAGGCATAACAATCACAATTTATTTATGTTTTTAAATTGTGTGTTTATTGATTTTTTTTCAATAAGCAAACAGAAAAAAAGGGTAACATACATAACAATGACAATACAAATAAATGGCATAGCGTACAAAGTAAGCTAAATAAAGGTGGAAAAAACAGTGCACAAACAATTATAACATGAACTTTGGGGAATAAATTATCAAACCTTAATAAAGGCAAGCTTACATCTGAACATTAGATATTAATAACAATGGTAGACATAACACAGGACAATAACACAGTTAACAGTTAGCAAGCAGTAACATGACCTAAGCTGCGTTTTTGTAAGCGGTCCTGGGAACAGGACGTCAGCGAGCACTGCAGCTACTAATTGAACTAACTGAACTAACAATAACTGTGTACAACCGTCTGATATTTATACTGTAATTTATACTGCAACTATGGGAAATTCCCAAGGTAAGGAGAAAAACCCAGAGGAACCTAAAGACCTCTCCCAGAAACATGTAAAAAAACATATAAAAGTGTGCTAGAAACCTGACAACTGGGATGCCCCCTATAATGTTAACTGTAGAGCAGGAGATTATTCACTGACCCCTTTACATCACACCTGAAAAATGGAACGGAGAACTTAAAATGTCCCGATCCATTCCCACTTGAGAGATCTTTCATTTTCACTTGAGAGATCTTTCATCTTTCAAATTTCATATCAGTTGTATATTGGGGATGTGCCTTTCCAATCGAGCAACATACCAACCCTAGCCATCCCAACTCCTGCACAAACAAATGTAAATAATTATCCCATCATAACTGAAGCACACTATAAAACGTTATGGGAAGAGTTACACACTGAGTTTGTAAGATTACACGGAGATAGGAAATCCATGGCCACTGCATTAGCATGCAAGCAAAAGCCAGGAGAAACTGTAAGTGATTATGCTAGAAGGTTTAGGAAAGTGTGGAAGGAAGAAGTAGATTTAGGATTAGGAGGAGATCAGAGTATAGTATTTACTCTATGAATAATGGAATGATTCCTGAACATGGGCACACTGCCAAAATGATTATTGACAACTGGAGCACTTTAGATGCCCCAAACATTTTTTCCCAGTTAATAACAAAGGATGCTGCAGGATGTTTTGAGCTGCCTAAGCCGTCCAAACCCCATATACAGGGACTCCACCACCACTATCTCTGACCAGGCTGATGAAAACCTACTAATCACATTAGAAGTAGGACAATTCCTGATAGACTTCTTAGTAGATACAGGAGCGACTTGTTCTGTCCTCCAATCCTGGTCAGGTCCATCTACACCTGGTGGGCCCTCTGTGGGAATGATTCAATCTTTCTGCCAGCAAGGCATACTTAAGAGACCCTGCTCTCCTTACATTACTCCAGTAAATCCTGTCAAAAAGCCTGATGGCTCATACTGCTTTACACAGGATCTCAGAGCCGAGCCATCAATGAGCTGGTTACCCCCCGGACACCAGTCATGTCAGATCTTAGTACCATCCTTACAGCAGTACCGCCCGGGACCCAATTTTACAGTGTTATTGATTTGGCCAACACATTTTTCTCCATACCATTATCACCCGAGACTCAGCCCCTTATGGCTTTTATTTTCAAGGGACAACAATATTCCTGGTGCCACTTGCCCCAGGGCTTTGTTGACTCCCCGGCAGTCTTCTCAATTGCTCTCCAGCAGGTGCTTGCCAACTGGCAGCCGCAGCATGGTTCCATTCTATTACAATATGTTGATGATTTATTATTATGTAGCTCTTCTCAGGTGGCATGTCAGAGGGACACTGTGTGTTTGTGTTTTCTGGGAAAAGCGGGACAATGAGTGTCGCAGAAAAAGGTTCAGTTCTGTCTGCAACAGGTCACATTCCTGGGAATGCTTTTAACCCCAGGATTCCGGCTGCTAGCCCCCTGCCGTGTACATGCCATTACCAGTCTGCCTTGCCCACAGACAAAGAAACAGCTGCTCAGTTTTCTTGGCATGATCAATTTTTGCAGACACTGGATTGCTGACTGCTCGTATTGGGACTCACAGCTCCGTCCCAGTACCACCCCAGTGCCCCTAATAACATTCAATGGTCTGATGAAATGACTAAAGCATATTTGATGTTAAAAGAATCCCTGACCTCTGCCCCTGCATTGGGAATGCCGAATTTCAATGTACCATTTGTATTGTATGCAAGAGCGAATTGTAAAACCATGGCTGCTGTGCTTGCTCAGATGCATGGAGGTGAATTGAGGCCTGTGGCATATGTCTCTATGACACTGCCTGTTACTGTGCAAGGCATGCCAGCCTGTCTGCGTGTGCTGGCAGCGTGTGCAATGGCTGTAGAAAGTGTCTCACTTCTAACTTTGGGTCACGAGACAATACTTTACACATCCTATGATGTACTACGCTTGCTTAAGAATTGAACCACTCAACACATAACAGCACAAAGGTTGTCTGTTTATGAAGTTATCCTAACATCCACTGCAGGATTAGGTGTAAAATATGCTCCTGCTAACAGTGGTCCTGTCGCTGTGCTCAATGCCCTCTTTGGCCTTAAAGGGCAGGAGGATGAAGTACCGGAGTCACACTCATGTATCACTGAAATTCACCTCCCCAATCAAATAGCCATTGTCAAATGTCAAGCACACACTTCTTCCAATTTCTTCGATGCCAGGGGCAACAGACTAGCAGATTTTCATGCCAAGGCTGCTGCTCCCACAGGGTCCATTACAAGAGTTAGAAATTGATTTTACACACATGCCAAAGGCTTCCAATGGATGTCAGATAATGTTAGTGATTACAGATAGATTCAGCAGATGGGTAGAAGCTTTTGTAGTCAGAAAAGAAAATGCAAGGACAGTAGCTAACATACCATGCAAGGAGATCATCCCCAGATTTGGATGCCCGGTGAAAATAAGCTCAGACAATGGCACTCCATTCACCTCTAAAGTAACGCAGGCGATTTAAAAAATGATGAACATAGAATGGAATGTTCCACATCCCATATCACCCCCAGAGTGCTGGAGTAGTAGAAAGGACAAATAGGACACTGAAAGACAAAATTAACTGGAGGGACATTCCATAAGTGGCACCAATACCTACCAGCCGTACTAGCAGAAATAAGAATGACACCCAACCCGGTTAATAAGCTGTCACCTTTTGAAATTTTAATGGGAAGACCTTTTCCCACCCCCTGGGCTAAAAACCCTTTAATTTTATTACCCAGGGATCTCCAACAAATCCAAGACCAATATGTAGCTAAGTTAATTGAAAAATTGAACAGCAACTACGGAGATATCTCTCTTTCTTTTCCTCTCCCTAAAGATCAACCGATGCACCCATTCAAGCCTGGAGACGTAGTGTTGGTCAAAGCTCTGCACAAGCACAAATCCTTGGATCTGCCATTTGGACCTCCGGTCACCGTGCAAGCCATCACTAGAACAGCAGTGCTGACCAGTGGAGGACCCACCTGGATACACGCTTCAAGAGTAAAAAGGCACCACCGATACAGCGCCAGGATGATGCTTCTTGATCCACGAGTACCAGCCCGGATGCTTGTCTGCAGTTTTGGAGCCTGATGGTCATATTCTGTCTTGTTTGGGTCACAACAACTTGCCACTGTCACCCTCAAGACTTGCTCTTCGTTTGTCCTCAAACAAGCCATAACCTAAAGAATTACTCTACCCTGTCTATGCACTAGCGAAGACTTGAGTATAGTGACTGGACTGATTTCCGGGGTAACAAATGGGAACGTCTTGCCAAAGAAATATATAATAGTTCTAGTTTTTGCTTATCTGATGTGCATAGTACTCAAGATATGTTAACGTCTTGTTTGATTGCTGTCTCCACTCCAGTCAGCATACTGCTTAGAGTCTTTAGCAATATCTATAATGACACTGAGGTTATTGAAAGTGATATACGTTTATCCCATGACCCGTATAACTTTTTTTAATAACTGTCAAACCTATGACTCCCTAAAATTGTTATTGTCAATATGCAAATCTATAATCATTCAGCTTCCTCGAGTGAGGTATGATGGGGAACCTGGGGCTGTTTATTTGCATGTAAAGGAACAAAGGTATGAAGTCAAGTAGTTATCCTTTGTTTAAGGATAAAAGGAAGGGAACTGTATAGAGTATAATTTTGCTGGGTTTTGAATTTGTTTTTGTGTTTTTTGCTATATTTTGCAGATAATTGAGTTCTGTCGAAACTAGTTATATCCTCCTTATCAGTAGGTCAATATTTGCTCCATCCTTACCTTGAGGATTCTTACCTTAAAACATCTTGCTCAGCGAAGTTGTTAATTAGGTTTCTTGTTATTGACTAACTACTAAGTGTCTTCCATCTTGTTGTTTGACTATATAAACTGCGATGTGATAATAAAGTTTAGAGACGTGATATAACTATATCTTATAAAGATATGCTTGAGCTGCTTGTGTGTTATTCACTACTCCCATATATGAGGGGGTGCTGAGAAGTTCCTGGCATTGCCCCCTTCCAGATGAAATAGAAAAATGAGTGTGGGGGCATATGACAGCCTAATATCTTAGTATGTAACTGTGCACATGTCAGGTCTTTGCGATTTTAAAACTGTTTTTTCTTTTAGTGGGAAGCTGTGATGGCAGAGGCACAAGCAAGTTTCACTTCATTGGAGTTACGGGCCGTCATTAAGTTTTTGTTTCTCCAGGGATAGTCAGCAAAGAACATTCACACTGAGATGTCACAAACACTGGGGGAGAAGTGTCCTTCCTACAGCACTGTCAAAACCTGGATATCTCGTTTCAAGACTGGGCATTTTACCTTTAAAGATGAGCCCCGCAGTGGGCGCCCCCCAACCTCAACTGACCCAGCAACCTGCGATGCTGTCCATGAGCTGATTTTTGAGGGCCAGCGAATATCCGCAAAAAAGATATCCCAGATACTTGACATCTCACGGGAGCGTGTTGGGTTTGTTATCACCACTATCCTGGACAAGCTCAAGATTTCAGCGAAATGGGTGCCGAAATGTTTGAAAATTGATCAGAAGAAGGAACGAGTTGAAGGGTCCAAAGCCATTTTGGCCCATTTTTAAGCCGCGGCCGAAGAAGTTCCGAACCCGAAAAAAAGTCATTGCGTTTGTTTTCTGGGACAAAGACGGTATTCTGTTGGTGGACTACCTACCTCAGGGCTCTAGTATTACTGGACAGTATTATGCTAACCTCCTGGACCAGCTGAAGGAGGCAATTAAGACGAAACGCCGTGGAAAGTTGACCAAAGGGATGCTTTTTTTGCAGGACAATGCACCTGCACACACGTCTGTTGGGTTAGCACAAGTTTATTTAATATCAATTATGTCTCACCAACAATAATGCTTTACCAGTATATACTGGTATATGTATACCATATATAAGGTCATCCTAAAGGAATGCAGCATACACTTTAACTGGTATCCCTATAAGGTAAAATACTGGTTTAAGGGATGATCATTGGTCAGTACTGGTCAAACACCGGCCATTGTTACTTCCTGAGTAGTTAAAAACACAGTGCCATACCTAATAAACTAGTCTTGACCAGAACTAACTGTATGCAACATGTTTTTTGATCATCTGCCAAGCCATTAATTTGGAAGACTCTTTGAATGAATGCAACTCACTTCCGCAGCTAAGTATTTTTGTTATATCTAACTCTTTGTAACTGCATTGTTTTATCTATCTGTCTTTATTATTAAATAGTATAATATTTCAAGTCTTTGTGTTATCTCTCTTTGTACACTTCAAATTGAACCCCTCAATATTTGTATAAACTGTCACAAATTAGATTTGTGACATAACACTTGGTACCAGGAGACGTGGGGTTTGATGTGTGCAAACTAGAGATAGTGATGATTGTGTTTGTGCTGATTTATTATTTTTGTTTTTTGTATTGTAAGTCATAGTGCAATCAGAATAAAATGCAGAAGTTGTTTAGCTGGGGTAAAAGAAAGTTGCAAGATGATCAGAGTCCACTCCCAAGTTGGGTGTCCACATCTGGACAGTGGAACCCAATTGCTCGCGAGTGTAATAAATATGTTGCACCCATCCGATTGGCAGATCCCTGCCAGTCGGTGAGGGAATTAGATCTGTCTCGGTATGACAAAAAGGAGCAGAAGGAACCCATACAGGGAGGCAAGAGCAGCCCTAGATGATTATGTTACCACACAGGCATCCTCCAAGGGAGAAAAGGGGTGGGGGGTGCCACAGCCCATTTATGATTGACTAGAGGATAAATCCCCTGCTCCACTGATCAGAATTTGTATAATGAAACCAGGTGATAGACGCCCATATGTATCAGTAGCAATTTATTGGCAGGGGCAAGTACAGCCACAAAGAGTTACAGCACTTTTGGACACTGGAGCTGAAGTTTCTTTGTTTCACAGCAATCGTAGACCCAAAGGGACAGACACTACATGGGTGACAGTGGAAGGTTTGGGAGGCCAGACTACATGGGCTGCTAAGGTTCACTGCAGACTACAGATAGGTAATGGCCCTGTCTTTAATGCCAACATACTTGTATCTGAATTGCCAGACAACATATTGGGATAGCCATACTATGACAGGAACATATGTGTTTGGAACTTCAGTTCGTTCTTTTGCTGTGTCTGCAGTCAAACCCATTGTGAGGGGTCATGCTAAATAGACACCAGTGTATATTTCACCCCCGGATAACCCAGTTCATTTAAAGCAATATCGTGTTCCAGGTGGACATAAGGAAATTACAGAGACTATCCAGGCCCTAATGGAAGCAGGTGTGTTCAGACCAGCTGTCAGCCCTTTTAATGCGCCTGTCTTTCCAGTAAGGAAACCTGATGGATCTTACAGAATGACAATTGACTATCGAGGGTTAAATAAAGTGGCCCCTCCATTGGCTGCTGCTGTTCTTGATATGGTTACACTTTTAGAAACTATTGCTCAGACAGCAGGAGATTGGCATGCAGTACTTGATTTAGCAAATGCTTTCTTTTCAATACCAATTGATGAAAATCCCAGGATCAATTTGCATTTACCTGGGATGGAAGACAATAGGCTCCAACTGTGCTGCCACAAGGATATCTGCATAGCCCCACAATCTGTCATGGACTGATTGCTAGAGATTTAGAAAAGATTCCACCAATTTCCTGCCAGATGTATCATTATATTGACGATATTATGATATCTGGAACAACTCAAGATGAAGTCCAAAAGGATTTACAAATTGTGATGGATTATATGAAAGAAAGAGGCTGGGCTATTAATCCATCTAAAGTACAAGGCCCAGCCCAGTCTGTGAAATTTCTGGGGATGATTTGGACTGGCTCTCAAAAGACAATTCCACAGCCTGTGTTGGACACAATTGCCAATCTGAAAACCCCTACAAACATTAAAGAAGCTCAAAGTGTACTAGGAGTGATGGGATTTTGGAGAGCTTTTGTACCACACCTGGGCCTAATTCTGAGGCCTACCTACAATGTTACCAGAAAAAAAGTCTGTTTTCAGTTGGGGTCTAGAGCAACAGTGTACCTTGGAGTTGGCTAAAGAGACTATACGGAGTCATAATTCCCTGGGGCCACTACAGCCAGATCAACCTTTCTTTTTGGATGTTTCCACAACTGAACATGGAATGTCTTGGGGATTATGACAAAAGGCTCCCTTGCCAGGGGCTAGGAAAGTACCAATTGGTTTCTGGTCAAAGCAGTATTCAGCGGCTCAAAGGAAGTACAGTCCACTGGAAAAACAACTTTTAGCTGCGTACACTGCATTACAGCACGTGGAGTCTACAACTAAACAACAACCTGTGGTAGTATGAACTGATTTACCTATTTCAGGTTGGGTCAGACAGGAAGGACTGGGGGCAAGGACTGCAGTAGCACAAAAGCCCACTCTTCAGAAATGGAAATGGTATTTAAGTGAAAGAGGTGGCATCTTTGCTCAAGAACCAGCTGCTTTGAATCAACAATTAGCAGGACTTGTTACTTTTGAGTCTGTGGAGCTAGATGCACCTGCAATCATGATTGATAGCGGTCCATTTCAGGAGGCATCAGCCTGGGAGCAGTTGATGAATGTAAATGCGCATGGTACACTGATGGCTCAGCTATGGTAACACTGAAAGGCCGAATTTGGACTGCTGCCGCTTTTCAACCCTCCACAGAGACAATGCTATATCAGACTGGGGAGGGTGGGTCTAGCCAATATGCTGAATTACAAGCAGTGACTATGGTGATTGAAGAAACTACAGGTCCTTTAATTATTTATACTGACAGTTGGGCTGTCTTTAAGACGCTAACCACTTGGATTACAACATGGCAAAAAGATAACTGGACTGTGAATGGAAAAGAAATATGGGGAGGCCCAGAACTTTGGAACAATATCTGGCATGCTGGTAAAACTCGAATGATTAAAGTGGGTCA
>NC_092870.1:8147205-8177947 GCF_032062135.1 Pyxicephalus adspersus | reverse complement strand
CAATTGAACTTACTAGACTGGGGGAGTGGGCCCATGGACAATCAGGACATAGGGGTGCTAAAGGCACCTGGGAATGGGCTAACAAGAAAGGAATTCCCCTCACACATACTCAAGCTCAAGATATTGTTGCCAAATGCCCTATATGTCAGGAAGTAAATCATCGTAAAACTTTGCCTGGAGAACCTGGGCATATATATCGTGGACAAGCCTCTGGCCAAATTTGGCAAGTAGACTATATCGGACCTCTTCCTGTTGGGAGAAATGGATTCAAATACTGTGCAACAGCAGTTGACACTTTTAGTGGAATACTAATTGTATGTCCTACCAAATCAGCAGATCAAAATACCACTTTGAAATTACTGAACTTGCTGCAACAGTATTATGGTCTGCCTATAGAAGTCCAATCTGACAATGGATCCTATTTCACTGGTTGTAGGATCAAAGAATGGGCAAAAAATAATGGAGTAAATTGGGTGTATCATATACCCTATTATCCACAAGCATCTGGACCTATTGAAAGATATAATGGTTTACTCAAAGAACAAATAAAAAAGCTGATCCCTACACATACGTTAAGAGGTTGGGACCGGGTTGTGTTACAAGCTGTGTTTTTGTTAAATCAACGGGTGGTAGGGGGTAGTACACCATTCCAGCGTATGCTAGGTTAGGGACAAGATAAAGTAATTCCTGAATTAGTTATCACTGTTAAAGAGAGAACTCAGGTACAGGATAACAAAATAGAAATTAATGCCCATGAAGAAATTGAATTTGGGGATCCATTGCAAGAGGGAAATTGTGAGTTGTTACAACTGGAATACAGTGTCCCAACAGGCATTCTCAAGATAGATGAAATGACTACATTACATTTCACTCCATTTTCTGACATTACTAATTGGTGCGACTGGGACAATGACTTGAGCCAAGACGTTTTTCAAGAATATTGTGTGACAATACGCCCATGGAAATTTGGAAAATTATGTAAGGGACAGTAAATTGGATATGTTACCTTAATACCAAAAAGGGTGAAAGTGACGGTACAAACCTATGTAAACCAAACAGGGTCAAAAGTATGGATAATTCCCAGTGCAGCAAATAGGGGGAGGGTAAGTAAAAAGCAAGGTGAAGTAATTGCTAGAGTACAGGGTAATACTTACCTAATACTCAGAGATGGAGATGTTAACCCTGTTTATTTTCCTTCCCACAGACTTGTTCCAATTTTGAAGTAGAAGAATGTGGTGGCTCTTGTTGGTATCATTATGCTCTGAAGTGGATTGTGATTATCAACGCCTTATACAAGACACTTTTGAAAATAAACTATTGTATATGCATCACCGTTATGCCCAGCTGATGAATAAGACGGACTGCTGGATATGTACTCGTAGTCCATTGTCTTCTAGAACTATGCCATATATTGCCATTCCAGTACCAAAGGAGGAACTTTTAAACAGGACACGGATTGATTATGGGGAATTGACATTGGGAAAGTTTAATCACACAATTATGGGGCTGCCAATAATGGCTTGGTTATCAGAACCTTGGTGGACTGCATTTAGAAATGATACATTTACAGGCCGTGCAGTAGTTTGCTCCCAAACACGGCCAAAGGTTTGCACAACTATTAGTTCACCATTTAATCTAGGACAAACACTGCTGGGAACCACCATTAATCTATATTATACAAAAACAGGAAACAAATATACTTTGATGGAAGAAGGAAGAGAATTCAAAGAATTATATAAAGACACTATATATCGTGAACCTTTGTTTTTGTTTGCATATCAGATAAGCTATCTTGGACAATTTCAGTTGCCACATGATTAGTTTTATGCATGTGGGAATAATGCTTATAAATTCCTACCTGTTGGGGGCACCGGTAGGTGTACCATTATAAAAATAGCTCCGTTTACTTGGATTATGGATACTAATGATTTAAAGATTCAGAAAATGCCAAAACACCAATTATATAAAAGAGAAAGCCCTGGAGTTACGGCAAAGCCCCTCATACACCTACCTTGGGAGAAAAAGTTTGGTTTATCCCTCACTATTGTTGGATTGTCAGTTCAGAATGCACATACAATAGAGAAATTTGCTGAATTGTTTGACAATGTTACAGATGAGATGTTTGACACATTAAAAATTATCAATGATGCATTGAAGTGGCATACCAAAGTAATAGCTCAGTATAGGCTTGTACTAGACTATTTGACTGCCTCACAAGGAGGAATGTGTACAATCGTGGGTACGACTTGCTGTAATTATGTGTCACAAAATTACAGTGAGTTTATTGAAGGCCACATTGAACATATGAAACAAATAAAAGGTAAATTTAGAGAAGAATATTTAAAAAGTGACTAGAATGTAAATGTGCCAATTTGGCTGTCCTGGTTGAATCCTTCCAATTGGTTCTCAGGGGTTGGGGGTTGGATTGGAGGTATATTACATGTCTTATGGTATATTGTAATTGTTTTAGTAATTATATTTTGTTACAGCTTATTAATTGTTATTGCATTATTGCATTTTTTGTCAATCTATCCTATTATTAAATAGTATATTCTTTCAAGTCTTTGGCCCTGATTTAATAAAGCTCTCCAAGGCTGGGGATAATACACTTTCAGAAGTGAAGCTGGGTGATCCACCAAACCTGGAATAGATCTGGTCCAGGATTCAAAACATTTGCTAGCAAATAGCAAATAATTTTGAAAAATCCAGTCCATGTTTTGTGGATCACCCAGCTTCACTTCTGAAAGTGTATTATCCCCAGCCTTGGAGAGCTTTCATAAATCAGGGCCTTTGTGTTATCTCTCTTCGTACACTTCAAATTCAACCCATTAATATTTGCATAAACTGTCACAAATTATATTTGTGACATAACAAGATGCCAGTTACAAATACGGTCCCAGCTCTGTCTCAGGCACACCTCCTCCTCCTCCTGCTGTTGCTGCCAACGGTCAGTACTCTATTCACTAAAATTCTACACTTCTAGGTGGCATTGATGATGCACTACACCCAGCTCTAGATGCCAGTTACCAATACGGTCCACGCTTCGTCTCAGGGCCCACGGCCCCTTCTGCTGCTGGCCACCTGTCAGTACTCCATTCACTAAAATTCTACACTTCTGGGTGGCATTGATGATGCACTACATCCACTTAGCTCTGGATGCCAGTTACCAATACGGTCTTTGCTCGATCTCAGGGCCCACCACCTCCTCCTGCTGCCCCCTGTGAGTACTCCATTCACTAAAATTGTACACTTCTGGGTAGCATTGATGATGCACTACACCCAGCTCTAGATGCCAGTTACCAATGCGGTCCCTGCTCCTTCTCAGGGCCCACCGCCTCCTCCTCCTGCTGTTGCTGCTGCCGCCTGTCAGTACTCCATTCACTAAAATTGTGCACTTCTGGGTGGCATTGATGATGCATTACACCCAGTTTTAGATGCTAGTGACCAATGCGGTCCACGCTCCTTCTCAGGTACCACCGCTCCCTCCTCCTTCTGCTGTTACCGCTGCTGCCAGTCAGTACTCTATTCACTAAAATTGTACACTTCTGAGTGGCATTGACGATGCACTACACCCAGATCTCGATGCCAGTTACCAATACGGTCTCCACTCCATCTCAGGGCCCACCGCCTCATTCTCCTGCTGTTGCTGCCGACTGTCAGTACTCCATTCACTAAAATTGTACACTTCTAGGTGGCATTGATGATGCACTAACTCTAGCTCTAGATGCCATTTACCAATGTGGTCCCTGCTCCTTCTCAGGGTCCACCGCCTCCTCCTCCTGCTGTTTCTGCTGCCGTCTGTCAGTACTCCATTCACTAAAGCTGTACACTTCTGGTTGGCATTGACGAAGCACTACACTCAGCTCTAGTTGTCAATTACCAATGCGGTCACAGCTTTGTCTCAGGGCCCACCGCCTCCTCCTCCTGCTGTGGCTGCTGCCGCTTGTCAGTACTTCATTCACTAAAATTGTATTACACACTTCTGGGTGGGTGGCATTATCAATGCACAACACCCAGCTCTAGATGCCAGTTACCAATACTGTCCCCGCTCCGTCTCAGGGCCCACCACCTCATGCTGATGCTGTTGCTGCCGCCTGTCAGTACTCCATTCACTAATATTGTACACTTCTGGATGGCATTAACGATGCACTACACCCAGCTCTAGATGCCAGTTACCAATAGCGTCCCCGCTCTGTCTCAGGGCCCACCGCCTCATCCTCTTGCTGTTTCTGCCGCCTGTTAGTACTCCATTAACAAAAATTGAACACTTCTGGGTGGCATTGACGATGCACTAAACCCAGCTCTACATGCCAGTTACCAATGGGGTTCCCACTCCTTCTCAGGGACCACCACCTCCTCCTCCTTCTGCTGTTGCCGCTGCTGCCTGTTAGTACTCCATTCACTAAAATTGTACACTTCTGGGTGGCATTGGTGATGCACTACACCCAGTTTTAGATGCCAGTGACCAATGTGGTCCACGCTCCTTCTCAGGGACCACCGCCTCCTCATCCTTCTGCTGTTGCCGCTGCTGCCTGTCAGTACTCAATTCACTAAAATTGTACAATTCTGAGTGGCATTGACGATGCACTACACCCAGCTCTCGATGCCAGTTACCAATGCGGTCCCTGTTCCTTTTCAGGACCCTCCTCCTCCTCCTGCTGTTGCTGCTGCCGCCTGTCAGTACTCCATTCACTAAAATTGTAATCTTCTGGGTGGCATTGATAATGCAAGACACCCAGCTCTGGATGCCAGTTACCAATAGCGTCCCCGCTCTGTCTCAGGGCCCACCGCCTCATCCTCTTGCTGTTTCTGCCGCCTGTTAGTACTCCATTAACAAAATGCGGTCCCCTCTCCGTTGCAGGGCCCACCGCCTCCTCCTCCTGCTGTTGCCACCTGTCAGTACTCCATTCTGGGTGGCATTGATGATGCACTACACCCAGCTCTAGATGCCAGTTACCAATGGGGTCCATGCTCCATCTAAGGGCCCATCGCCTCCTCCTGCTGCTGCAGCCGCCTTTCACTGCTCTAGTCACCAAAATTGTACATTTCTGGGTGGCATTGATGATGCACTACACCACGCTCCACATTCCAGTTACCAATGCGGTCCATGCTCCTTCTCAGGACCCACCGCCTCCTCCTCCTGCTGTTGCTGCTGCCGCCTGTCAGTACTCCATTCACTGAAATTGTACACTTTTGGGTGGCATTGATGATGCACTACACCGAGCTCTAGATGCCAGTTACCAATGCAGTCCCCTCTCCGTCGCAGGGCCCACTGCCTTCTCCTCCTGCTGTTGCTACTGCCACCTGTCAGTGCTCTATTCACTAAAATTGTATTACACACGTCTGGGTGGGTGGGATAGTCAATGCACTACACCCAGCTCTAGATGCCAGTTATCAATACTGTCCCCGCTCTGTCTCAGGGCCCACCACCTCCTCCTCCTGCTGTTGCTGCTGCCGCCTGTCAGTACTCCCTTCACTAAAATTGTACACTTCTGGGTGGCATTGATGATGCACTACACCCAGCTCTAGATGCTAGTTACCAATGTGGTCCCTGTTCCTTTTCAGGGCCCACCTCCTCCTGCTGTTGCTGCTGCTGCCTGTCAGTGCTCCCTTTACTAAAATTGTAATCTTCTGGGTGGCATTGATGATGCACTACTCCCAGCTCTAGATGCCAGTTATCAATACTGTGCTCCGGATGCCAGTTACCAATGCGGTCCTGGCTCCTTCTCAGAGGCCACCTCCTCCTCCTCCTGCTGTTGCTGCTGCCGCCTTTTAGTACTCCAATCACTAAAATTGTACACTTCTGGGTGGCATTGATGATGCACTACACTCAGCTCTAGATACCAGTTACCAATGCGGTTCCTGTTCCTTTTCAGGGCCCACCTCCTCCTCCTCCTGCTATTGCTGCTGCCGCCTGTCAGTACTCCATTCACTAAAATTGTAATCTTCTAGGTGGCATTGATGATGCACTACACCCCGCTCTCCATGACACTTACCATTGCGGTCTCCCTGGCAATAGCTGACCAGAGGCCACACACTGGCCACGCTCTGTTTCTGGTCCTCCATCCTTTTGCCTAATTTCACCGCGCTACTTCTCCACAACCTTATTAGGTGGCATTCCTAACACGTCATCCAGGTCATGATGCCAGCTAGAAATTATTATTATTATTATTAAACAGGATTTATGTAGCCGAAACAAATTATCCAGCTATATAAATTAAATAGGGGTGCGTACATTAAATAGTAATGCATTCTTCTGCTGTTTTGACAGCAGAGACAGTTGCTAGAACCCTATTTGCCTGCTGTCACTTTGCCTGCCATTTTTTGGAAAACCACAACTTTATGAGTGGCATTCCTAACGCATGTCATCTAGGTCATGATGCCAGCTGGCAATTATTAATATTATTATTATTATTATTAATAAACAGGATTTATATAGCTTTAACATATTATGGAGCGCTGGTTACATTAAATAGGGGTGCCTACATTAAATAGCAATGCGTTTTCCTGCTGTTTTGACAACAGAGACTGTTGCTAGTGGGTTGAGTTCACCCTTTCTCAATGTCCTAATGTTTATGCTGCCTTCTGGACGCTGTCCATCACGCAAAAATCCTATTTACCTGCTGTCACTTTGCCTGCCATTTTCTAAAAAACCACAAGGTCTTTTTGAACTTTTGTCCCTTGTTGCCATTGTTCTCCTACACATACCTAGCAAATTTGGTGGTTCTAACATGTATAGAGGCTTTGCAATTAATGTTTAAAGTCGGCCTATTGACTTTAATGGAATTTGCAAAATCATTTCACCAAATTTTTGCGGACCCATCGGAAGTTCGAGGAAATTTTTGCAAGACTGTCAGAGGCCTTCTCGCTCATCCCTAGTTAATTGCCTGCCTGGCAGAATAGTGTTTGTTTCCCCTTGGAAGGAGTAAAAGAGTTTGCTGACAAACAGCTACCAATTCAGATCTCATAGGTGACTGAGTTAGTCTTATTAAAACATGAGCCAGAGGGCAGTCTGAAGAAAATAATAAATACAGGGGTTAGGTTAGAAATATTATATCTATTCTATTCTATCTATTATATCTAAAAGTTTCATTGTAACGAATATTGACAGGGTAAGAGTAATATAGGATGTATAATTCTTAGGTAATCACCTGGCAGAACAGTAGTTGTTTACCTCAGATTAATTGTAACAAACATTACCAGGGTCACATGTTGTGTAGCTTACCAGAATCTTTCCTGGTGGTCTCAAATCTGTGTATAGGCTCTAGGGAAATATACAAAGTTTATACAAAGTGACAGCTAGGTGTGTTCAAAAGTGAGGGAAATGCTCTTATCAAGATGAGGGATAAAGGAAGACATCCATCAAAACGTTATCTCATATGTCCTATGAGATATTCCTACCTTCGGAATGCATACTACCAGCTGATTGGGTGTGTACAATCACAACCAGATTCTGCTCTGTCTGCGTGCGCATCTCCTATCTTTTTCTATGGGATTCTGCTTCAGGGTGGTCTCCCCGAGAGTGGGCGTGTGCTATAGACCTCAGGGATTAGCTGTGGCTGCTCCCCGCCCACTTTGCACTGTGAAATAAACCTACCTCTCCTACACCAGCAGCATCTGCATGAGATCTGTGTCTGTGTGCATGCTGCTTTAATTATCCCCAAAGTATAACCCTTCATATCTCCCACACCAATTGAAACTCATAATAAACTTAATTTCAGCCCCCTAAACATAACAAGTTGCCAGATATGGGGTCTCAAACATAAAATCCTAATAAGAATCAGGGATCTTTCCTTATTAAAGTGGGCCTAAAGTAAAAAAAAAAGAGATGACACCTTTACTTGCACAGATCTGTAAAGTATGCTGCTGTATTGTCAAAAAAAAAAAACGCCGATCTATAAAAATGTTTTTTCATTACAGCAACCAAATAGGTTAGCAATTCATTATTCAACTGACATCCGTATGGGGGACCATGTTCACTCTGAACACTAATATAATTTCTGTACAGTAAAATGTTTGGCATAAGGGATATGAAGATCAGCCTCAGTAGAACCAACGCTAATAGAAATGGGAAAGATAACAGTGGGTAAAAAAACAAACCAGTGGCAGACATAGCCAACAGTGTTCCCCTGTGCAGAACCGACTTGGGGCTCTTAAGTTTTTGTTAAGTTTTTGGGACCCTTGTGCACACTTTACACTTTGCATGTCCCTATGCCCCTCAACCCATCTTAGGCAAATAGGGATAGGCAGCCAAGGTCCCTCTTACCATTGCCTTGAATTGGAAGGGTAGAGAACCAAATATGTGAACATTTTTAATCATATGCCATTTGTTTAAATATGTTGGAAGTAAGATGATTGTTTGCAAGTTTTTCTAGTTTTGGTATGGTAAGTTGGTAGAAAAAAAAATTCTGACACTTTTTTTTCTGTGATCTAAAATTTAGCTTATTTCTGTCCCTGTAAGGCACCTATAAAAAATGAATTTCAGACAATGGGACAAAAAGGCATGGATACCGTCATCAATGTCCTAAAATATGTATAGTCTTTATCCACATTTAAGAAATGTTACTTTCTGTGCCATCATCTTCTGTTCTGTACTAAGGTTGATCACTGAGACTAACAAAGGTCCCAAGAAGGTAACAAAATGCAATACAAATGATATTGACGTTCTTACCATCCCCTACTCTATCTAAAATCAAGTAAAACACTTGGAGTTGGGTTTTTTAAACTCTTTACTATATCAGGTAATAAAATCATCCATTTAGTGTAGCCTTAGTTTTTATCTTAGTACTAACATCTAGAATCTGAGTTATATCCATCTCCACCCTTTCCTGAATATCGCAGAATGAAATATTTGATTGTATTGATAGATACACTTTTAATGCTGCAAGTTTTTGGCCTCTCAATTTAAATTCTGATACTGTGGTTGTATAATATCTTTAAAGGGGTGACCCCATCAAAAGGGAGATATATACATGTAGATAGAGTCTGCTGGACTTTATAAACCCTTGGCCCACTTGGGATTCCCATAGTGAGATTGCTATGCCTTAATTATTGATTTTGTTCCTAGGAGTTTTTAGTGTTTCTTCTTACCTTATATGTTATTGTACTTACTGTCAAATGTTTTACTTGTTATGTAGAATACAACAAGCATGAGTTGAGGCTCTTTTCATAAGTAATATCTGGTATACAAAAACCTCACATTTGATTTTTTATGTATACACAATCTTTTAGTCAGTGGCTCTTTCCTTTTCTTATATCGTAATATCCGACACTGTGGCATGTTTTAATGAACATTACCGCATTTTGTTCATTTTCTTTCAAGTAACATTAACCACGATACTTTATAAATTTTCTGTGGTTTTAAATCATCCACAACTTCCTATGTTCGTTGATGGCAAGTATTAGTCATGTTCCATTACCAAAGAGTTAAACCAGGAGCCCTGTGTCTTGTTTACTAGATCTAAGTTTATTTAAAGCAGATCTAGAGGAGTTAAGATGAGATTGTGTGCTCCAGACTGGACTAAACTACACATCCTTGAGGTATAACAGTTGAAGCCCTTTCCCTTTTCAGGGACTTTTTTTAATAAGACAAACCCTATTGATATTGCTGCATATATGAACAGCCTTCCTATAAAAACAGATTTCTTTTGAATAGTTTAGCTGGTGGAAGTATTGCAAAATAGTTGTGAGAATGAGATTGAGAAATAAGTAGACAGGGACAACAACTCACGCAGTAGCTCTAAGGTGCTTAGGATACCTTTCATTTTCCATTGTTCATCTTGATTCTGGGTAGCAGAAACAGTTTAGGATAAAAAAAAAAGAAATCCCTCTCCCTATTTAGCTTTTGCACTAAACATAGTCATTACGTGCAACAGCACATTTTGAACTAAAAAGTAGGTTTTCACATAAAGTCCATTACTCCTGAGGACTGATTTCATCCTATACATGGTATAAATATAAATTAAATAGTAAGTGTGTGTTTTAATGTCCTGTACAAACTGAGATGGATAAATGTTCCTAGTAGTTAACTTAAGATGGGTGAATGTATTTGAAAGTTTTATCTAGACATTTGGAACATGGAAACACATGGGTGTCCTTCTCAATTCATCCAATAGGAGGTGCTGTGTTTCTTTCAATTATTTTTATTGTGGGTTCATTTTCATTGGCTTCGCTGAGTTACAATGTTTCTATTTCTAATTAAGATTGACAGCTAGTACCTGTATATTCATCATGAATATTTTTGAAGTACCTTAAAGTGGAACTAAAGTCAAAATAAAAAAAATCAGACTTACCTTTAATCCCCCAGATCTATTTGGAGGTTTCTATAATTGGGTCCTGCGTCATCCTGGTAGCCTTCTTCGGCCCAGCGCAGTAGAAGCCGCCATCTTCTCAGTCTTCTTCCGGGTTCTTCTTCGTACCTCACCCGATCTCGCACTGTGCAGGCGTGAGATTGGGTGACATATGGAGTTTAGGTCCGCTTTCAACTACATTAACCCATTGTAAGGCCCTAGTCAGAGCCAGTACTCACCAGACAAGTCCCCCAATCTCGCCGCAATCTTCACCTATAGCAAGCACCCGCTCAGCCTCGGGAGGCTGCCCCAAGGACTTGGTGCACAGGGGAAATGTGTCTGGGGATGGGCCAACAGCTGACCAGGAGCCCACAGATAAACAGTACAAAATTCACCATAAAACAAGCCGAAGTCATACACAGAAGATCAGTCCACCAAACAAGGTACAAAGGATTAGGCACAAGCAGAGTCTGGGTCACAGGCAGAGGGCAGTTCAGGCTACAAGAAAGTACAAGGAGTACAAGGAAGGGTCAGCAACAGAAAACATTTTTTTAAGGTTTTTATTAGAAAAGTATAAACAGCAATTTTTATTTACAAATAAAAGAATTTTTTTTTTTTTCCAAGAGTACAAATAACAGACAGATAGACAAATTACAATAAAGTACCAAAGCAGAACAGAACATTTGCATACATTTTGCAAATTCAAATTGAAGAATCAGGGCACATTTTCTCCAAAAAATAAAAGTCTATGATCCAAGGCTAAAGTAACAATGTCCGTTTCGTAGCAGAAAAAGGAACATAAGGTCCATTACTGAAAGCAAAGTCCGTTTGTAAAAAGTAAAACAAAAGTCCAAACTTTCCTTTTCCTAAGTAAAGATACATATGAACAAGAACCAAGTTATCTTTTGAACAGATAAGTACATAGCATTTTCCAACATATACAAAATATTTATACATATATTTTTGACCATAACCAAAAACCATTTTCACAAATACGAGAAGGTATGTACATTTTTGCTTTCCTTTTTCACAAGAAAAAAACACATATATTTTGGCAAATACACAAAAAAAGAAATTACACAACTGTATTCCACATATACATTCCCCAGGTTCTCTGGGCTTCTGGTTTACCCATTTTTTGCAATCAAATAAAAAGAAATCAAACATTTTGCTCAAGGCATACCTAATACACTCCTTTTCATTTATGAAATCATCTTTGTACAATAACATGTTTCTTGTTTTCCATAAAGCAAATTTCAGGCAATTTATAGAAACCCAAAGCAGCTTTTTCTTCTCTACTGAGAAGGAAAGAGGAGGACCGTACATAACAACCTGGTGGTCAAGTGTTTGAAGGCCTGTAAAAATTTCAGGAAAGGCCTGGTTTACCGCCACACAGCCCTTGCATATGGCCAACTCCATAGGAAGATGTAGGATTGATTCCTCAACCATACATCCAGACCGGGGACATACAGGTGAACTCACAAAATCCCTTCTAAGCTGAAAGGCACGCAGGGGCAGGCACTTATGGACACCCTGCCAAGCAATATTTTTTAATTTGTTTGATAGAAATTTTTCCTCTTTGTTTTTCCAGATTTGTGCTGACCTTTCTGTAGTAAAAGTGAGTATAAGGGCAATTTCCTCCTCTGTTTTGATAAATTTCCTAATTTTGTTTGCATCCAATAGGGTGTTTTGGTCCAGGTTTTGTAGGTTACAAATACGGATACATTTTTCCAAAATTGTGTATGGTTTTGGAGGAATGATGAGTGTTGGAACTGTTTGGGGTGGTTGGTACCATCCTCTCCTCCTAAACACATGACCAGCTGCATACATGAGAAAATATGACCATTTGTTAGATTTGGATGAGGCTTGAAGCAGAGAGAGAAAAAACTTGACCATAGAAAGATCTTAACCCCCCCTAGCGTTCTAATTCTGTCAGTTTTTTGATGCAAAAAGTGATCCTATTTTTTTGCATAGTAATTTTTGTTTATATTGTGGGCCTGTAATTCTTGGGATTTACTCCCGGGTATAATAGTTATATTTATTTATTATATTATAATCATAAATTATAATATAATACATAATTATAAATCATAATTATAAAAAATAATGAAATAATAGACCACAACAATGTAATTTATCAAAAAAAAATTTATCAAAAATTTCCTACTGAAATTTTCCAAACAAGGGTGCAATATTATTGATAAATATGATTATTTAAATTAAATGCAGATTTTAGGGAAAAAAAATTACATTTTTAGTAGACATCCCGGGTGTGGTAGATTTTGAAGCTGGGTGCTGCACAAAGCCCAACATCACAGTCAGGACAGTAGAACCTGGTTTCCTTGCGTTTCTTCCTTCCTCTGTCATCGGTCTTTGAGCAGCAAACCACGCACATCCTTGGTGGTTCTTGACTATGGATTCGGAAACATCGCATCTAACTGCAGATGCGTGCAACAGGGTGGCGGGGACCCGGGAGGTATTTAAAAGCAGATTACTCTGTAATCTGCTTTTAAATTTCCCGCCCGGCTTCACCCCCCGACGGAGAGGCACCCCGGCATCACCTGATTGCTGCTGGAGCACAGGGCTAAGGTAAGGGGGACCCCCAAAGGTACCCCAAGTGTGACTCAGGGTTACTGTTTTTTGCATAGTTTCCCACCCCGAGTCACACTCAGGATTAACGCTAGGGGGGTTAATATCCGGCAGGACTTTACCCCCATTTGCCTTGCTTTGGTGCACAATTGACCTTTTAATTTTTTCAACAGTTGAGCTCCAGAAAAATTAGAAGATATTTTTAGTAATTTTTTTAATTATGGAGAGCGATGGTGGATAAACAAGGCTTAGGTGTTGTAACTGAGGCAGAATTACTGATTTTACAACCAGCACTTTACCTTCTCATGTTAAATTACGTAGTTTCCAGAATTCAATTTATTGGCTTATTTTTCCTTGGACAATGCTCCAGCTTTGGTGCCCGTTGTTTTGATGGTCAAAAAACACTCCCAAAATTTTGATAGCTTGACATGATGTTGCAATTTTTAGATGTTAAAGCTGGTTATTGGCCAAGATAAAGACAATTACACTTGTTGATATTTAGCTTAAATCCTGAGCCTGTACAAAAAATTTCAGTGTTTAGAACTGCCCTGTTGAGAGCAGCCTCTGTGGTACAGAGGACAGTAACATCGTCCATGTATGCACATGTAGCAATCAGGGGTCAGGCTCGGAGTCCAGTGGCTGAAACAGCAAGCAGACACAGGTGGAAGCAGTCCAGGATCTATGCACAAGCAGGGGTAGCAGATAAGGAGAAAACACAAACGTAGTCAAAGCACAAGCTGAGGTCGGTAGCCAATGGTGTAAGTTGGAGACGAAGTGCGAGGAAGAGTAGTCGTTTAAACAGCAGTCAAGGGTCGGTACACAGGTAGCATCTCTCAGTAAATTTAGACCATCATGTGCACTTCTACCAGTGATCCCACAGACCTGATCACCCAGGATAACTTTATCAACAACTTCTTTGGGGTTTTTTACCAGAATCTTGGAGTAGCAGTGTTCTCCCCTGAAATTTTTTTTAGCCGGGTGGTAAAAAAAGTGGGAGGGGCTAGACACAGCAAATTTGGAGCTCCTAGTTTTTTATGCCATAGGTATCCAGTAACCCCTGCTATTGTGTCAGTGTTCTACCTGCCCCCCATACTTTGTTCCAACTTTCTAATGCCTGGCTTGTTAGAATGTACAATTTTTTCCATTTTTTTGTATTATACCCCAACAGTCCAGTGCTGTGTATTTTAATCCAACTCCCCAGAGTTCCATGTTTTAATAGTGTAATACCTTGTAGTAGTGTAATATTGTGATCAACGTGGCTTAACAAATTTGGCTTAGTTCACATTGGCAGTACAAAATGCCCCTCCTGAGTTACATAGTTACATAGTAGGTTAGGTTGAAAAAAGACATAAGTCCATCAAGTTCAACCACTAGGGAAATAAACATATCCCAGATATAAAACCCTATAAGACATAGTTGGTCCAGAGGAAGGCAAAAAAACCCTGGTACAACTTGCTTCAACAGGGGAAAAAAATTCCTCCCTGATTCCATGAGGCAGTCAGATGTTCCCTGGATCAACAGACACTGTTATTTTTGCTTTAAAGCCTTAATACCCAGTTATATTCTGTGCTTCTAGAAATCATCCAGCTTTTTCTTAAAGCAAGTTGCTGAAACTAATTCCTGAGGGAGCCGATTCCACATTTTCACAGACCTTACAGTGAAGAATCCCTTCCTTATCCGGAGCTTAAACTTCTTTTCCTCCAAACGCAAAGAGTGCCCTCTTGTTCTTTGTAATGATCTCAAAGAGTGAGTGACTACTTCTTGGCAACTGCTGGGCACCTGGGATTGGTAACAGGCGGTAAGTGGTGGGCACCTGGGATTGGTAACAGGCGGTAAGTGCTGGGCTTTTCAGGCCTAGCAGTTTTTCAAGCAGCATTGGTTCCTGGCAAGAGGTAAGTGAGGGGTAAACGCAGCAAATGCAACCATATTACCAATGTGAATTCAGCCTACCTTCAGGTGTCACCTTCTAGCGCTATACCTAGGTAACACAAAGAGCATCATGTATGTGATCGCAGATGGGGGTAGGACAGACAACAAACAGGGTAGGACAAAAACTTCCTGTGAAATTTTTCCTCCCACAGTATGATCGCTGTGTATGTAAAGTCTGCTTGTCATGTTCTGCAGCCTAACAAATCATGTTCAATCCTTTATATCTCCTAAATTGTTGGTTGTAATTACCTAAATTTTTAGGGTACACAGGGGACTTTCATAGCTACTGATAACCAACATTTCTTTTTTTAATTTCAAAATATGGGCTTTGAGTGAGTTTAAAAACTTGTGGAAATTGGAAGATTTGGGTTGCTGTTTTGTAAGAAAGTGCACCTAGGAGCCCAAAATGGAAAATGCAAATTAAGGACCCCGGGGCCACTTACATAGTAAGAAGCATTGGGGTGGCCCCCCTAAATGTTTTATCTACCTTGCACCAAACTATACCTGTAATACTATGCTGCCATTTCTGCTTCTGTTCTTTGAATCCCAAATTATCTGGAATGAGGAGGTACAGGAAACTGAAAATGTAGATGCGGGTAACAGATGTACAAACCCCTAAAATTTCATTAGCATGGCATCATTAGAACATAAAAACCTCTGCCCATCAAATTGTCCTGTTCCCTACCTTGAACCCTAATTTCTCTAGAACAGAGAGGTGCAGATAAACAGAATCATAGGTGCAAGTGGGGGACACTTCTGGCTAACACCCCCCAAACTTTCATCTCCATGGCATCAATACATAAAGTCTGCCCATCAAAACACGCCGCCCTGTTACCCATGACTTACCCTACCAGTACCTAAACCCCAATTTCATTTTGATGGGCAGAGTTTTTTATGTTCTAATGATGCCATAGTGATAAAACTTTAGGGGGTGTTATCCACAGATGTTCCCCACACATTTTAAGTTTCCTACACCTCCCCATAGCGTGACAGTTATGGATTTGTGAGAGATAAGTATAACTTTAGGGGCCCTTCCCCAATGCTCCTTTCTATGTATGTGGTCCCGGGGGTCCCCAATTTGCATTTTTGATTTAGGACTCCAAGGCACACTTGCTTTTATTACTGCAACCCCAATGCTGTATTTTTATTATTATACAGTATTTATATAGCACCATCATATTACACAGTGCTGTACATAGTTGTGTCACTAACTGTCCCTCAAAGGAGCTCACAATCTAATGTCCCTACCATAGTCATATGTGATTATTATAGTCTAAGGTCAATTGTTAGGGAGAAGTCAGTTAACCTAACTGCATGTTTTTGGGAGGAAACCGGAGTACCCGGAGGAAACCCATGCAGACACGGGGAGAACCGGCAAACTCCATGCAGATAATGTCCTGGCTGGGGATCGAACCTGGGACCTAGCGCTGCAAAGGCTGGAGTGCTAACCCCTGAGCCACCGTGCTGCCCACAGGAATTTTTACAATTCTTATCCCCATATCATGAAATTTGTAAAAGCTGGGGTGCTGAAATTGTGAATTGTGCTAACTATAAGTGTTCCCTGTGCACCCTGAAAATTACAAGTCATTGTGACATACAGTTTAGGGGATATAAAGGTTTATACACAGAGAGCTGTAAGTCTGAGGAATGTCATGCTGCATTTATACACACACTGCTCTGATGACGTCATTACACAGGCCCACTGGGCAAAGACATTGTTTGCACGATTTTACTTTTTTTTTCTTTTCAAAACACTCGGCACAGCTCTGAGAGGGGGAGGGGCAGCCTGTGTCCTGATCTCCTCATAGCTGTGCTGTGCTCTCTTCACTCCGCCGCCCGGCTCTAATCAGCGATCAGCTCTTATCAGCGGAGAACAGAGCGAGCAGAGCAGCCTCTCTGGTGTCCATTCAGAGCTGCTGAAAATGTGCCGGGCATAAAAATCACAGCAGGTGGGCGGCCCACCCCCCAAAAACGGGCTGGGGAGAACTATGAGTAGATTTTATAATCCGAGTTGAGCAAGTTGATGGGACGCCAGTTCTCCAGGTCTGATAGGTCACCTTTTTTAGGGATCAGAGTGATGACGCCCCTTAGCCAGGAGTCCGGAGGCCTGTTAGATGACAAAACTTCATAGAAAATCAGACACAAATAATTTTTCATAAGATCCCAGAATGAATCCCAGAGAGATAAAATTCAATCGGCAAACCATCATAACCTTGACATTTATTTTTGGTAAAGAACTTGATCGTAACTAATAGCTCTTTTTTACGCAGATCCTCAGAAAAGACCTGTTGGTCAACATGATCTAATTTAAGCTCCAAGGCACCTACTACCTCCTTGGTGACGGTTGGATCCATCTCCTTTTCCCTAAGGAGCTCTGAGTAGAAAACCTGGGCCCCCTTTAACATGTCAGATATTGTGACCTTATCGTTGATTTTTTTTGTATGTTTTGTTTTAAACAAAGCATTTTTCGTTTTTTTCTAAATTTTCAATTTTTGCATTGTAAATAATTTGTTTCCCTTTAAGCAGTGATGGCCTCTGCAATTTCAGTTTTTAAATTATTAATTTCCTCCTCCATTGGGTGCCGTTTTTGCTAAACCCAATAAAAGTTTGGAGCTGTGTGTTTAGCCTCTGGAACTATCTTACTTTCCTACTTGCTTCCTGTATTCCTTTCTGGATAAAGAAGGAGCTAGTTTTCTTTTTGATGTTATCCCACCAACTTATGAGGTTGGGAAATTTGCATATGTTCCTCCACTATGACTTGTATGCTAATCTGTATTGTGTTTTGATCCCAGGATCCTCTAGAAGCATGGTATTTAGCCCCCAGATCCTTTGGATGTAACTGATAATTTTAGGTGAATGTATAATAACTTGATCTGAGAAAATGTTGTTTTGGAGAATAATTTTCTCTGGAGTGATAGAGCGATGGCAAAAACAAAAGTCAATGTGAGACTTATTTATATTGCTTTACCATGAATAACCAGGATCATTCCGATGTAACTTTTTCCAGACCTCCTTCAACTCGAGATCAGCCATCATGTTTTTCAGCTGTTCAGATGTTTTATCGTGTCTTCTTGTTCTACAGCCGGCCCGCTTTTCACCTGGTAATATGCAGTTAAAATCACCACAAACAATTGCAAGGGAAGAACCTGGAATGAAGAACTGTATGGTATTAGGCAATTCAGCTCGCTCATTTTTCTCCGGGGAGCAGTAGATAATAAACACCCTGAGATCCTTCTCCCTAAATTTCACCGTGGCCATCATAGCTCTCCCAGATCCTATCTCTATAAATGATGAAAAGGTGACTTTGTTCCCCTTTGCAAGGATACCAATACCTGTAGCTGAATTTCCATTGTCCCCTGACCATACTGAAGGGCCATGATTCCAGGATTGTCTGGGGTGTTCATAATTTGGGTGGTGGTCTATTTTGCACTCTGAAGACAAAAAAATTCACAGTTTATGCTACTTAAATAGCCAAATAATGCTGCCCTTCGTACAGAGCTTTTCAGACCCCTGACATTCAGGGAACACATTTTAAACTCACCCATTTTCAGAGTGGTAGTACTCTTTACAGACATAGTGTGCTCGACTGAAGGGTTACTCGTCTGAGCTTGTCAAAAGTGGAATTGCCGCAGATGGTGGAACCTGTTGACTCAGTACGGTCAACTCCTCAATGAAACCTGAATAAGGTTCCTGGTCACCAACCTGTGCTGATATGCCAACTGCGGCTGCGCCTAACTGTGGTTTCTTCCTCGTCCGAACTGGACCGAGACTCATGCATGGTCCTCCTTTGTCCAGGTGTCGGAGGGTCAGTCCCTGCAGACACCTGCACTGGTCTGGCTTCCGCATCTGGAACAACTTCAGGACTGCTTGGTAAGGCTTCCATCTCCTCCTCATCCACCAGCTCTGACTGAGATGGTGCTGCAGGGGCTTCAGACACTGGGTCGCCCTGAAGGTGTACAGCTACCCCTGCCATATGAGCAGCGACAGCACCCACACCCCCTGACCGCAGATCTTGGCCCGCTGGTGCAGTGGAGGCAACATCCGCCCATGACCTCTTACTCCAATGTGGACACCCTTTAAACAGATGAGCAGAACTTCTGCACAGGTTACACACCAGTTTCACATGACAGTTTTTAGTTTCGTGACCAGTTTTGTTGCATCTTTTGCAGCGAGAAAATTTTGAGGTGCATGATCTTTCTGTATGTGAGTACAACCCACACCTTATACAAAAAAATGGCATCCCAGGGTAGAACAGCGAACCTCGATCCTGCCCCAGGGCAAAAGAGGAGTGACGGTGTTTCAAGCCTTCAATCCCCCCAGGGTCAGACATGAACTTGACTCTATACTGAATTTTGCCATTCCATATATCACAGACATTGTAAACTTTCTTGGGCTCAGAGGAACAGTAATTGTGGAGGAAGGTTCTGATTTTAGCTTCTTTTACAAACGGATTATAAAAGTCCGTTGTTAATAACACTTCCTCCAATGAATACAAAATGACAAATTCCCAGGCATTAAAGTCCTCATTTTCTAGCTGTTTTTTCAGGTTATTGTGCAGATTATTGCAAGCACCCATTCCAATAAGTGACAGAATAAAATGACTTGACCTTTGTTCTTGCAGGCAGTGGATATCCTTTTTGTTCAATTTGAGTTTTTCCACCAGGTATTGGTCCACAAGTTTTTGCAAGGGGAACGCTCCTCTTTTATTCTTCAACACCAGAATTCTGAAGGACTGGCGAACTTTCCCATCCTTATCACTTGCATACTGTATGAGATAATAAGGCCGCTCCTTTCCTCACAAGGTCTTCCTCCATGATGCAAAATGAGCTGAAAAAGATAAACCACACAGAAATAAATCCTGGTAGCAATCACTCCTCATGAATTTTCAAATAACCTGTCCCAATAGCCACATGGGGGGCTTGATGTACCCCCCAAGCCCGAGACAGGCTAATCCCCTGCTGATCCTCCAGCACAGATAAGCCCAACTAACACTATAAAAGGCACAGAAGACTGGAAGCAGAGAGACTATAAAGCCCCAGCAGCCAATGACCTCATGGGATTACACAGGAACCACTCTGCTAATCAGCTGCAACACAGCTCAAATTCTGCTCAGCTGTGCAGCCTCAGTGCAGGGGATGCTGAGAGGGAAAACACAACTACAAGGAAACAAGGATGCTGCAACCCTCAGAGCTCTAATCCTAGAATCCCTGTGCTACTGCAAGCTCAGCCACCAGGGGGAATAGGCTGAGCCCGCCCTCCTGCAGTGGGGCACCACCTGGGATTGTAGACCCGAAGAGCGCCTCCTAACACCCATCTCAGTTTTCACAGAACAATAAAACAAGCCCTTTTGATAAACCAATTATCCTGTTCATTATGTACAAATAAATCCTTATGTGTGCGCTTTGTGTTGAGGATATAGAACAGACTTAACCTCCCCGGCGGTATAAATAATAGGTAATTTTAAATGTAAAAGCGGTATATTTAAAAATACTTAGTATTTTAAATTTACAGCCTTGTCCCGCCTCCCAGCTGCACAGTCCCACCCCCAGCTGCATACAGATGCCCGGCTGGCATCTGCTTCCCCTGGCCTCTTGCCCCAACATTCACATGCTGGGGACGCAGATGCCCGGCCGGCATTTCCAGGGGAAGGAGCATCGCTGGAGGACGCAGCGGGCACCGCTTACCAGGTAAGCTTTAAAACTGCCTGGCTATTTCACCCAGAGTGTGGCTAGGGGTTACCGCTTTTGGTACTGAAAATTAACCCCCAGCCACACTCGGGATTACCACTAAGGAGGTAAATCGTATGAATCATGGTAGTCCCTGTCAACCTTTTGCACAGACTATACGTGGCCTGCTATTATTCTGTATGTTTTTTTACACCCTAAACCCATGTAGAATGTGCTCTGTTTGGGGTGACTTGTTTTCAAAGAAGAACCAATAGATCTTACAAAGATATGGAAGCTTCTGAGAAGACTGGGGACTCTTCTGAAGCCCCAGCTGAAAAGATTGCCTCTTCTACAACCCCAGCTGTTTCTGAACCCCCATCACAAGAGTCCAAGGAATCAAAACAAATGTTTGAAGAAACTGAAACTGCAAAACCTTCAGCTGAAGAAACTGCTTCAGAGGTTCAGAATGCAGAAAATATCACTGTGGAAGATGCTCATGTTTTACTTGAGATTGAAGCTGATGAAAGTGTTCCTGTGTTGGCTGGGGAAAAGTTTCCCCTTGTTGAAGTCCAAGCTAAAGGATGGGATCATGTTTCGGCTGAGACAAAAGAACAGCCTGAAGGGCAGGAAGAAGAAGCTGAGCCAATGGTGGCCGAAGATGAACAGAATAAAGGGACAAAAGAGAAAGAAGAAGAAGATGAAAATCTGCAACTGGGCTTGGCCTACCAGTACAGTAGGAACCACAATAGTGCCATACCTCACTTCACACAGTCTACTGAAGTCATAGAGAAGAGAGTGGCTCTACTTTCAGAACAGTTGGAAAAAGCTGCAAATGAATCCACTGAGAAAATTCAGGAGGAAATGGATGAATTAAATGGACTTCTTCCAGACATCAAGGAAAAGACTGAAGATTCCAAAGCAGCCCATGAAAGTATCTCAAGTTTCAAAAAAGGTGCGGAAAGAGTTTAGTAAATTTAGTGAAGTAAAGATTGAAGAACCTGTCCCTGGTTGGCCTTATGAACAGGAGGCTCAGGGGCATGGTGAGGAAGGTGTTGCTACATCAGTGGATGTGAAGGCTAAAAAAGTGATGGGAAACCTGAAGCCTCCAAAACCAATTTTGTATCCAACCAAGTGATAAGATAAGTGATAAGTATAACTAGAGTAGTTGACAAGACCAAGGGAGCCGTGCATGACAGTGTGGAGAGGACCAAGTCTGTTATAAATGGAAGCATCAACACTGTGCTTGGGAGCTGTGCAGTGCGCAAAATGAGCAGCGGTGTTGATACTGCTCTTATAAAGTCTGAAACTCTTCTTGAACAAAAACTACCACCAACTGATGAGGAACTAGAAAAGGAGGCTGCAAAAACAAAGGAGGAAATTGACATTCTGAGTGATGCCTGCACTAAACTGAAAGAGCAGAAGAAGTTACTAAAAAAGGAGAAGGAAGAACTGCTGGAGGTAAAGGATGATGTTCAGGAGTACAGTGAGGATCTGGAAGAAACTGATTTAAAGAAAAGACGCTTTGCCGAAGTCACTTAAAGATGCCTGAGACAAATTGGTCCAGAGCACCGAGTCTCTAAGAAGAACATCTTTTTGTTGTTGTTGTTTGTTTATTTGTTGTGTTTTGACCTAGATAAGGGAAGACACAGGTCTTCAATGGCATCCTACAGAAAGGAAAGAGCAAGTAATGCAGGGGAGCGCAGACGCCCTATCCTGGGTTAATTGTATTGGAATAATGTGTCCAACCCCACGGGGTCGAACAGATGGGGGGGGGGGGGATATGTGACAGAGTGTCACTAAGAACGTCAGGGAAAGTTTTAAAAAGGCTCCAGGGAATAGAGAGTAGAAAGGAACGTGCTTGTTTTGTGATCTAAAGACTGCCTTGGATTGGTTTTGCTTAAACTGCTTTACTGTTAGTCAGAGAGGGACTATCTAAGTAATGGTATGTAGTTGCTCAGTTAAGCCATTTCTTTTGTTTGTTAAAGTGCTAATAAATAGACAGGCAGGAGCCTGTTTGAACTGCAACTTTGAAGTCTGCTGTCTGACTCACTGCTGTTTTCTTACCCCGTTGCTATGGGCGATCTCACAATATATATAATCTAAATAATTATATATATATATATATATATATGTATAGATATCTATGATAAATATATAAATACATATAAATATAGTATAAAAATATGAAAAGATATATGTACATTTATAAATATATATGTCTTTTCATATTTAGGCTTGGTCTACACGGACTGTTTAAAAAAGGCATGTAAACATTTCTGCCACATTTAGATGCATTTTTATGCACTTTTACAAGCGATTGTAAGCTTTATGAGAAAGCTTCCATTGAAAACAATGGGGGCTTTTTAAAGTGTTTTTAGCAGGACTTTGGAATCTGGAAGCCCTCTTTAATAAGGGGACTCCCGGATCCCTGCCACCCCACCCTGGGGAATGAGTACAGGGGTACATAAAACCTCTAACTCATTTCCTGAAATGGGAAAAAGATTGAGTAAAAATAAGAGAAGGCTTTAATGTTAAAGTGATGTATTAAATGTGTGTGTTTAGTGTAACTATAAAACTTTTTTCTTTTTTTACAGGTTATACCACAATGAAAGGATGATTCCCACAGCTGCATACATGTATGAGCACAGCTGTGGGACTCCTGACAGTGTGGGATCCCCAGGTACTAGGGGTCATATGAGGACAACTCTTCCCATTCAACTCCATTGCTGAATGGATGAACAGGGGAAACCCTGATGATGGCTCAAGCATCTTTAGCGATCCCATTTGCTCAGCCAATCACGGAGCACCAGAGGTGAATGGGGAGACTTGCCCTGATTTAACCCCTAGTGCCTGGGGATCCAACATTGTCAGGAGTCCCACAGCTGTGTTCATGACATGAATACAGCCGTAGGAATCATCCTTTCATTGTGGGATAACCTGTAAAAAAACAAACAGCCAAATTTTACAGTCTGCTCACGTCCCAATTACAGACATTTTAGCAGCTTTGCGCATAAAGATGTACATATATAGGGGTGTTGTCTACCTTGCATTTTCCTTTTGTATTTTTTTTATTTATTTATTTATTTTTCTTGGAGGAGGAGGGGGGTGGCTCTTGTTTGGTCTGTTATCCTAATCTATGTTGCTACGTTTCATACTTTTCTTACCTACAGGACGTCATATAACAGGATGCAGTAAGCACTGCAGTCAGTCACATGTTAAACTAATATCAGCTTTGTGACCTGTTATACACAAATGCCTTAAGATTCGTTGTCTGCTTAGTCTGTTAGTGTATATGAAGATGATAATATGTTGGGTGATATGTTGGAAGTGACTAAAACTGATATGAATATGACTTGTATATAAGGATAATTCTTCCTCCCTGACAACAAGCTATAAACCTCATTATCTGTGGAGACAGATACAGACCCTAAAACAACCATCAAAGGAATTCCTGAGCAGAGACAATGATTGATCTTCCATGAGTGAATGCCTTAGGATCATTAACACCTTAGCCAGGTTGACCACCTGGTGGTAGTTCCTGCCCATACCAGCTTACTATTGCTTCTTGGAGGGGGCAGGGTCTGTTATAACAATCTTAAGATTTGGACAAACTATGTGACTTTTTGAGCAAGATTCACCAAGAATGAATAAACAATGTGATTTTCTCTGGACTTGCAGATGGGCGTGGTTCAAGGAGGGAAAACCCTGGTTTGTGTGGTTGTGTGAGTGACCATGTGCTAGAGATAGAGCTAGACCCCTTTTCTTCTCCCTTTCTTCTCCCTTTCCTATATACCCTTTACCTTCTTCCCTTTTTCTTGTAAATGATATGTATCTAATATCCTAAGTTGTAAATAAACTTTTTCCTTTTTGTAAGATCTATTGGTCCTTCTTTGAAAATAAGGCACCCCAAACAAAGCACATTCCACAGTGATATTCTGTACAATAGTATAATAAGAAGGATTAATAACAAGTAAGGATTAGTATAATAAGAAGGATTAATAACAAGGATGTGTTAGAAAACACAGAAGTTTGTTGAATCCTTAAAGTAACTAGACACTGTAAGTAAACTTTTATAACTCCTTGAAAACAATAAACATTGTAACTGGGCAAATGAGTGGTATCAAGGTAGAAAGTTTGGTTCAGTGCACAGTCTGCCATATGTATGCACAAATGAAGCAACAGCTCCTAGATGGATACCACAGATGTGACAGATGTGAGCAAGTCGTCCATCTGAATCTTGCATTACAGTTCTGGAGAAGCACATTGCAACACTAAGATAACTTGATCACCTTGAGAGGGATCTCCTGTTCACTGAGAAGATAGTTATTGGCATAGATGTGGAGGGTGGAGAAGTTAATCAGGATGAACATGTAGATAGCTGGGTTACTGTAGTTAGTGGGAGTGGTAGGGGCTCCCAGAAAAGGAAGGCCAGCCCTGTGTATGAGTACCCTAACAAATTTGCAAAGTTATGTGAAGATGTGCAGGTGGCAGACCCAGTGGTGGCAACTCTAGATGTTACTGATACTCCTAACAGCCGGGAGAGCAGCACATCTAGTAGTGGTGGGGAAGGCAATGCAGGAAGGTGTAGAGAATTGGTTATCATAGGAGATTCTATGATCAGAAGGACTGATAGAATGGTTTGTCGCCCAGATCCCTTAGACCAAATGGTTTGCGGTCTCCCTGGTGCCAGGGTTTGGCATGTCGTGGACCGAGTGGACAAATTTACTCTCTTTTTATGAGGAAGTAAGTAAACAGGTAGACAGTGGAGTAGCAGTTTATAATAAAGTTTACTTGGACTTTGCTAGAGCAATTTACACAGTATACCACAGACGGGAAATAGGGTCAAAAGGTTTAGAAAAGTCAATCTGCAAATTAATAGAGAACTGGCTTAAAGACCTCATCCAGAGATTAGTGATTAATGATTCATACTCTGAATAGTCTAAGGTTATTAGTGGTGTACCCCAGGGTTCAGTGTTGGGACCTTTACTGTTTAACATCTTTATAAATTATATAGAGTTTGCAAATAAAAGGACTATTTCTGTGTTTGCAGATTACACCAAACTATGGAATAGAATTAGGCCCATACAGGATGTCTATAATCTACGAGCAGACCTGGATATACTGTTTGATTGGACAGCCAAGTGGCAAATGACATTTAATATAGATACATTTAAAGTTATGCACTTGGGGGCTACTATGGGAAGTAATAGTAAATACAGCCTTACCTGATCCGTCGGCGTCCCGCGTTGTCCATCGCCGCAATCCCTTCTTCTTCGCAATCCCTGTCTTCTCCCTGTCCTCCTTTCTTCGGCGTCTTCTGCACACGATGAGTCACGGGGGGAGTTCCCTGTGACGTCGGTGCGTGTGTACGTTGCCGGTGGGGCGGGGCAGGAAATTCAAAATCCATGTATTGCATTCAATACAAAATAACTGTATTGAATGCAATACATTGGATTTATATGTGTAAAAGCAGTACATTGTATTTCATGAACATTGATAATACGTAAAACGAGTATAATAATATTTTTTTTTAATTTTTTTATTTATTTATTTAATTTATTATTTCTACATGATTTTGTGTTTAAACTTTATTATACTCATACTATTATATTATACTGTAAAATAAATTTTCATGAAGAACAATGTACCGCTTTTAGACATAAAACTGGAAAGAAATGAACCGCTAGGGAGGTTAAGCTCTAGATAAGGAAGGGATTCTGTGAAAATGTGGAATAGACTCCCTCAGGAAGTAGTTTCAGCAAATACTATAGCTTGCTTTTAGAAAAAGCTGGATGCTTTTCTAGAAGCACAGAATATAACTGTGTATTAAGGCTTTTGCATAGCTACATAGTAGGTTAGGTTGAAAAAAGACATAAGTCCATCAAGTTCAAGACCATTTATATATTTATAAAGGGTGATCATATACCCCCCTTAAACGTCTCTTCTCAAGGGAGAATAGATTCAGTTCAGATAATCTCTCCTCATAGCTGAGCTCCTCCATTCCTTTTATTAGTTTAGTTGCCCTTCTCTAGTGTTGGTCGAATAGCTTACTATTCGATTCGACCGCTATTTGGTGGAATAATGCATAATTATGCGGGTGATCAAACGTCGAATTCGAACTCCATTAAAGTCAATAGGGGACAAATTTGGGTTGTTTTTCGGGACGGTGGAGAGCTTCTACAGCCTATAAATACATTTAAAAAGACATGTCAAGACTCCCCCAGCTCTGCACAACACTGTACAAGTAAAAAAAAAAAACATGGGAACATGCCGGATTTTACACGGTCTCCGAGTAGAGGCAGAGAGGGACATGAGGGGGTTCCTCTGGTCCAAAAATTAGCCACCAGGTTTCACCGCTCCATTACAAGCCATATACAGGCTTCAGAGCACAGGCAGAGGTCTCTGAGGGGGGTCTTTCAGTCCAAAAATTAGCCAGCTACACAGCTCTGTTATAAGTTACAAGTGACAGGTGGCAGCAGCAGGAGGCGGTGGGCACTGAGATGGAGCCGGGACCGCATTGGTAACTGGCAGATGAACAAGATTCCAATCTCGGTAGGGACAGATTGGAATCTCGTTCATTCATTTATGTCTCCAATAGCTACAGCTTCGACACTAGCCATATAGATGATGGCCTCAACTTCTAAGGCCCTCCTTGCTCCGTCTCAGGACCCACCGCCTCCTCCTCATGCTGTTACTGCTGCCGCCTGCCCAGTACCCAGCTCTAGATGCCAGTTACCAATGCTGTCCACACTCCGTCTCAGAGCCCACCGCCTCTTCTTCCTGCTGTTCCTGCTGCACACCCCAGGCTTAATCAATATGAGCCATCAGGAAGCAGGTATACTTCCGATGAGCCAGCTGATTCGAGTGGGTGGCATCTTTAACCCTGGAGCCCAGCTTGAAGCGTAAGTGCAAGTCAATCACATCCAATTGGTGCAAATCTGCCAGTGTGGCGCTGTAGAAAGTCCCTTCTATGATGTCCCAGCGCACATTAGGAATTGGGTACTCTAGCACTTCACCAGCTTTGAATCCAACAGACATGGACATGTTGAATCTCACCAGACATTTGGGGCTCAGCACCTCGGTGAGCCGAATAAACAGGTAGTCCAGGTTGGTTTTGTACATTTGCAGTGATTGCTCACGATACCTGATAACATCCTATATACACGAGTTGATGATGACTACGTCGGGCTGAGGTCCATCTTGGCCAGTTGGCCAGCACGCTCTCTATGTACTCTGAAGAAACACGGGTCAGGAAATAGAACCGTACAAATTGGTGGTCAGTTCTGTAATGACGCACTTGGCGGTAAATTATGGCATTTCACCCAGAGATCCCCCACCGTGTCGTTTGCAAATGACATGTCACCCTTCCTGCTTCTCAGTCTGAAAGTCATCATTGTGCAGTATTTTCACAAGATCCTTGTTGACGGATCTTTGAGTGGAGTCTCCCAGGACGGCCACATACTAGTTGTGGAGAAGTCTCCGGACGTTTGCTGAGCTCAATAACCTCATGGATCAATGTGGTCATCCAGGGCATCACGGTTCCTGTTAAATATACCGGTGATTCCCATCTCATCCCCCTAACATATACAGAGGGACTGCTGTCCCACTTCACAGTTCCAGGGTAACATACACCGAAATTCAGTCCGATAGAGCGTGGTACCGATGGATGAAGCAGAAGACGTGGCCTTCTACATTCAATCACAAATTTCAGATTACACACTTCGGGTGTCATTAAAGATGCACTACACCCAGCTCTAGATGCCAGTTATTAATGCCTTCCACACTCCGTCTCAGGGCCTGCTATCGAGTGAAAGCACATGAAAGGAAACGGGGCTTGGCAGAATCAGTGGGGAAAAAAAATCCTGTTGAGCTTGAGTCTAGCCTGGCATCTGGAGCTGGGTACTGGACAGTGGGGAGGCAGCAGCAGTAATAGCAAGAAGAGTAGGCGGTGGGCCCTGAGTAGTGTGGATGGCATTGTTAACTGGCATCTAGAGATGGGTACTGGAAGAAGGAGGCGGTGGGCCCTGAGACGGAGCAAGGACGGCATTATTGTTTGAGGCTATCACCTATATGGACAGTGTAGAAGCTTTAGCTACTGGAGACATTGCTGTGTAGGGGATTGCCTTTTCCTATTTGCTAGCTGTAACTTTCTAAAATGCGGAATGGACAGCCTTGTTAACTGGCATCTACAGCTGGGTACTGGGTAGGTGGTAGCAGTAACAGCAGGAGGAAGAGGTGGTGGGCTCTGGAACAAACTGTGAATGGTATTATTAACTGGCATTTAGAGTAGGGTACTGGGCAGGCGGCAGCATCAGTGAAAGCTGGAGGAGGAGGCGGTGGGCCCTGAAAAGTGTGGATGGCATTGTTAACTGGCATCTAAAGCTGGGTACTGTGAGGAGGAGGCAGTGGGCCCTGAGACGGAGCAAGGACGGCATTAGTGGTTGAGGCCATCACCTATATGGACAGTGTAGAAGCTGTAGCTATTTGGAACATGAATGGATGAGCGAGATTCCAATCTGTCCCTACCTACTATGTAGCGAAACCATATGAAAGGGATTGGGCTTGGCAGAATCAGCGGGGAAAGAAGACCCTGTTGAGCTGGTGTCTAGTCTGGCATCTAGAGCTGGGTACTGGGAGGAGGAGGTGGTGGGCCCCGAGACAGAGCAAGGAGGGTATTAGAAGTTAAGGCCATCACCGATATGGACAGTGTACACGCTGTAGCTAATGGGGACATTGCTTTGTAGGGCATTGACTTTTACTATCTACTAGCTGTAACTTTCTAAAATGCAGCATGGACTGCCTTGTTAACTGGCATCCACAGCTAGGTACTGGGTACTGGGCAGGAGGCAGCAGTAACAGCAGGAGGAAGAGGTGGTGGGCTCTGGAACAAAGTGTGGACGGCATTAGTATCTGGCATCTAGAGTTTGGTAGTGGGCAGGCGGCAGCATCATTTACAGCAGGAGGAGGAGGCGGTGGGCCCTGAGACGGAGCGGGGACTGCATTGGTAACTGGCATCTAGAGCTGGTTACTGTGCAGGCGGCAGCATCAGTAACAGCAGAAGAAGGAGGCGGTGGGCCCTGAGACAGAGTGTGGACGACATTAGTAATTGGCATCTAGAGTTGCGTACTAGGCAGGCAGGAGCAGTAACAGCATGATTCGAAGGCAGAGGGCTCTGAGACGGAGTATGGATGGCATTAGTATCTGGCATCTACAGTCGGGTACTGGGCAGGCGGCAGCATCACTTACAGCAGAAGGAGGAGGCGGTGGGCTCTTAGACGGAGTGTGGATGGCGTTAGTAACTGGCATTTAGAGTTAGGTACTGGGCAGCAGCAGTAACAGCATGAGGAGGAGGCATTTAGCACTGAGACGGAGTGTGGACGACATTAGTAATTGGCATCTAGAGTTGCGTAGTAGGCAGGCAGCAGCAGTAACAGCATGATTCAAATGCGGAGGGCCCTGAGACAAAGTGTGGACTGCATTCTTATCTGGCATCTACAGTCGGGTACTGGGGGCAGGTGGCAGCATCATTTACAGCAGGAGGAGGAGGAGGCGGTGGGCTCTGAGACGGAGTGTTGACAGCATTAGTGTCTGCCATCTAAAGTCAGGTACTGGGCAGGCGGCAGCATCATTTACAGCAGGAGGAGGAGGTGGTGGGCTCTGAGACCAAGTGTGGACTGCATTAGTATCTTGGATCTAGAGTTGGGTACTGGGAAGGCGGCAGAAGTAACAGGCAGTAGGAGGCGGTGGGCCCTGTTACGGAGCATGGACTGCATTGCAGGTTGAAGCCATAACCTCTATGAACGGTGTAGAAGCTGTAGCTAATTGAGACATGAATGGATTAACGAAAATCACACTTTCCATACCTACTAACTAGTGAAACGACATAAAAGGGAACGGACGGTGGAATACGCGGGGAAATACATACATTTGTTTACCATTTGTGGATACCTAGCAACTGCTATCACAGTTAATATATGTATTTGTTTCACATAAATATACATTTTTATGGGTTGTGGGATACATACCAAGTGCTATCAGAATAAAATATCTATTTTTTGGAGAAAAATATATGATTTTTTATGGCCTTTTGGATAGATACCAACTACCAAGTGCTATCAGAATTAAATAACTGTATTGTTTGTAGAATAATACATCAATTTTTATGGCTTTAGGGATATATAGCAAAGTGGGATCAGAACTAAAGATCTGTATTTTCTGTAGAGAAATAAAGAATTTTTTATGGTCTTTTGGATCTAGATTTTTGGTAGA
>NC_092870.1:8031977-8146001 GCF_032062135.1 Pyxicephalus adspersus | reverse complement strand
CAGGCAAGGATCTGAATGGCATGTTCTGCCAGCTCCGGCCACTGCTCAAGCTTGGATACCCAGTAGCCCAGTGGGTCCTGGCTTTGCAGGTTGCAGATGTCCCATGCAGAGCTCAGGTATTCCTGCACCATGACTGAGTACCGCTGCCGAGTGTCATTAGCAATTGCTGCACCACTGGCAGCTTGCTTCCGCTGAAAAAAAGCCTGCATAGTTTGGCTTAGACGACCTCTACTGCTGCTGCCACCCATCCCGCTTAAAGCAGTTGTTTGGCTTCCATGGCTGGTGGAACTGCCATGGGGATCCCTGCTGCTGCTGGCAGCTGGAAAGGCTGAGCACAAGTCCCTTACAAGCACTTCTTGGTAGTGCTGCATTTTAGATCCCCTGTATTGGGGCAAGATCAGTTGTATCTCAGGCTTGTAACGTGGATCCAGTAATGTAGCAATAGTCGTCAGTCTTTGTTTTTATGTGTTTTATGCGTGAATCTTTGGCTATGCACTCCTGCATTAAGGCTGTCATGTGGCTCAAACTACCCACAGCTGAGGTAATTCTGGACCCACACCCCCCAGGAGTGTGGGTCGAACAGCAGCACAGGGTCGTCCTCCTCTGCCTGGTCTTGCCATCTACGAACATGCCGCCTTGTGTTTGGGTGGATGGATGCCATGTACCCTTAATATCCTCCTCTGCCCCTTCCTTCCCTTCTCCCATGCCTCCAATGTCCTCCTGATCCTCTTCCACCTCTTCCTGGATTTGTGGTGCACTATGCATAGTAGGCACGCATGTCTGAGATGTTTGAAACGTCATCTCTTGATGCAGCGTCCGCTGTGTGTCGTGTCCGAGATCCACCATCATCTGTTCCAGCAGGCATATGATGGGGATGGTGTCACTGACACAGATCTCTCTCTGCTTATCATCCTGGTGGCCTCTTCAAAAGGTGACAATACAGTCACTGTAAATCCACCAATCTGGCACTGGCTGTGTACGACCGGCGGAAATGCGCTGACAACTTTCTGGCCTTCAGCAACAGCGGCTGGAGGCCTGGGTAATTCCTAAGGAAGCGCTGTACTATCAGGTTCATGACGTGAGCCAGGTAAGGTACGTGTGCGAGTTTCCCACAACGCAGGGCTGCCAGCAGATTGGCCCCACAACCTTGCCTGGCTGAAGTCTATTAGGAGTTAGCCGTATGTCCTCCTGCTCACGCAAGGCACTTATAATAGCTGCGCCCGTGTGGCTGAGGGAACCCAGGCTTCGCAACCTCAGGACTGGGTGGCAACGTCTGAATTGTGCACCGAAATAGCAAACTGGAGGTTGTTGCTGGCGGTGAACAGATGCTGCCGAATGGGAGGTGCTGGTGCTAGGTCTCCACGGCAAAGTGTCCCTGGAGGAAGAGGTTGAGGCACAAGATTCAAAGGAGGAGGTGGAAGTGGAGGTGTCATTGGAGGGCACTGTGCATCATGGGGGAGGTGCCCAGTGTTTGAGTGCATTGTGGGAGATTCGAATTCGGGTTAGTCGAATGCAGCAAAATTTGGGTCGGGTCGACCCGATTTCGAACAGTCATATTCGGGTCGAACATAAGGACGACCCGAATTTGAACAACAACACTAATCCTCACCTAAGGGAACTGGGCTGAAAGAAGGTGAACATGCAACAGGCCTATCCATACAGTGGGGTTGAGACCAGAGTACCCAGAATAACGGAAAATCACGTCCCACGATCAATGGATGTTTTAAGTCTTGGACCACACCTACTTCATGGGTCACTGTCCCGCAGCCCATCTCCACAGTCACTTTGGTAAGCAGATAATGCTTAGTGTCCCCATGAATACAAACCACCCCTACTCGCCTTTCTGAGATGACCAGGTCATGAGGTACGGCAGAACGTAAAAAGGGCCACAAGGCTACCTGAGTCCAACAGGGCCACAACACTAACCCCATTGATGCTCCTGGGGGCCTAGCTCCTGAAGGGGTGTAGCGCTGCAGACACGCCGAGCGAACATAGAGAGGCGGCGGGTGCCACCACACTCCATTGGCTCCTCCCCCTGGGGACAGTGTGCTGCAATATGCCCCAGTTGCTGACACTTCCAGCAACGCACCTCAGCTCTGCCTCCGAGTGGGGCTTCCAACTGGGAGGGTACCTTTCTTGGACCGTCAAACCTCTTTCCCCTGGGTGGGCCACCCAGGCTTGGTCTGCTGGCCCGGTTCCCCTGGTCCGATGCAGAAAGGGCTTTGGAGTGGGATCTCTGCAAATCTCTGCTGTGGTTTACTTTCGAGACAGGTCTTTGTAATCGTAAACCACTCAACAAGTGACACCAACTGATCCAGGGTTTTGGGGTCTCCTTGAGCAACCCATCGGTGAATGTCCGAAGGAAGTCCGCTCACATAGCGGTTGAGGACGATTCGGTCGACAATCCCTGCGGGACTCAGGGTCTCGGGCTGTAGCCACTTGTGCACAAGGTGCAGCAAATCAAACATTTAGGAGCGAGGCGGCTTATTTTCCCCAAACCGCCGGTCATGGACTCTGTGAGCCCGTACAGTTAAGGTGACGCCCAGCCGGGCCATGATTTCTGCCTTAAGGATATTTTAGTCTTTGGCCTGCTCTGGCATTAAATCAAAATATGCCTTTTGCGGCTCCCCAGTCAAATAAGGCGCCAGAATCTCAGTCCATTCAGCAGCAGGGAGTTTCTCCCTTTCCACAATCCTTTCAAACACTGCCATATAAGCCTCTATGTTGTCATCTTGGGGTCATTTTTTGCAAGGCGCTGCCTTTTTTACATTCAGAGTCCCAGATAACTCCTCCATATTCCTTGACTGATCTGACACCCTCTGCCCCAGGACTGTGACCCATTATCTATGTGTACCGGTCTGCGTGGGGACCGATCCCCTGATCTCACAAGCTCCTCTATATATTGTATATCATTGACCCTGGAAATCCATTGCTGTAAAGTGGGCAGAGTAGGTTGCCTCCGCAGCGGTGGGATACAAGCCTTAGTCACCTTTAGTAAATGGCGTAGTAAAGAGTTTTTATACTGCTTCCTTGACATCGCTGACACATGAAGCAGGGCGAGCTCCTGTTTGCCAGCTATTGAGATCCCTGTTAATTTTTGAACAATCTCTGCAACAATCATAGTACAGTATGAGATTTGTTTGGTCTTTCATAAACTTTGTGTTGAGGTCTCTTTCCCATTTGGCAAGAAAATAGGGTACAGGAGTATCGTGTGCTGTTAGTTGTAGTTTATATGCATATGAGAGCACGCCTCTCTTGAGAAGTGTGCAGTTACACATATGCTCTCCAAAGAGGTAAGGGGACGGTAGAATTCCTGTGCCAACGGCATTGATGAGATAAAATGTTGGTATTGTACCTTTCTCCAGATATCCAGACAGGGAAGGGAGTGATCTACTTGAAATTGCTCTATCTTGTGCCAGTTAGGAGGTTGCAGAAAGTGGGTCACCCGATAAATACCATTTTTAATCCAAATCTTAAAAACAGGGTCTTTCCTACTGGTTGGAAACTTGGGGTGCCCCAGTATGGGAGACATCGGGGAAGGGAAGGTCACAATCCCCTCAGCATAGAAGTATCTGGCTACTACTTTAGGCGTCTCACCTATCAGGGGGTGACAGTGAAGGGTAGTACAATCTTCTGATGGAGACCACGCTGCCGCACTTAGTAATATTGGGGAAATTGAGTCTTCTAGTCTCACCCAACGCTTGAAACTAGCATGCCTGCACCAGTCTACTAGACGAGTCAGATGAACCGCCCTGTGATATAGAGTCAGGTCTGGGAAAGCCATCCCTCCTTTATCTTTCAGGAGCCGAAGAAGAAATTTGTTCAGGTGGGGGGTATAAGTGTTTTAAATAAATCTTAGGAATTCAGATCAAAACTTATGTAGTAAATGAAGGGGGATATGTACCCGCAAGGTTTGAAGTAAATAGAGGAGGTGTGGCATAATATTTATCTTTAAATATTGCAACAGCCAAACCACGAAAAGGCTTGTTGCCGCCAACGCTGGAGGTCTCCACATATTGTGTTAAGAAGTGGCAGGAAGTTTAATTCAACTACCTTACTTATGTCAGCTTGGATGTTAGTACCAAGATATTGGATAAAGCCCCCTGCTCACGGGAAGGAAGGGGACACAGTTTTTCTGAGTTCTGCAGGCAAATTGATGTCCAGTACTACTGACTTTTGGAGGTTGACTTTGCAGTCAGAGAGCTGGGTATAGTAACGCAGATCCTTGAGAAGGTTGGGAATGGTTATCTAGGGAACAGTTACATAGAAAATAAGGTCGTCCGCATAAGCGGCTACTTTATGGTCAGTTGTACCTACTTTAACACCCTTGATGTATCTACTTTAACACCCTTGACCTAACAGGGGTTCAAGAAGTAGGATGAAGAGTAGGGGAGACAGCGGGCAACCCTGTCTTGTTCCATTAGTGATGGAGAATGGGCGGGAGTGAATTTCATTAACTCAAGCAATTACAGAAGCAGTGGGGTTCCAGTACAGACCCTAAATCCATTCAAAACGGCGGCTCGGGGTGCCTAGAAATGCCTCATATATTCCTAGTTCAGGCGATTAAACGCCTTTTCGGCATTAGCCGAGAAAATCAATAGAAGGATTTTTTGTACTGTGACATAATGTACCAAATTGAGCATACGAGCGGTATTATCTCTCGCCTTTCTAAGCGGAAGAAACCCGCTTTGATCTGAGTGAATAAGATTCTGAAGTATAGGCGTTAGTCTGCACACCATTATGCTGGAAAAAAGCTTGACATCACAATTTAGTAGCGATATCGGCCGATAGTTTGCGCACGATTTAGTATCTTTATCTGGCTTCAGTATGACAGTTATGTGAGCCCTGGAAAAATCAGCCGGCAAAGGGCACTCTGGTGAAAGCGTGTTAAAGGCAGTCAGAAATGGGCGTGTGAGCTGGGGCAGAAACCTCCTATAATATGCCAGGGTAAACCCATCTGGGCCAGGAGCCTTTCCTGTAGGTGCATTAGTGAGAACTGCTTGCAATTCAGGAGAACTGATGGGAGCATCCAGCGCAGTCAGGGCTTCCTCTGGTATCTTAAGGATACCCGAGGCACTTAAATAGGCCTGCAACTTGAAGCAACAGTTTCGAGTAGAAATCTTTGAAAGAATTAGCTACCCTGTTTCCCCGATTATAAGGCACTCTCTTATATTTTTTGAAATGCCAAAATATGCCCTAAAGGACACACACGCAGGATCAGATATCTGGAGCTGTCTTATAAACGGGTGAGTGTCTTATTTTAATTATTTTTTTAAAAATCGGGGGTGGCTTCCTTAATGGGGATGTCCTAAAATCGGGGAAACACGGTATATCTTGAGAGTGGTGTAGGGTACCTGAACTTGATTGCACACAAGATACAAGCCCTTCTTAGCAAATGCTAACACTTTCCCACACTTATTACTATATTCATAAAAAAAGGTTCTACACTTATCAAGCTGAGATCGCACTTTGAAGCAGCACAGCATATTATTTTTCTCTCGTAATGCCAATAATTGGGATTTCCTGTCCGGGGAGTGACCGTGTTTAGTTTCCAGTGCGTGCAGATACTGAAATAATTGTGCCAGTTTCAACTGACACTCTGGCCCTGATTTATCAATAAAATGCGTGTACGCTTGACGCACATATGTACGCACCAATATACGAGGCGTTTTTCCGCGGGCCAGAGCTGAGTGCTAGTACACACACCTTCATTTGCCAGCTGGATTCCTGCCTTGATAAATGAGCAATAGGGGTCGCCAATTAAGGCGATTTGTTTTCAGCTGTGCAATTAAGGAGGATCTGTTAAGCTGTCAATGGTGAGGTGATAGCAATTAATAAGCGCACACCTACTCCCTGTTCTGTGTGCATCTACAGTCCATTACAGGTCAATTAGAATCTTTAATGCTTCATCTTCTTTTGGGTAAGTACTACTTTTTTATATTACATTGTACTCATTAACAAAATTAATTAATTTATTGTTACATTTGCTGCACTGTTTTCATACTTTTTGGTTTGCTTTGCAACACTGCAAACTAATTTAGATCAAGCTGTTTTCATCTTTTGCTGCAATGTTTTTGTGCTTGGTTTGCAATGACAGTTTCTGTTGTTTAGCAAATCTTCTACAATGTTTTGTCATTTTTTTGAAACTAATATTCAGTACAAATGTCTGCATGGTTTCCACTCCAAACTACTACTTGGACCCCCTGTTTGCCTTTGTCCCATTTTAAAAGTCACATATTGGTTTTTGAATGTATTATGTACATATTTATTACTCTGACATTTGCACTCATATTGATTTGCTGCCACACAACTCCTGTGTTCATTTGTGGTAGTGTTATAGGTTTGTTGTCATTGTGCTGTGCTGCCTGATCGTAGCACTATTGTATACAGATAGTATGCTTTATTTATGTGTTTACATGATTCTAATCGTATTACTCATTTTGTATAGAAAAAAGCCAGGGACAATTTAACTTTGTGCCAAACATATTTTATTGCTTTGTGCCAACAAACTCATTTATTTCTGCTCCTCAAACCAATGACCAGAATGTCAAAAGGCGTTTATGCCTGTCCCGCAAGGTCATCCATGACTTGTACATGTTTCTGGAAGGCAAAATTGCAGCAAAAACCAAGAGAAGCTAGGCTGTGCCAAGAATGACGAGGCTCCTGGACTCTCTATATATTTTGGGAAGGGTGTCCTTTCAAACCACGTCACCCTAAATTTGTGCACTGAGCCAGTATACTGGGTCCTGGGTGTTTATGAAGGTTTCAATGTCATTTTAAACCTTGGCCCACTATATATTCACTTCCTCACATCAGCTTGGGAGTGGATGAACATAAAGGTGGATTTCTCCTTTAACCGGAAGCAATATCATCCACGAATGTACAGTAGTCTGTGATGTGACATACCAGAGGCTTGGCAGCACAGCAGAGGGATGTTATCGCCCTGTAAAGAAATAGATTACATTATTAGGATGTGTTAAGCAGCATGGTTAATCATGCTTTAGTGGTAACTACATGCTGCTGGATTGTATTTTTCATGCTTTTCTGGCTGCATAAGCAATGGTTGCCCAAATCTAAACTAAATTGCACTCTGCCCTAGTTTGGCAATGTGTTTTTGTAAAGTGTCACATAAAGGTCCAGCTCTTACACAAATATGTCTGCTATTTAATTTCCCAAACGATTAAAGTGTGCTTGCTATGACTTCAACTCCTAGGTTGGTTTGTAACCCAAACATGATGTGCTGAAATATGTAATGCATGCATTGTAAACATATGAAAATACTCACACACAAAGACATTAGCAATAAGTTTATCCCTGACTCGACCGCCCTCTGCTGTGCTTTGGGAGCGGAAGGCAGGATGTTGGTGCACCTCTGGCTTGAGTTCCTCTGGAATGTCCCAGGTATCACCATGGTGCAGGCACAGGTTATGTAGGACATAGCATGCCATGATGACTCGGGCAGCTTTCCATGGTGCGTACAGGAGCTCACCACCGGGCCGCGCCAAGCACAGAAACCGTGCTTTTAGCAGCCCGATGATTTGCTCCACAACCCCCCGGCTTTTATGCAGAGCCATGTTGTAATTGTGCTCTGCTTCAGACCAGGGGTGACGCACAGCTGTCATAAGCCATGGAAGCTGCCCGTATCCTTTGTCAGCTGTAAAAAGACAAACATAATACATGTTAGTTCTTGGTATAGTAAGTGTTCTGTGAATGCAGTGTAACACTAGAGTTTTTTTACAAAGGTTTTTAAGGGTTGTGCTCTTCGGTCACTTTATTGCTTTTTGGTTGTTAGGAGACATTGTTACTACATTGTTACTACCAACTGTAGGCTGGCTTAGTCCACAAATTAAGGCCGAGGAGGTTTGAAAGAAACCCCTTCCTAAAATATACCGAGTGGCCAAGAGCCTGGTCATTCCTGCAACTGCCTGGCTTCTCTTGGTTTTTGGAGCAATTTTATCTTCCAGCAAGCTGTACAGGTCATGGATGAACACACAAACCAGAAGGCTGCTACAAGAAAAACGAAAAGTAAGAATACACCATTTACTTTATTCCTCCAAAAAATGTTTTTGGTGTGTTGTCCCATAACTCTTTTATTTTTTTCCTTTAGTAACATGGAGCCAAGGAGAATGATGTGGATGATGAGGATGTCACTTCACATGGAGATGACACTGGGCTTCCTCCTGGTAAGATGAACCTTCATGGTATAACTTGTTTGACATTGTGCACGTGTCTGGGGGGCTCGGAAGCTCCTCAGGAGGGCTGGGTGCCTCCCTCGATGTGGAACTGGCTGTGTTTGTAGAAGGAGACCAAAAAAATAAGAGAGGTAAGTAACAGTATAATATACAGCTAGTACTTAAATTGCACAGTGCTAAAGAATTCAAGTTATGTCATCTTATCTGAATGTTTTGCTGTTTACACCGTGCCAAGCAAGAAAGAAAGGTTATTCCTGGGGCCAAGCTAACTATGGCCATGGAACTAAAGTGATGCAGTTTGTTGGCATTGAAGGTTGTGGGTTTTCACAAGGGAGAAACGTGGCTATGTGACATTTAACCTTTGTCTTCTGTTAAAAGCTGCCTAGACATGAAGCTAGTCATACACTCCTAATGATACTTAATAGAACTAGGCCTAACAAACTATCTCCTAGTTTATAATAATGGTTCTAAAGGAATGTTTACAATATCTAAAATGGAGAAATACTTACAGTCAGGTGAGGAACTTCTGTCCTGTGGAGGAGATGCTGGTGGCGATGGCACTTCAGCAGCTGTAGATAAAAAATGAACACCATAAGTAAAAGTGGGTGGGCAGGACTAAAGTAGATTTGTAAGGTTAGTTAAGGTGAATAGATGAATGCTGAACTTCTAAATGATACTTTCTGCCTACGTCCAAACATTTGGAGCAAACATTTGTCAGTACAACTATGGACAACTAAAAAAACTCATGTCTATTTTTCTTCATGCTAGCCAACAACCTGGAAAGAACGTTCATTTGATGCATGATTAATGACTGGAAGCTACATGAAATCCTGCTAGATCTTTCTTTGTATTTGTAACAAAAAATGGTGAAAGTAGTGTGGGAATGTGTTGAATTGCAACATATGTTACAAAAGTTGATTCTAAGGTTAGCTTACAGGCCTCGGCCTCGGCCCCCTCCTCTTCTTCATCGGAGGACTCTGGCTGCAGATGTTGGGCAGCGGGCTCCTCCTCCAGGGATGGCTCCTCCTCTCCCGGGGATGGCACCTCCTCCTCCATGACTGCCTCCTCCGGTGATGCCTCCTCCTCCCCCGGGGATGTCTCCTCCTCCTCCTCCTCCACATCCTGGGGGACGGCCAGTGGCCTGTGTGGACGCTGGATAATTTGCAGCCGCCGGCATGATGGAGAGTTGGCTGTAATATCAAAAACAAATATCCAAAATTATTAAGGGTAGTAAAATATAGGAAGTGAAAAACAAACAGTTCTAGGCTAAACAATACTACTTTACACAAACAAGAAACATTCTAAAACACCACTCCTTAACAAGAGGAGAAGACAAAATGCAAAACTTACCAGACAGGATGCGGTCCCCCACTTCAGCCCTCTCAATCCTCTGTTTGAGATCGCTCCAAGTGTGTTGTATCTGGGCGACAGTTGGACGCGTCCCTGCAGGGGTCCACAGCCTGTCTGCCAGCCTCTCTGCGATTTTTCTCTTTATAAAAATTGACCTCTGGTGGTCATATCCCTGCCTAATCATTGTCTAAAGAAAAAGAGAAACAAAATGTGAGTTATTTTGACAACAACCAAACAGCTCTTAAAAAAAAAGATCACTGATTGATTGATTGATTGATTGATATATTTTCTGTTGCAAATTCACATAGTTTGGTTGCAATTGTAAACTGTTTGTTTGTTAATATTGTGTGTAGATATATATGGGCATACTATTACTATTACTAAGAAGCTTCCGGTTGCCACCCCACTAAGCTTAATCCTAATTAAACCATTGTAAAACCAATAATTGTGCTCCTAGATGTAAACTCTGTTTATCCGGTTTTAGTGAAGCATTAGTAAGTGCCAGACATACATACATACAATCTAGGGGCAAAATGTAAGCACTGTTGCATTAGGTCAGATAATGCAGCACATGTGGATTTATTTTGTTGACAAAAATACTAAACACGGGAATATCTATGTGACACAGTAGAATGATGTGCCTTCACCAAAATCAGGATTGTGGTCTCAGCTAGCCAGAGGACGTTCTACCAGAAGGCTTCCACTGTCCTCCGGACAAAGAAAGATAATTTCCAGCCTTACATGATAGCGAGGAGGCAAATTAGTGCTCTTCAAATGATCTACCTCTGATTGAGCTTAATGGGGTAGAATCCTGAAGATTTTTACAAACCATACATACACACATCAAAATATGGGCATGTACATAGTTGTCAACAGCCAACTTTAGGTGTGTGGACCTCTACCCAGCTCTAATCTGCAGCTCTAATCCATTGAAAGAACAATAGAGGACACTCCATTCTCAGCTGTCATCCGTGCAGAGGATTCCAGCTGCTGATAAGAGCTGGGCAGTGAGAAGAGCACAGCTAGAATGAGATGGGGACACAGGCTGTCCCTCCCCCATTCTATAGCTGTGCCGTCACTTCTGTATAAAAAACTATTTGGGAAAATATATCCACTCTGTGGGCATGTGTAACAACATCATGGGCACAGTGTGATATCTGTGTGTGGGAATTCTGCATGTCATATCTTGCAGCCTTACAACTCTGTGTACAAGCAAAGAGGACACTCATAGATAATAGTCCCAAAATATCTCCAAAATTTTAGGCCACCAGATTTCAAGTATTTGAAGATATGGGAATCCCAATTGCAAACACAGAAAATCCTACATTGGGAATGCTTTTTCCAAAGCAAGTGCACATAGGACTCCTTAATTGAAAAAGTGACCCCCTCCCCCCCCGGGCCCACTTACATAGCAAGGAGCAAGTGTTCCCCCACTTGAACCTACATTTTCTGGATTATGCACCTCACCATTCCCAATAAATTGGGGTTCCTTGAAATGTAGTTTTTAAATTTCGGGGTAACACCCCAATTCTCCTTGCTACGTAAGTGGCCCAGGGGGGGCATGAATGGGCCTTTTCGCCTTTTGCCTCCTAGATGCACTTGCTTTTTAAACAGCAACAACCTCCAAGAAATGTGGTTGAGTAGTAGCTAGTAGGATCCTCAAAATTTCAAGTAGTTACAAACAAGGGTTTAGGACATGTGAAGGATTAAAGATGGTGAATTCTTAGGCTGAGGAATATGAGAAGAAGCCTTAAAACACATTTAAATGTGCAAACATGCATGATGCATAAAACACATTTAACCCCCCTAGCGTTCTAATTCTGTCAGTTTTTTGATGCAAAAAGCTATCCTAATTTTTTTGCATAGAAATTTTTGTTTATATTGTGGGCTTGTAATTCTTAGGGTTAACTCCCGGGTATGATAATTATATTTATTTATTATATTATAATCATAAATTATAACATAATACATAATTATAAATAATAATTAAAAAAAAAATAAAATTGACAACAACAATGTAATTTAAAATAAAATATAAAATTAAATATGTACTTTTATTGTTATTTTATGTTGTATAGTGTTTTTTTACTGTAAAAACCATTTAAAAGCATTGTGCATCGCATCTTCCAGGAGATGTGAGCAGCAATAGCAAAATCCGGGGGTGGTGCCAGCTGGCATCACCCCCAGAATTTACTATTGCTGCTCGTATCTGCAGTTAGATGTGAAGCACAATGCAGAAGTCCTGCATTGTCCACGTCCCCCGACGGACCGGCGCCCCGGCATCACAGCGGGACCATCTGATCACCCCTGGAGCACGGGGCAAAGGTAAGGGGGGCTTTTAAAGTTACCCCGAGTGTGACTCGGGATTACCGCTTTCTGCAAGTAAAATCCACCCTGAGTCACACTCAGGATTACCGCTAGGGGGGTTAAATGTGCAAACATGGACAAACATGTATGCTTATTGTACTAAAAGGAATCCCCCCTCCCCGACCCCCCCTGCTAAAACGTTTTTAAAAAATCACTTACCTGAATGATGAAGCGCAGGTCCCTCTCTACAAATAATGGGCGCGGCCTGATGAAAATGCAGATATGAAACTTCCAGGTTTACTCCCGCCTACTGAAAAACGTGCCCACACCACACATTTGCACATGTGTCTGCTGTATGCGTATTAATACCTGCATGTAACCGTTGTTAAATGTTGCGCATAGGTACGCGCATAATATTATTTCATATTAACCACCTGGGCGTTACACTGATGTCTAGATTTCTGTACCAAAAGCGTTACACTGTTTTTCATGAAATTTTTTTTTTTAAATTGTAGACCTGGACCTGGGGAAATATGTCCGAACAGGGTTCTAGTAGCTATTATGAATATAAAAAATGTTTGAAACATACAATCATGTAAAAAAAAATTACTTTAAATAAAATTCAATAAAAGACACAAAAATCAGCTTAAACAAGAATACATAAATAAATGAAAAATACTGAAAATGCGATAATTTGGTATACTGTATAGTAATATATTTTTCTAAAACACCTCCCTAGTGTTGTAAACTTTAAAACCGAGTCCATCGTCACATACCTATGGACAAAACCACATAAATTTATTTTGAATTATTTTGTATGGGATTGGATACAGGAGTTTGTATTCAATCCAATACAAAATAATTAAAAATAAATACAAAATATGTAATTGGTATTTATTTTGAATTATTTTGTATTGGATTGGATACAGGAGTTTGTATTCAATCCAATACAAAATATGAATTTGAATTTACCAGTTATATACTTTGTATTTATTTTATTTTGAATTATTTTGTATTGGATTGGATACAGGAGTTTGTATTCAATCCAATACAAAATGAGAGTTTGAATTTACCAATTACATACTTTGTATTTATTTTGAATTATTTTGTATGGGATTGGATACAGGAGTTTGTATTCAATCCAATACAAAATGTGTTTGAATGAGTTTGAATTTGAATTTCCCGCACATGCGCCCACGTCATCGCCGAGGGACACGTACACGCTACGGACCGAGAAGAAGAAGCCGGCCAGCTTTTTCTTCTCCGCCGGCCGGCTTCTTCTTCTCAGAGAAGGCACCTGACGCTGGAGAGGAAGATCCAAGGAACCAAGGTCGGGTTTAATGGTCGGGTGGTTAATATACTTTTTGTATTTATTTTTTGTTATGTTTCTTTTTTGAATTATGGACTAACATGCTGGGTTGTACTTCTTGCTTTTCAAGCCTTTCAGGGTGTTTATTCAGTTTGAATTGCATGTTAGACCTTGCCCAACTATATATTGACTTACCTCGGTAAGTGGAAGCAAGGGGGTTTCCTCCTTTAACCCGAAGCAATCTCATCCATGAATGTTGCTTGAAGCCCATGACATCAGAAACCATAGGAAGAAATAGGCAATCTTTTCAATTTGAAGCATGTTAAGCAATATGGCATAAAAATTCCTCATTGCCTATTTCTATTTCTTCCTATAATTTATTATGTACACACAAATACATACATACAGATATATATGCATGTATGTACATACATGAGTGCACATCAAACAAATATACACCTAAAAAGAAAACTTACCGGAATGAGGATCCTTCTCTGGAATTTTTTTCTACTAATAGAACAGTTCACACGCACATAGTGGTTACATCACACTGAGTTTTAATAAACCAATTGTGCTGTTTTTAGCCAGTCAAACTAATCATAATCAAGGGAACTGCTTAAAAACAAGCATAATAGAAGTTTTGCATTGGAAGTCCTGGGACATAGTAAAGGAAATCACAAAAACAAACCCCTCAAAAAAAAATATACAAAATTTGGACAAAAACTTTATTCTAGGCAGGGAGAGTGTGAATGCGGCGCCGTCCGTGATGTACGTCTTCTAGACAGCTCGGCTCTCCCCGGATCCTTTCTCGGCACGTGACGTAGCATCCTTCGGCAGCCACGCTACTCTCATGTGGAGAGGACTTCCGGACTCGTCCCTGCATCTATCCATGATGGTGGGAAAGTCGGGCGCTAAGGCAAAAGACCGCAATCCGCGGTCTCAACTTCACCGGCCGGCATCCAAAATGGCGGCCACGCAGGAAGCACACGTGGCGGGGGGACCCGTAACGCAAGAGAGGGAGAGAGAGAGCGGCTCTCCAGCAGGTATGAGCTGGGATCAGGCAGACAGTGGCTGGACTGGGAGTGGGCAGAACCCTTCCCACTCCCCATCTGCCAGCATTCCAACCAGCTTAAGCCACTCGCAGGGGTTCTCTTCACAGACGCCCCTGCATGTAACACACAGCCCTATGGACGCTCCAGGGGAGGATTCACCTTCCCCCAGCCCTACAGCTTCATTACAGGCGGAGGGCTCTAGATTTCGGGTGCTCATAAATGACCCCATTACTGACTCTCCCCCCCTGCTCTTCCAATTGAGGAGAATAGATTGTATCATAATCTGGCTGGCCTCTTACAAACAGAGCTGGCCAAAGTTACGGTGACAATCACCTCTGAGCTGCGTCAGGACTTGCAAAGTCTGGGCACTAGAATTGATGTATTTGAGAAAAAAGTGGATGAGACGGTGTCTCGAGTTACCCAGAATTCCAAGGAGATTTCGGTGCTACACACCCAGATTGCTGACCTACAGCTTAAGCTTGATGATATGGAGAACAGGTCGTGCAGAAATAATTTCAGGATCAGGGGTCTTCCTGAATCAATTAAAGATGTTACGGAGTCAGTAAGGCGATTTTTACAGAAGCTCCTACCTGACCTGCCAGAGTCGCACCTGCTGCTTCATAGGGCACACAGGGCTCTGGTGGCACCCAGACAGGACGGTCCACTCAGGGATATGATTGTTAAACCCCACTACTTTACCACAAAGGAAGCTCTTCTAAAAGTTACCAGGGCTTTGGATCATGTTGAGATGGAAGGGCACCCAGTACAGATTTTTTCTGACATTACACCATTTACTATCCAACGTAGTAGGGCGCTTAAACCCCTATTGCAAGTCCTGATTGATAACAAGATTAAATATAGATGGGCTTTCCCCTTGAAATTGATTTTCCAACTACAGAGAAAAGCTTCTCCTTTTCTTCTTTTGCTGAGGGGGAGCAACTCCTCAAAGAATTGGACCTAATCCAGAGGGAGGAAGTTCACTCTGCGCCAGACAGGGAAGCATCCGCCTCCTTGTATCCACTTTGGAATAAGGTCAAAACATCTGGAAAGCACTTACAGAAGATACCTTAAACGGTTAATTTACAGTATCCATAAAGTTATTTTTCTGTATGTTTTGCACTTAATACTGGGTTTTTACTGTACTGAGGCCCCAGTCTTGCTCTGGTCTCAGTGTTTTTTTTTTTCTTTTTTCCTGCAGTTCTAGAAGGTATTGGGTATTGTATCATTGTATTGATTGTTCAGTGGCTGCCGAGCCATTATCAAGCATGAGGTTCCCTTGGGTTGTTTTGTAAATGTTTTGCTAAGCTCTGTTTGTTGGGGACCTTGTGCTTTTGTGTTTGATCTATGGGGGGCGTGGGATCCGGGGGGTCACACATGCCCTCAACCAACAGGGAATCTAATTCGGGTCTTATTTAAGTGACTGGGCCTGACCAGAATCTCCCTGACAAGATGGAGCTTGTTGGAGCTCCTGGGAGCACGGGAGGTGAGGCTGCCCCCCGAGGTCCGGGACTGTGTGTTTCCCGGGGACCGGGGAGGCACCCAATCCTCTCTAGTTTACAACGTTGTACTTTAGTGCGCTGGTTATTTGTTTTTTGTCTGTCTTTTTTGTTTTTTATGTTACCCGTTAGTTCCCAAACTTTTATCCTTACCCCCAGAGGAAGTTTACTGATGGCTCTTCTTTTGTTATATGCCCATGTTGACTGATCCACCCGCGGGGCCCGTGACCCCTACTAAGTTAATGTTGCTCTCCCACAATGTCCAGGGTCTTAACTCCTCGGTCAAGAGGTCTAAAGCGTTTCACTACTATAACTCCTTAAAGGTTGACATTCTAGCTTTACAGGAAACCCATTTTTCCAACAATTCAGTAGGTACTTCCATAAAAACTATCCTATTTACTACAATACCAATTCAGATAAGAAGAAATGTGGGGTTCTCTTGTGTTTTTGAAAGAGCTTGAACTTTGCTCCACAGGAGGTCTTTAGGGACCCGGGGGGCAGGTTTCTGGTAGTGATTGGGTATGTTGGTTTACAGCTCATTACGGTTGTATCTTACTATGCACCCAATGCAGATCAAATGGCATTTTTTCAAGCATTTCTGGGTGAGATCTGGCCCAAAGTGAAGGGTTCCCTTCTTTTATTAGGCGACTCTAACCTAGCTCTGGATCATATTTTAGACAAATCCAAATTAAGCAGATATAGGGACCCCCCGAAAAAGAATCATGGCCTCTCTCTCTTGCTGCGAAATTATGATCTAATTGATAGTTGGCGGGAACTGAATCCGTCGGCCAGGGACTATACTTATTTTTCAGGAGCCCATAACCAGTATTCTTGTATTGATCATGGGTTCGTCCAGTCTCACATGCTCCCCAATATAATTGGGGCCCAGGTTCTGTCAACGCCTTGTACCGATCTTGACCCATTGGTATTGTATCTGAAGGATTTTGACCGACCTTCAACTGGGTTTCGCTGGAGATTTAACGAAAGCTTGGTTTCAGATACACTGGTAAAGGGGGCGATAGACTCACTGTTAAGTAGTTATTTTCAGATTAATGTTGCGAGCGACACATCCCCAGCTATTAATTGGGAAGCCCATAAGCCTTATATTCGAGGGGAGCTGATCAAACTGGGGGCGTCCCGTAAGAAGGCTCACAACAAACTGATTAATACTGGCCTTAAAGAGTACCACCAGTTACAGTTGCAACATAAGAATGACCCCCAGTCTGTGCTGAAGTCCCGGTTGGAGGCCAAACGCACCGAACTTAATTTAATTCTCACCACTAGGGCAGAAAAATCGATTCGCTGGTCAGCCCACAAATTTTACCTGTGGAGTGACAAACCAGGCAGCCTATTGGTTAATAAACTCAACCCCAGACCCAAGTCACACGCGCTCCCCAAAATTAAGGTTAAAGATGGCAGGCTATCACAAAACCCAGAAAAAATTTTGGCAGCTTTTGAGGATTTCTATGGTCGTTTATACAGTTCTGAAGACTCAATTTCCAAAGTAGGCATTGAAGGTTTTCTTAGCAAGCTTGATCTACCTAAACTGCAGCCTAAACACAAGGCAATCCTGGAAAGACCATTCACAATTGAGGATTTGAATGGGGTCATTAAAGTTCTTAAGTTGGGAAGTTCACCTGGCCCGGATGGTTTTTCTAATTTGTACTACAAAACGTTCAGCTCTGTCTTGGCGCCACATTTGATAGCATATTTTAATTATTTGCGAGAAGGGAATTCCCTTATGGGGGATGCCAATAGAGCATTTATTAGCGTGATCCCTAAGCCAGGCAAGGATGCTTCTGAAGTGGCCAATTACAGACCCATCTCATTAATTAATTGTGACCTCAAAATTCTGACGAAGATCCTGTCAATCCGCCTGGGGTCCTTTTTGGGAGTGTATATCCATCCGGACCAGGTGGGCTGCCACAGACAGGCAAACGAGAAGGGCAATAGATCTCATTTCAGTGGTTAACCCCAATTGGGATGGGGGCCGTCCATGTCAGGCTATGCTGCTTTCCCTCGATCTTCAAAAGGCATTTGACAGTATCTCTTGGAGATATCTTTTTCAGGTTCTTGCTAGGATGGACTTTGGGGCCCACTTCACTATCCTGCTGCTGGCTTTGTATGATTCCCCAGAAGATATCGCTAGGGGGATTTTTTTCTACCGCAATCCCAATTAAAAGGGGGACCAGACAGGGATGCCCGCTATCGCCATTCTTGTTTGCACTAGCAATCGAGCCCTTAGCGATCGCAATTCGAATTAATCCTAACATTAAAGGGATTAGCTGTAATCAGGTGGAACATAAAATGTGCCCTCTTTGCTGATGATATTTTGATGTTTATCACCTCCCCCATCACTACTTTGCCCAACCTTTTGAAACTTTTGGATGACTTTTCTCTTTGCTCAGGCCTGAGGGTAAATAAATCTAAATCTCAGGCCCTTAATATAAACATTCCTTCAGGGATGCTAGAAAGGCTAAGGGAGATATTTAACTTCAGCTGGCACAGGGATTCTATTCAGTACCTGGGCATCCAGCTGACTCCTACTTACAATGGTCTCTATAAGGCTAATTATTTGTCTTTGTTTAAAAAACTCTATGCGGATATTCGGAGATGGTCCTTCTCCCCCCCATCGTGGATGGGGCGGATAGCTACCATCAAATTGAAATTACTCCCTAGACTACTTTACCTGTTTCGTACTCTCCCAATTCAGGTACCAGTAAAGGAGCTTGAACTCCTCCAGGCTAATGAAGTTCATCTGGGCAGGGAAGAAGGCCAGAATCCGAAAAAGCACTCTTTTTGCCCCTAAGCAAATGGGGGGCCTGGGGGTTCCACACCTGAAATACTACTATGTGGCTGCACAGGTAGCACAAGTCTCCTTGAGCACCTTGCACGGAGCTCGACCTCAATGGCTTGAAATAGAGAATCAGGACGTTTTCTTGGGCTCCATACAATCTCTCATGTGGCGTAAAAAATGTAGGCGAGGAGCTGTGAAATGCCCGGCTCTGTCCCATTCCATTCAGGTATGGGATAAATTTAGCAATCATCCGACATTAACCTCACCTCATAAACCTCTAACTCCACTCTGGCATAATCCGGATTTTCCGCCGGGCCTATGTCCAGCCAACTTTAATTGGTGGATTTCCAAGGGTTTTAGAAGGGTGAAAGATTTGTTAGATATTCATGCAGTGTTTACATGGGACCATTTGGCCAGTACATTTGAAATTCCTCGGACCATTTCCACTATAGACAATTGGCCTCATATATCAACAGGATAATTAAAGAGGCCCCGAGACCCATGCGATCTTCTGCATTCGAAAGCACTTGCTCTTCCATAGCTTCTACTAAAAGGCAAATGTCTGTGATTTACGCAGCCCCAGTTGCACCTACCGGTAAACTGCAGTATATGCGAGATTGGGAATCTGAACTGGGCACCACTTGGGATTTGGAAGAATGGCGGGATATGGTTTACTCCCTTTCCAAGGTCTCTTTGAACTCTGCGGTGGTGGAAGCCAATTACAAGATAGCACTTCGATGGTATCTCACTCCGGCTAGACTAGCGAAAATGTTCCCCTCAACCTCTCCCTTATGTTTTCGAGGCTGTGATTCTAGGGGCTCTATGCTGCATATCTGGTGGTCATGTCCGGTTGCCAGGGTGTATTGGGACGAGGTATTTAATCTGATCTCCAAAATTTTACAGCAAACGATTTGTAGTACTGTGAAGGCTGCTCTATTTAGTAAGCTTGAGGTGTCCCTCTCTAGACCCACAATGAAACTGATTAGATTGATATTATTGGCGGGCAGAATTTCACTGGCCAAAGCGTGGAAGTCACCCTCGATACTTTTGGATCCCATTTTCACAAAATTGAATTGGATTATGGTCAATGGTAGACTGACTCATACCCTAAGGAACTCCTTGGACAAATTCGACGATATATGGGAACCCTGGATAGTGTTTAATAATTTATAGATATTGGCTTATGATGCTTTACTCTTGGGTATAGTGCATTGATGATGGGTGCCTTTTCTACTTCCTCTACCTTCTCTTTCCCCCTTCCTTGTGGTTTTTAATTGTTTATGTTTGTTGTTCAAATTTATTGTATATCTGGGACACGTGATCGGCTCACTCACTGTTCAAACTTGGATTATTAATGCTTTGTTTTATGCTATTGTTTCCTTTGGGCTGTTATGGTATACCTTCATCTGATTATAGTGTGTTCTACATTCCCTGTATACCGGGATGTGGCAAATATTAGGGTTTGAGCATTGGTTGCAGTGAAAAATGTTTTAAATGTTTGCACATACACAATGTGTTCTGTCTTGTATTATAATTTTGCTTTCTGTTGTTACAAATTTTTTGTTTTGTAAACCTTAAAATTTAAGAAACATATTAAAATATAAAAACTTTATTCAAAATAAACCTATTTGCTAAAAGGTCACATTAAAATATAGAGAACACACAGATTCCACTAAATTTACATGTACAAAAACAAAAGCAGCTATTGTGCTAAATGGTAAGCAAAGTATCAAATGTAGCAACATACATTAGTCTAACAAACAAAACAACAGCCCCTCCTTGACCCAAAAAAATTAAGACAAAGCAAGTTAGACGACACCCTTATATATGCTCATCATTATGCGCACAGGTGTTGAAATTAACATGCAATTGGGCGTGCACAGTACCTGAAATGTGGCTGTTTGGTTTTTTGACAGTTTGACATTTCATAATAATTTATTGATCCGATCCTTTAGATTTGTACTATATATATATATATATATATATATATATATATATATATATATATATATGTATATATATATATATATATATATATATATATATATATATACACACACACATACATACACATACATACATGTATATATACATATATATCTACAGGAGAAAGCAAGAACTTGCGTGTGTGCTTTGGACATAGGTGGAAAAAATCTAGTTCGCTGGCAAAATGGAGGTTTTGCCCGCCAGAGCCCGCTGAAATTTCTTGACTGTGATTGGGCTGAGTTCCCGCATGACGTGCCCCCTCTCCTCCTCCCCCACCTCACCCCCTTTACCCCAAACACACACTGAGACAACAACTTGGTAAAATGGCCCCTTTGGGCCGTTTATTACAAATAACTTAAATATTAACTCTTTTAATAAATAAACATGAAAATAACCATAAATAACAATGTATAAACATATAATCAACAAATAATAACAAATAACTGTAACCAATACATTAATAAAACATCCTTTTCCTAAAACACACCCCCTGGTTACTGGTCCTCGAAGGCCCCACTATTGTAACCCCTTGCACCTAATGGGTCTGATATGTAATGCTCCCAGCCGCACCTCAAGCTCGGGAACGATACCAGCAGCACTCGCAGCCCTACCACAAAACAATTTAACACTCCCAACAACAACCTTAACGAGGGTCCCATACCATAGATGAGACCCTCACACCCACTAAAACAGTCCAATACAACACCTTCCCTCGAGGACCTCACCGACACACCTCAAACAGGGCAGGCGGGTGGGAAAAACTTCCTTCCTTCTCTCCGTCATGCTGAAAAAAGACCCTCCCTTTCCGACTCACCCCCCTTTTCACTCCTCTTCTCCCTCCCCCCTGTACATCACTTCCCGGCATACTAATTCAGCAACTCCCCCTCCCCTTCTCTATGTTAACTCATAACCCTTCCCCTGCCTGCTCCCATCCCTTCCCAGTCATGCAGGCCTTCCACTGATTTTTCACTTCGTTCCCTGCTCCAGGCCTCACTTTCCAGGCTGATCACCGGGTCTGGCATCAGATGCGTTTAGATAGGCGCCTGTGTAAAGAGCTGAAATCAGTTAACTCTTTCTAAACCTGAAAACAATAGGTCATGTAAAATATGCTAATTTTGCAGCTAATATAAATGTTTAAAACATTTGAACAGGCCAAACATTTTTATTTAGGGCTAAATGAAAGATGTGTGCCATTAGAAAAATGTAATTTTCAGGGGAACAGTGACTTTTAATGCAAGCTCGCCAGTGTCAAACTGCCAGGGATGTGTGGCTCCAGCAGCTGAAATTTAGTTAATAAATTGATAGAAAGCTTCCGATTTTGGATCGTGATTACGAATGCGCGAACGAGTTTCCGATTTTGCTTGGTGAATCAGCCTTTCTTTCTTGGTCCCACCACTATGGTCCCACCACTACATATCTCCCCTCCTATTGCCCCTGATTCATCAATGAAATCCGTGCTCGCTGGAAGCGCGAACGTACGCGCGGCCATCGATCGCGGATTACCGCGGTCCGGACTCGAGTATGCGCGTACACTCGCCTCACTACCAGCCGGATTCCTGACTTTTAATGCAAGATCGCCAGTAAAAAGCTGTCGGATAAGCGCGGCTCCGTGCGCGAGCTTTTTCAGTTGCTGAATAGCGCGACCGCGTACGATTCCGGATCGCTAATACGAATGCGCGAGCGATAATCCGATTTTGCTTGATGAATCAGGGGCATTGTGTGTTAATTCCTCCACTTTCATAGATTGTAAGCTCTTCGGGGTAGGGTACGCTTCTCACAGTGTCACTGTCTGTATTCGTCTGTCACTTGCATCCCCTATTTAATTTCTCCGTAAAGTGGAAAAAGGGAGGTGAGAGGCCCCTCTTGGCACATCCTGAGCTGGGTCTAATGCCAAATTAAAGTCGCCTCCCACCACCAGAACACCCTAGCAAACGTGTCAGCAACATTGAGGAATTCCTCCAGGTAAGCTATTTGACTAGTATTGAGGAGATATAGATTAACCAGGGTGAATAATTGGGAGTGTATTGTCCCTTTAACTAGGAGGTACCGCCCCTCAGGAACTACCTATACAGCAACTAGTGTCCAGCGAAGAGATTTGTCAATTAGTATATTGACTCCCTTAGACTTGGAACCAGGGCATGAGCCATGATATGCCGTCTGAAAACTGAGATTTTTAAGCGATGGTATTTTATCATAACGAAAGTTATTTACTAATGTTACTTATCATAACTAATGCTTTTTGAAATCTTAGGCGGTTGAGGGCATATAAGACCACAAAACGTTTAGTTGGGGAGTTTATAGCTTTAGCATTAATGGGTGAGTATTTAGCGGCATGAGAGTGCTGTGGTAGGGCCTTTCTTATCGGGCAATTCCACCGGATACAGGGTAGGCGTTTGGGAGAGAAAAACTGGGTGGTTAGGGAAGAGCGAGGGACACTGCTAGGGACAGGATGGGGTAGAGGGGAGGAGGAAAAAAAGAAAATCAATAAGAAGAAGAAGAAAGAAAGGAAGGTAGGCAGTACCCCGTCTCACAACCGGGGCCTGCCAAAGTAATACTACTACAAGTAAATATCCAGATCCTTTCTCGCCTGGAGAAGGAGCAAACTAGTGGGGGAAAGTGATACGCAATGTAAGCATGGCACCACTCGCCTCCACTGTGCTTGTGTATTGTAAACAAATAAATAATATCCACCATTAATATTCATCATAACATATGCATAAGTAACAACTTTTTCTCCCATATTATAACCGGAAATGGGGAAGAAGAATTCATTTTGAGTATAATATATTACCCACATTAGCACATAAATAAACATCTGCTGTCTGAAACCAGTGTACAGTCCCTTGTAGAGACAACACAGGGCCAGATGGTGTACTAAGTGACAGCCGGCGGCAGTAAATTGAGTTGGTCCACAACAGGGCGCACAACCATGCTCAACCCTACTGAACTCTTTCGCGACACACCGCTATCACCATCTGTTATATTCAATGCAACTGGCCAGTTAATGTATTCAGTGTCACTCCTGAAAACACAAAGCATCAAATTACCAGATAAGCAGGGAAACAAAAAATATAAAAGCACTGAATAAGCATTAAACTTATAAATCAGTTGGTTCCATCTACAGAGTAGAAAGGTCATCCCTGAGACAACTGTCATGAGGACCTAGTCCATTCCATGTAATTTCACCTGAGATAGCCTAAACAAACAAAACCCCGTAGAAAGCTGTGGCCATCTATGTGTAACACTCTAGTCCTCTGATGCAAAGGAGCAGCTGACTGGGAGTCACATGACCTGGACCAGGAAGTGAGCAGGGAATTGGATCCTGAAGCAGAGTTGGTGCTGGCAGCAGGGGAGTGCAAGGTGGGTGAACCAGAAGGAGGCACAGATCCCCTAGACTTGCAGGGATCTGTGACAGTGTGTCTTTGAATATGAAAATGTTTTGGTCAATGTATTTAAGTAATGATATAATGAAGGTGTTGAATGAGGCATTAAGTGGGTAAAATTTTTCTAGTCGGTTGATGATAATCTCCAAACCTTTTGCATGAGGTATGCTACAGTGGAGTGCCTCAACGTCTATAGTGACCAGTAGAGATTTGGGTGGAATAGTTAGACTAGAAGTGAATTTGAGAAGGTCAATAGTATCTTTTAAGTAGGATGGTAGTGAGGTCACAAGGGTTCTCAAATAAGAGTCAAAAAGTTCACTGGCACAGGATGAAATAGATCCAATCCCTGAAAAGATTGGTCGCCCTGATGGGTTTTTGATATCTTTATGCACCTTAGGAAGGCCATAGAAGGTTGGGGTAACTGGGTGTTTGACATAAAGATGGTCCCTCATCTTTTGATCAATAGTACCTGTGTAAAAAGCTGGTTGGATGATAACAATGATAGTAATATTGACTATAGAAAGATTTTATTATGTTTCCCGAGATCCTTCTGTGTTATTGTGTTGTCTAAAATTCTAAAGCAGATCTGTTCATAATGGTGAGTGTTGAGGATAACTTCATTTCCTCCTTTGTCCAATGGTTTTATCACTATTTCCTTGTTTCTCCATTTCAATGTGCTTTGATAGGCGCATTAAAATGTTTGTACTCGGATAAAAGTTGGAAACTTTCTTGGGGCTGCTCCTTGTCTAACATGACTTTAAGGGTTAAGTTCCTAGCAAATAAGTTAATGTCCTTAAAAAGTTCCAATTTGTCAAGGTTGGTGTGTGGGCAGAAAGATAGTTCAAGTTCTAGCAGTTCTCTTTCTTCCTTTGTGAGAGAGTAGGAGGAATAATTGATGATTTCTAGTCTTGGTCCTCTAGAGATAGTTTCTGTAAGTAAGTTTCCATGGGGCCCTTTATTTGCTGGTAGTGGTGGGGGTGTGTCTCTCAAAAAGACGATTTGGTCTTGTTGCTGCTGTTGTTGTGAGAGTCACCGGTGTTGGTAGTGGTAAAGATACAGGAGATGAATTCAGTAGATTTCTGTGAGAGAAGGTGGGGGCTAGTCTGCTTGTGGATTGATTATGGGAAATATTAGTAAAGGTGGATTCATTTGAGATGATAGAGACATTTACTTGTTGAAAGGAAGGGGATGCAGGCATGTCACTTGTTTTTGACAGTCATAGATGGGTTGGGAATTACTGAGGTGGTCATAGAGGGTCTGCGTTTAGAGCGGTCTTCTGATGTCGGACTTTGGTCACTTTTGTACTGTTATTTACCTTTTTGCAAGTTGGGTAACTTAGATACTTGATGAGGTGGACTCTGTGGTTTATGAAAGGTAGATGATGTTGGTGGGTTCAGTTTGTTGTGAAGAAGCGTATGTATAATGTGAGGGTGGAAATGGGGGAGTTGGTCGTTTGATATTGGTGGTTTCCCATTTATAGGCTTTACGTTTAGTAAATACCAATTTGTCTTTCTGGAACTTATTTTACGGTACTGCAGGGCAGGACGGTGGACCCTCTGCATCACCAGCTCAGTTGGTAGAGACGTGCATAGGGTGCACAGTCTAAGCAGCTGCCCGGTCTTCACCAGAGCCTCTAGAGGTGAGAATGTTGCGCTGCGTGCAACTGCCAGGTTGCGGCCCCCGTGCACGCCGAGGCAGGTGACTGCTGACAGGCAGAAACAGAATGTGGTAACAGGGCGAGGAGCAGAGAGTAATCAGGCAAGCCAGAGGTCAGGGCAGGCAGCGATCAGGAGTAGGCAAGGTCAAGCCAAGGTTGGTACACAAGGAATCAGAAGCAAGAGAATCAACAAACAGGAACCTGGAAGCAGAGGCAAAGGAACTCCTTGTTCAGGCATCTTCCTGCTGCATCCTATCCTACCACCAGAGGGGGTCCTGGAGACTAGAGGTTGGTGGTGTTCACATCTCCACCAGCAGGGGGAGCGCGTCTGCGAAGCACTGTAGCCCTCTAAGGTAGTGGAGCAGCTGACTGGGAGTCACATGACCTAGACCAGGAAGTGAGCTGAGGAGATGATGGCCCTGATTCATCAATGAAATGCGCGTACACTCGCGGTCGAGCGAGCCGGTTTCCCGCGGTCCGGAGCTGAGTGCGCTAGTACACGCGCCTTCACTTGCCAGCCGGATTCCTGCCTTGATAATGAGCAATAGGGGTCGCAAATCTGCCAATTAAGGCGATTAGATTTCAGCTGCGTGATTAAGGAGGATCTGTTAAGCTAATGGTGAGATCATAGCAATTAATTAGCGCACACCTGCTCTCTGTTCTGTGCGTATCTACGCTGTTGTTGTTGCTGCTGCTCTTCTTCTGTTATGACAAGGAATGTTGAGTTTAATGTCACAACAGCAGTTGTAAAGAGCAACTCTAGTTCCAAAATCGGATCCATGACAACAGCAAACAAAACCCTTAAACCAGCGCACATTTGTATGCGCGTGTGGTCACGTGCACGTTTGCTGAATCCCTATAAACTGAAACCCACAGAGTTTCTTAGCCATTCTGCTCATGCAAACCAAAACTTGGGGAGAAAAAAGAAAAAAAAAACAGAAAAAGAACAAAGGCTGTGACAAGACCAAGTAAGAATACACCATTGACTTTATTCCTCCAAAAAATGTTTTGGGTGTGTTGTCCCATAACTCTTTTTTTTGTGCCTTCTAGTTATAGTTACATGGAGCCAAGGAGAATGGCCACCACCACTGCCACCACCACCACCACTACCACTATTGCTGCTGCTGGCGGCCCCACCACCACTACCACCCCAGGGTCTTCAGTCCATAGACCAACAGACAGCTCCCTCAGGCCAGCTAGGTTGCTCTGTAAAGCAGGCCAAGTAACATCTGGTCCTTCAACCTGGCACCTCAGCCAGTTTGAGCCGGATCAGGGATTCTGCTTCCAAGGCAACCAGCTTCACTCCTGAGCAAAATGCAGCCCTCATGGAGTTATAGCAACCAGTGGATGCAGGTGGATTGGGTCAACCCAGTGTGGGCAGCCAGCTTATAAACCTCAGTCAGAGGCTGGTTAGCCATTTTGATAGATTAGTGGAGTCAAGGATGCCCTACATGAAAACATAAATCAAAATCGCCAGGACCGAGAGTTTAACCAACAACATCTGGCGGCCGTGCATCGTCTGATAGAATCGGTCCAAGAACAATCGGCCAAATTGGGTGCCTACATGTTCAGAGTTGACCATCTCTATAACATGTTAGGTGAATCCCTGGGCCAACAATCTCGCCTACATCAGGCAATTATTCAAAGGCTGGGTTGGCAAATCCCAATAAGCCCTGCTGGCCCCCCATCTCCTGCAGAGCAGCCAGCTCCATTCTTCCCCCCGGCTCCACCCTGTGCCCCTGCCCGGCCAATGAGTGCCCCATGCCCGCCCACCCCATGCCCCTGCCAGTCAACCCCGTGCCCCTGGCCGCCCACCTCCTAACACACGGGCAAGCAATGGACATGCTCTGGAGGTGGGCCGCACTCGCGCCCGTGTTGTGCAGGTGGACCGTGGGCGTGCTGTGTGGGTGTCCTGTGGCCGAGGCCAGGAAGTGGAGGTGGCCCGTAGCCGGGCTGTTAGGGTGGGCCGAGCCTGTGGCCGGGCTGGTGAAGTGGGCCGTGGCTGGTTTGGGCGAACTATATAAGTGGATGCCGGGTGCCAGGTGAGAACATTCTTCACATTCTTCCTGTCATTCTTCACTCAATTTTTTCAGGACTCCATGAGCTCGCCAGTGTGGGTTTGAGTTGGTATCCTGTGGGAAGACGCTTGTTTGTATAAAATAGCTTAATCTCTATTTTGTGTTTGCCCAATGTACACAGGTTAGTAACCCTCACACTTTGACACTTTACCTATCTAGTAAAGTTTCTTTTGATGTGGCCCAAGTATGCTCCAAATGCAGTTTTGCTATCTACTCTCCGAAGAATGTTCTAGTTTGTAAATTTGTCAGAGTGATTCTAATCAAGTATGAAGTCTCAGCTCAATACTCTACAAGTATTGCTGTAATGACCTTAAAAAAAGCTAAAGATTATTTCCAAATACACGATTGCATCTTTGTTCACTAAATGAACACAAATCTAGTTATGTCTAGGCACCAAATATGGCACACTGCACTTCTCTGACACTTGTCTGTAACAGATAAATGTGCTTGCTAATAGGTCAACTACTTTTCTGTTGGTTAAAATGACATACTAAGATGTTCAGCTGTGTATTCTATTCCAAATGTATTCTTGAAGTTACTTTCAGTTTCACTCTGCACTGCAGCCAGCATCGAGGAGTCACACAGAGGCACACAGTATCAGGTATCGGAGGATGTCTTATTTGCGGGGGGTGCTTTATTTTAATTGTTTGAGCAAAAATCAGGGGGTGGCTTATTTGATGGGGATGTCTTATCATCGGGGAAACACGGTACACACATCAAAATATTTGCATGTACATACTTGTGAACAGCCAATTTTAGGTGTGTGGACCTCTACCCAGCTCTCATCTGCAGCTGTAATCCATTGAAAGAACAATAGAGGACGCTCCATTCTCAGCTGTCATCCGTGCAGAGGATTCCAGCTGCCAATAAGAGCTGGGCAGTGAGAAGAGCGCAGCTAGAATGAGATGGGGACACAAGCTGTCCCTCCCCTAATCTATTGCTGTGCTGTGGCTTCTATATAAAAAACTACTTGGTAAAATATATCCACTCTGTGGGCATGTGTAACGACATCATGGGCACAGTGTGATATCTGTGTGTGGGAATTCTGCATGTCATATCTTGCAGCCTATGAGGACACTCATAGATAATAGTCCCAAAATATCTACAAAATCCCAGGCCACTAAATTACAAGCATTTGAAGTGCACTGCAACAACCTCCAAGAAATGTGGTTGAGTAGTAGCTAGTAGGATCACCAACATTTCAAGTAGTTACAAACAAGGGTTTAGGACATGTGAAGGATTAAAGATGGTGAGTTCTTAGGCTGAGGAATATGAGAAGCAGTGTAAAAAGACATTGAAATGTGCAAACATGCATGATGCATAAAAGACATTGAAATGTGCAAACATGCATGATGCATAAAACACATTGAAACGTGCAAACATGCATGATGCATAAAACACACTGAAATGTGCAAACATGCATGATGCATAAAACACACTGAAATGTGCAAACATGGATGATGCATAAAACACATTGAAATGTGCAAACATGGACAAAATGTATGCTTATTGTAGTAAAAATAATCCCCCTCTCCGCCCCCGCTAAAACTTTTTAAAAAAATCACTTACCTTATTAAAGCGCAGGTCCCTCTCTTCAAACAATGGGAGCGGCATGATGTACGGATATAAAACTTCCTGGTTTACTCCCACCTACTGTAAAACGTGGCCACGCATTTGCACGTACGCCTGCTGTATGCGCATCATTACCCGCTTGTAGCCAGTGTTCCGGTGTTGCGCATAGTTACGCGCATATATTTTATATTAATATACCTTTTGTCCGAAATCATAGGAAGAAATAGGCAATCTTTGCAATGTGAAGCAATATGGTCAAACATTTGAACAGCACAAACATTTTTTTTAGGGCTAAGGGTAATATGTGTGCCATTAGAAAGAATGATTTTTTAGGGGAACAGTAACTTTTAATGCAAGCTCGCCAGTGTAAAGCTGCCGGAGATGCGCAGCTCTGGCAGCGAGCTCATTCAGTTGCTGAATTGCGTGACAGCTTCCGATTTCGGATCACGAATACGAATGCGCGAGCGAGCTTCTGATTTTGCTTGATGAATCAGGGCCGATGTCTTAGCAGAGCTGGTGCTGGCAGCAGGGGAGTGAAAGGTGGGCAGCACTGAAGGAGGCACAGATCCCCTGGACCTGCAGGGATCTGTGACATTTTCCTTTTTGTTAAACTGTTAATAATAAATTTCTCTAAATAGGATTTCAGGGTGAGGTATTTTTGTTTGAAGATGGGAGAATAAATGATCCCCAAGTTTTTTTCTTTTGTCCCTGACAGTTCCTGTTCTATCAAAATAAGTTCATTTTTGTAATAATTAATTAAAATATGCATTAAAGCTTCTGAACAATTATTTAGAGCTTGTTCCCAGTCTTGCTTGATTGTTTCTGGGTTCTTAATATTGGGAAAGAGTTGAATTCTGAGACCTAAAGGGTTGCATTTTTTCAAAATATATTTTTCCAGGAATTTTTCATGCCAGTGTATTGTTGATTCACGTTCAAAAGTTTGTCTGAATTTCTGTATAGGAGTACGTTTTTTGTTCATTGTGTTGGGATAATTGACAATTGTCCTCTATCTAGGACATAAAGTCATCCCAGTCTTGTCCTACGATATCCTTGATCCAGAAATATACGTGCAGAAGGTCCTTTGGGTGCTGAAAGGGGGGTATTTAATGAGGAAGGAGATATACCCACTAATTCTAATCAGGAAAAATAGGGTATACCCAATGGATTATAATTTCCAGGGTTGCCAAGCCTAAAATGTGAGCTAATGCATGAGAAAGAAGGAAGACGAGGAAGATGCCTTATTGTGGCAACACTAATATTGTGTTTTATTATATAATGGAATCCTATACTATACACAGTCCATCTGTGCTCAAAAACAAGGTGATACAAACACAGTGTAAAACCATTGAACAATATCACATTGGGTCCTATAGGCTTTGTCCCGTTTAATCTGACGAGTTTCACCAACTTCTTTAGGGGATTATTTGGAGACTTAGACTAAACAAAACAATATAATAAAAAGCGAGCAAGGTGTCTTATTATAACCCCGTGGGTATACCCTAATTTTACTATTGACGGTGGCTACATTAGTTTTCTTTTTAGGCTTTCTTCTAATTTTCACCTGGTAATCCTGTGACACACACTTCCTGTTTCAGGGTGGCCATGCTAACTCAATCCACTATGGAGGAATGGTTGTTACCTTGGGCTGCTCGCTTGATTAGCACTATAAACATGTCCTCTTCTATTTCTATTGCATTGTTTGTAGGCAACAAAAGACCTTGTAGGGAAGATAATACTGTTTGATGTGATAAAACCCAAATACAGTAGGATTTGCCAGTCAGGGAGGACAGAAATTTTTTTGTTTACTGGCTTGTGCATTGCATACTAACTGATCATTTGGAACTTGCTTAGACTGTACGCCCTAGGTGCACTTTAAGGCAGTCAAATAAAGCACAAGGCCCACCTTCATATGGCACCACAACCCTCAAATAACATTCATGGCTCCGTGGAATTTTTAGGGTGCTTTAAAATGAATTTAGAATCATTAAATTAATTCACACAATAAAATATATTGCAATCACAGACATAATGGCCCTGATTCATCAATAAAATGCGCGTACGTTCGCGCTTCCAGCGAGCCGGTTTCCCGCGGTCCGGAGCCAAGTGCACTAGTACACGCGCCTTCTCTGCCAGCCGGATTCCTGCCTTGGTAATGAGCAATAGGGAGCGCGAATCTGCCAATTAAGGCGATTAGATTTCAGCTGCGCGATTAGGGAGGATCTGTTAAGCTAATGGTGAGATCATAGCAATTAATTAGCGCACACCTGCTCTCTGTTCTGTGCGCATCTACAGTCCATTACAGGTCAATTAAAATCTTTAATACTTCATCTTTTTTTGGGTAACTGTTACTTTATTAGGTTACATTGTACTCATTACCAAAATTAATTATTTATTGTTACATTTGTTGCACTGTTTTCATACTTTTTGGTTTCCTTTGCAACACTGCAAACGAATTGAGATCAAGCTGTATATATACTAGTTAACACTTCATAATATGTCACCGGTCCAAGGACTGACCCTTGGGGACCACCAACAGGGAGGAGAGTGGGTGAAATGCCACAACAGCAGTTGTGAAGAGCAAGTCGAGTTCCAAATTTAGATCCATGACAACAGCAAACAAAATCCTTGAGCCGGCGCACAATTGAATGCGCGTGCGCACGTGCTTGCGTGCACACGTACCAAATCCCTATAAATTTGCCCAGTTTCTAAGCCATTCTGCTCATGAAAAACCAAAACTTGGGGAGAAAACAGAAAAAGAACAAAAACTTAGAGAGAAAACAGAAAAAGAACAAAAACTTGGGGAGAAAACAGAAAAAGAAAAAAGGTTGCAACAAGAACAAGTAAGAATACACCATTGACTTTATTCCTCCAAAAAATGTTTTGGGTGTGTTGTCCCAAACCCCTTTTTTTTGTGACTTCTAGTTACATGGAGCCAAGGAGAATGGCCACCACCACTGCCACCACCACCACTACCACGCCAGGGTCTTCAGTCCATAGACCAACCGGCAGCTCCCTCAGGCCAGCTAGGTTGCTTTGTGAAGCAGGCCAAGTAACATCTAGGCCCCTGGTCCCTCAACCTGGCACCTCAGGATGGAATTGGATTAGCCAGGCTGGAAAAATGTTTGAAATGTGCACTGAAATAAAAATCAAATTAAATTCACTAAATCTGGCTTTTATTTTTTTTACAAAAGTTTTATTTTTTTAATATCCGCCCAATTACTTACAATGTGAAAACCCCAACAAATATAAAAGTATATATATATTTTTTTTTTTAAAGCGGTACCGCCTTGGCAGATCCCAAGGAGGGTCCAGGCTAAAGTGGTGCTCCAGGGCAGACATCCTCCTGTGCAGCCAATACAGGATATCCTGGCTACTTCCTGGCGGGTGAGGAAAAAAAAATAATATGTTAACTGAAAGAGTTTGGTCCAAACATTTTTTTAAAAGTACTGTCCTTTTAAAAACCAAACTAATGAAAATATAAACTTACCAGGAGGATGTCTGCCATGTCGTTGGGGTGGAGGTGGTGGCAGTGGTGGCGGTGTTGGGGGGCTCGGAAGCTGCTCCGGTGGCCTGGCTGCCTCCCTCGATGTGGAACTGGCTGCACATTGCAATGTGTTTCAAACATGCAGGATGCAGAAAACACATTCAAACATGGAGAAAAATAGGCTTATTCTAGTAAAAAGAATCCCCCTCCCCGCCCCTAAAACTTTTCTAAAAAATCACTTACTTCACTTAAATCACTTAATAATAAAGCGCAGGTCCCTCTCTCCAAACAACAGGCGTGGCACGATGTCCCTCTCTCCAACTTCCTGATTAACTCCCGCCTACTGGAAAACGTGGCCACGACACACCACGCATTTGCACGTACGCCTGCTGTATGCGCATCCGTACCCGCATGTAGTCAATGGCCCGTTGTTGCGCATATATTTTAGATTAATAATACTTTTTTTGTATATATTTTTGGTAAGGTTTCCCTTTGAGCAAAACAAACTTACCCTACTGATAAAACACTTTTCCCAAAATAATTCAGGGGGAGGAACAGCTTAAAAACAATCACAATTGTCTTTTTAAACTGTGTCCTGAGAGATTGGAAATGAGATCACATAAACCCCTAAAAAACAAAACATTTTAGAAATAACTTTATTCAAAAAAAACATTTGCTAAAAGATCAAAATAAAATCTAAAAACACATCAAAACCTAAATAAAAAAAATACACATCACTAAAAACTTTACAGTAAGTGACAAAATAATTAAAAAGAACAAACAAAACACATGTAAACCCACACTTCCATGTAAAGCCAAAATAGTTCGAAAATGTCCCAACAAATTCACAAAATACTTAACAAACCAATATACAATTTTTCCCAATCAAGGGTGGAAAAGTGGACCTGAAAATCTTTATGCAGGATAAACATTGAAAGCTGGTACTAAAGGCAGAATTTTGCAATCAAACAATATGGCCACGAACACAATAACATAGCACTAACATTGACTTCAAAATTGCAAAATAGACTTTAAAACATTCCAAGTCCAAAAAACATGTCTATTTTTAGTCATGCTAGCCAACACCCTAGAAAGAACGTTCATTTGATGCATGATTAATGACTGGAAGCTACATGAAATCCTGCTAGATCTTTCTTTGTATTTGTAACCAAAAATGGTGAAAGTAGTGTGAGAATGGGTTGAATTTCAACATATGTTACAAAAGTTGATTCTAAGGTTAGCTTACAGGCAGTCTCCTCGGCCTCGGCCGCCTCCTCTCCTTCATCAGAGGACTCTGGCTGCGGATATGGTGCAGCGGGCTCCTCCTCCCCCGGGGATGGCTCCTCCTCCCCCGGGGATGGCACCTGCTCCTCCTCCACATCCTGGGGGATGCGCCTGTGTGGCCCACTGTAATATTATCAGCCGCCGGCATGATGTAGAGTTGGCTGTAATAACAAAATCAAATATCCAAAATTATTAAGGGTAGTAAAATATAGGAAGTGAAAAACAAACAGTTCTAGGCTAAACAATACTACTGTACACAAACAAAAAACATTTTAAAACACCAATCCTTCACAAGAGGAGAAGACTCAATGCCAAACTTACCAGACAGGATGCGGTCCCCCACTTCACGCACCAAATCTGGTAGCCACAGTTGGGCGCCTCCCTGCAGGGGTCCACAGCCTGTCTGCGATCCATTCCGCTATTTGTCGCTTGACAAATATCGACCTCTGCTGGTCGTATCTCTTGCGAATCATTGTCTAAAGAAAAAGAGAAACAAAATGTGAGTTATTTTGACAACAACCAAACACCTGTTAAAAAGAAAAAAGGGATAACTAATTCATTGACTGATTTATATATTTTCTGTTGCAAATGTTTGTTAATAATGTTTGTTTGTTGTAAACTGTTTGTTAATATTGTGTGTAGATATATATGGGTATACTATTACTAAGAAGCTTCCAGTTGCCATCACACTAAGCTCAATCCTGTTTAAACCATTGTAAAACCAATAATTGTGCTCCTAGATGTAAACTCTGTTTATCCGGTTTTAGTGAAGCCTTAGTAAGTGCCAGACATACATACAATCTAGGGGCAAAATGTAAGCACTGTCGCATTGGGTCAGATAATGCAGCACATGTGGATTTATTTTGTTGACACATGAAAAAAATAGATCTATAAAAAGTGGAGAAATACAAAACATGGGAATATCTATGTGAGACAGTAGAATAATGTGCCTTCACCAAAATCAGGACTGTGGTCTCAGCTAGCCAGAGGACATTCTACCAGAAGGCTTCCACTGTCCTCCGGACAAAGAAAGATAATTTCCAGCCCTGCGTGATAGAGAGGAGGCAAATTAGTGCTCTTCAAATGATCCACCTCTGATTGATTGAGCTTAATGGGGTAGAATCCTGAAGATTCTTACAAAGCATACATATACACACACATCAAAATATGTGCATGTACATTGTTGTGAACAGCCAATTTTAGGTGTGTGGACCTCTACCCAGCTCTCATCTGCAGCTGTAATCCATTGAAAGAACAATAGAGAACGCTACATTCTCAGCTGTCATCCGTGCAGAGGATTCCAGCTGCCGATAAGAGCTGGGGACACAGGCTGCCCCCCCCATTCTATAGCTGTGCTGTGGCTTCTATATATATATATATATATATATATATATATATATATATATTATTTGCAGCAAATAATATGTACATATTATTACATATTATTAAAATGAAACAATATGGCCACAAACACAATACCATATCATTAACATTGACTTCTTTATCGCAAAATGGACATTAAAACATTCAAATTTTAAAAACAAAACCATCTATTGTGCTAAATGGTAAGCAAAGTATCAAATGTAGCAACATAGATTAATAGAACACAGCAAACAACTGAAATCAGTTAACTCTTTCCGAACCTGAAAAGAATAGGTCATTTAAAAATATGCTTATTTCTTAGCTAATATATGTTTGAAAAAATTGAAACACCACAAACATTTTTATTTAGGGCCAAGTGTAAGATGTGTGCCTTTAGAAAGAATGATTTTTTAGGGGAACAGTGATTTTTAATGTAAGCTCGCTAGTGTCAAACTGCTGGAGATGCGCGGTTTGGAGCAAGCGATCATTTCAGTTGCTAACTGCCGGGAGAATATGCCAGCGTATTCTCGCTGGCCGAAATTTGGTTAATAGGTTTTTGGGGTCCAATTCCGGATCGCGATTACGCTTGCGCAGGCAAGCTTTCGATTTGGCTTGATGAATTGGGCTTAATGATGTGAGCAGGAGAACATATCATACAACCCATTATTCTGCTGGATGGAGCAAGGTGAAATGCGGCAGCAGCAGCCATATACCCTGCAAGAACCACAATACGTTTTCACAGGGCAGTTTGGCACAGGAGCAGCCTATTGCTTTCAGTGGGGTTGTCTGGGCCCAGCAGAAGCCTATTATTCTCTATTGTGAATGACCTGACTTAGAATAAAGATATTCGGTTCTGTGAGAGGTTGTCTGGGCCCAGCATACTGCATCTATAGGGGACATATTGTTGTGACAGAACCCTATGAATTGCCACAGCGGGCCCAGCAAGATTCTGTTTGATACCAGGCCGGGATAGGAGGTGAAGGGCACGCACAATGAAGTGGTAATTATCACTCCGGCTGCACGAGGTCACAGCTGTGTATTAAACAGTCATGGAACTTTGTTTTAATTTCTTTTATTAAACTCTGTATCCCCGAACCCTACCGCCACTTCACACACCAAAAACCGCCCGTATAAAAGGGGCCAGCTAGAATCCCCGTACTTCCGTCTCCTAGCAACACACTCCCACGTCACCGCTAACGGTCCCCTCCCCTCCCCTGTTCTGCGCGCGCCTCCAAAAATTGCACATTCAACTCCAAGTCTTACATTCCATCCCCCCACCCAACCAATCAGAGCCCGGGTCCTGCTATTTCATCAGCATCTTTCCCAGCCCTCGGAAGATCAGTTCTGCAGTAAGAGCTAGCCGACGGTATATCCGAACCGACATCATGACCGACGCAGCAATCTCCTTCGCCAAGGACTTCCTGGCCGGTGGTGTGGCTGCTGCGATCTCCAAGACCGCTGTAGCACCAATTGAAAGAGTCAAGCTTTTGCTGCAAGTAAGGGAGTGTGTGGATTTGGTATCGTAATGCCGAGGGTAGAGCGAGTGTGGGGGTCACATTCATTTCTTACCTGGGTTGCTGCGCTATATTGTATTGTAGGGAGTTCAGATGCTTTCGGTGGGCAGTGGTGGTAAGTGGGCTCAGGTTATATAACGCACGATGCGGATGCCTTTTGATCGTAGTGTAATCTCGTGCGGGCCTAGGTAATTTGCAGTGTCCTTGTATGAAATACCGCTAGCATAGGGTTAGCCGGGCTCCTTGGTGCCCCGTTCACCTACCACATAAATGAGGATCATTTGTCATTTCATATTTTTGGATCGGTCGGCCTATCAGATTCCGTCCCAAGGTCACAGCAATGAGACACATCTGTTGCCGGTCATTGTGTCCCTTTAGCCCCGTATTACAGTAACGTATGGGGTCACGTGCGAGCACGGAAGATCTGTGTGATCGGGCATTTTTCTAGTGTTTTGGTGACACTGGCCCACACTCGCTTCTAGGACGGGGATCAGATGACCTTGGTGTGAGCACCCGCCATGCTGCTACCTGTGTGGGGATCCCAGGGCCCTTCAGGCCTCCCCGTTAACTCCTCCTTCCAGATGGCCCGGCAGTTCTGTGTAATTATTTCCCGGTATTCTCCCCGCCGCTCCGCCCCGTTCTGTTACCACGTGTCTGCAGCCGACACAATGAATTGGGCCCTGACCAGGAAACTCGTGGAATCCCTCCCTTGTCATGGCTGCTGCCTTCTACATTGCTAGGGCAATGTGCAGGGCCAGTGGTTTACGCAATCCATTTTATTGTCCAAGGCCTAATGCCATTTATAGCTGCAGGCCCTCGCCTATCCCCGTTCCAGAGATTGGTGCAGATGGCCTAGCACCAGGAAGGTCACACACCCAGAAGGGCTATTTGAGATGGGTCACAATTAAGATGGAAGGCTTAGCTGCAGCAGCCTTTCTCTAGTCCATTGTACAAAGGGAGCTCAATCATTGGGATAGTTAGATATCACAATAGTCTTAATTTGCAATTTTTGCACTGCTAAGGTACTTTAAAGTGTCATTTATCAAGTTTTTTCAGTCTGGTGTGAAGCCCTAAGTGCCTTTGCTCTGTCATTTATATAGAAGATTTTTTGAATTTTTATTGTAATTTTGTAAATCAAAGTTGATTGTGATAATTTGATCTTTTTTTTTTTTTTTAGGTCCAACATGCTAGCAAGCAAATCGCAGCTGACAAGCAATACAAGGGAATTATGGACTGTGTTGTCCGTATCCCCAAAGAACAAGGTTTCTTGTCCTTCTGGCGTGGTAACCTTGCCAATGTGATCAGGTATTTCCCAACCCAGGCCCTCAACTTTGCCTTCAAAGACAAGTACAAGAAGGTCTTCCTGGATGGTGTTGACAAGAGGACCCAGTTCTGGCGTTACTTTGCAGGAAACCTTGCATCTGGTGGAGCTGCTGGAGCCACCTCCTTGTGCTTCGTATACCCACTTGACTTTGCAAGAACCCGTCTGGCCGCTGACGTTGGTAAGGCTGGTGCCGACAGAGAATTCAAGGGTCTTGGAGATTGCCTGGTCAAGATTTTCAGATCCGATGGGCTTAAAGGCCTCTACCAAGGTTTCAATGTGTCTGTCCAGGGAATCATCATCTACAGAGCTGCTTATTTTGGAGTCTATGACACCGCTAAAGGTAGGTAGATTTGTAAATGGCCAATGAGCCACGTGTTAAATGTTTTGTGCTTTTTTACATATATTCTCTCTACAGGTATGCTTCCAGATCCCAAAAACACACACATAGTGGTCAGCTGGATGATTGCTCAGACAGTAACAGCTGTGGCTGGCTTTGTCTCCTACCCATTTGACACAGTCCGTCGTCGTATGATGATGCAGTCTGGAAGGAAAGGAGGTATGTAGTGATTTTTCCATCGTAAAGTAAGCAATCTATGCCAAAAGGGGTGCTTTGAGCAGTTTTGAGTTGATGTAGTTTGTGTACAAGGGTACAGTCTAGTAAAAACTGAAAATTTAGGGGGAATGCATTTGGTGCATGATGCTTGTCTTGTACTCTGCTAGTTAAATTGGGGTTAAGCATATTTTCTTTCTTGCAGCTGAGATCATGTACACTGGCACAATTGACTGCTGGAGGAAGATAGCAAGAGATGAAGGCAGCAGGGCTTTTTTCAAGGGTGCCTGGTCCAACGTGCTCAGAGGAATGGGTGGTGCTTTTGTCCTGGTCTTGTACGATGAGCTTAAGAAATACATCTAAATTTGTACTTGTTCAGATGTCTGTGACCTGGCGTGCTGTAATGTAACATAACCTGAATGTTCTGTATTTTCCCCCTTTTTTTTTTTTTTTTTTCTGTCTTGTCAAATCCTTTTATTTATAAAATAGAACTGGTACACTCTACGGTTTGAGATGTGAGGAAAACCGGTTTATTCCTTTATTCCATTTCGCTAGCTCTTTTCACATTAAAAATCATTCACTTGTACCCACTTCTATCAGTGGCATTTTGTAGTGCACTGCTGACAGCAAGTGGGCTTATCTGATGGGTCTCAATGCAATTTCACTTCAAACATTCATGTTTTTTTAAATAGCCTAAGTTGGAGAAAATAAAAACATAGATCTATTTCTTCTGTGTTCTTTAATGGCTGTGGATAGGTGAAACAAAGAATGTAAATGGTGGTGTGAATGTAAATGTGTGTGTGTGTGTGTGTGTGTGTTTTTTTTTTTTTTTTTTTTTTTTTTTTTTCTCGAGTGGTGATGGCTCTAGCTATAAATGTTCATTGCTGGGTTAAGTCTACCTTTCAGAATTAGAAAGTGATTCTACTGCTGTCAGACTGCAGGTATATTTACACTATAGTTTTTTAGACTAGTACAGGAAATATTATGGTACATTTCACTCTCCCTTACTTAATTTTATATTGACTATCGGTTTAGCTCAACTATAGCAAGCATGAAATAGGGTTAAATAACCTAGTTTGGGTATAAACATAGGACAACACTTCCTATGAAATGCACAATATCTGTGCAAGCTTGACAGTGTGATCTAATGGATTGTGGCCTCAGCTATAGCCCATATTCTAGTAAGGAACAGGTCATTGAGAAGTCTGCATGCAGTAGCGGTCTTATTCCTAATGTCCACTTGTCAATATACACATGCTGGTTCTTAATGGCTAACAAGTGAATGATTACTATGACATCATTAGACTAAGCTTTTTATTATTGTAGTATTGACAACCTTAACAATCAATGTTGCCGAATGGTACCCACTTTGATGTAGTTAGATTCTTGTGGGTAGTGGTGCTGGATTACTACTCTTGCTTCCCTAAATGAGATCTTCTTGGGACAGTCTTCTATTTCCTTAAAGCCCAACACAAATTCCCCCAATAAAAAGGGGGTTAACATCTTTTGTCCCAGTGACCAGACAACTAAGGGTTATCTCTTTGGCATCTGATGCCAATAAAAATACAACAGGCTTCACTCCTCCCTGTCCCAAAACCTTTTGATTTTGGGTAATCTGTGATGAGAAATTTTCTGGGATGAACAGCTATGCAGTTGATGATTTGGGAGCTGTGTGGCGCTGCTTGCCTTTTCCAATTGCTGCCCGTGAGACTGTAGGAGAAAGCACATGAAGTTGGGATTTAGTCATAAGAATTTGCAGTGAGCCTTTGCTAGATATTCAATATTCTGTACTTTACAGATTGCTGGTATTTGTCTGAAATCAAATATGTTGTATGGTTTTGACCAATTCCAGAACAACCTATTGGTATGAAACATAATGAATTCCAATCAGAAACAAGGTTTGCCTGTTAGCTGCCATATTATACACTAACCAACTTCTCTAAACACTTTAAAATAACAAATTTCCACTATACATTTCTGTGTGAGAGATTCTGCCTGTTTACATACCAGCAATCTATTACACATTGCAGTTATATACCCTGTCGATACATATTCTGTAAGGTATTTACATTTCTCCAAGGGCCAAATGCATATTTAGAATGTTATTCACATCTGTGATGGTGCTAGATATTAGAAATAGACTGCTTGGTAAAAAGCAGTTGGACTTTCATTCATGCCCTGGTGTCTTGGGCTTTGAAGCTGACCAAGTGATAAATGCCACACATGCTTGATATGTGCGAGATTAATAATGTTTTAAAAGACCTCCCCCTGCAGACAGACCTGTTGGTCAAAGTATGTTTACACTGCCTTAATACCTTTTACTAAGTGCTGTCCCTAGTAATAATTATTTTTATAATTGTTAATGAAATGTCTCACAAAATAACAAATAAGGAAAATGTAAAATTCAAGGTAAGCATTTATGGGTTTTGCTTTCCAGTGTTATAGGTGCTTCGTCAAAATAAAATCCTACTGAGCAGTTTACATGGCCATGCCAAGGCTCCCTTTGACCTGCTCTGCATTGCACATTCTTTGGATGCATTATGTACTATAGAGGTGCATTTAATTTGCAGATTTTTCTTGTCAGATGCTCTGTTTTCCTTTTAATTGTGTGGGTTAGAGTATATAATTAAAAGCAAATGTGTTTGCTATTTTAACCTAAATGCATTTAAAAAGAACCCCTATAGCCCTATACCTTGTTGGTGGTGATCTTCTACTATATTCAGCAAGTATGCACAGCATACTTGCTGATTATGGCATATTCTTACCTCTGTTTAGGCATTCTGCAGTGATCACAGGTGCAGGACCTGTCGCCATTACATCCTTGGAAGGTGCCTTCTTCGCTACTGGCTCCCCGGTGAACTACTTGAAAAGACACCAGTCCTCTTCAGTCATTAGAAAGCCATTAATGATGTAACTCCTTACTCCTGATGAGAAGTGATCTGAAAGTGAATGTGAAAGAATAAATTGTTGATGGAGCATGTGCTGAGGTTGAGACATTTTGGGTGGAGTTAAATGTGGAGATATAATACACAATTCATTATTGCAGTCTGGTATAGGCCTCCCAGTGCAAAGGAAGAAATAGAGAATCAACTATTAGCACAGATAGAAAAAAAGCTGGCGATGTTTTAATCATGGGAAATTTTAACTACCCTGACATCGACTGGAGTAATGACACTACAGGAACAGCAAAAGGGAGGAAATTTTTGAATTTAATGCAAGATAATTTATTGGTACAGTTTAAAGAAGCCCCAACAAGAAATATTACTCTGCTGGACCTAGTTTTTTCAATGTAGAGCATATAACAAATGTGCATATAAAAGAATCTGGGTAGCATTGACTAAAAAATTATATTATTTAATGTAAGCTGTAAACAGGAAGCAAAAACAGGAAAGATAAAAACATTTAATTTTAAGAGAGCAAATTTTCCATGATTAAGGGCGTCTCTCTGTGACAGTATTGCCAGGCCGGCATTCCTGGAGGACGCTGCATGCTCGTGAGGACCAGGTAAGGCCTCAATTTCACACCAAACCAAATATGGGAATACCTCTAGGGGGATTAATAACAGCATGCAATGCCAAGCTACACTATCAAAAACTAGCAAAGTACTTTCTTGTATTAAAAGAGGAATAGACTGCAGAGATGGAGACATAATCCTGCCCCTGTACAAAGCATTGGTCAGACCACATCTGGAATATGCAGTCCAATTTTGGGCACTAGTTCACATAAAGGACATTGTGGAGTTGGAGACAGTGCAGAGAAGGGCAACTAATAAAAGGAATGGAGGAGCTCAGCTATGAGGAGAGATTAGCTGAACTGAATATATTCTCCCTTGAGAAGAGACGGTAAAGGGGGGATATGATCACCCTGTATAAATTTATAAAGCGTGCATTAAGAGAACTTTTTCCCTAACTATTCAATTTAGGATCATTACAAAGAACGAGGGAAATCTTTGCTTCTGGAGGAAAAGAAGTTTAAGCTCCGGAGAAGGAAGGGATTCTTCACTGTAAGGTCTGTGAAAATGTGGAATCGGCTCCCTCAGGTATTAAGGCTTTAAAGTAAAAATACCAGGGATTGTTGATCCAAAGAACATCGGATTGCCTCATGGAATCAGGATGTTTTTTTTCTTTCCTCTGTTGTTGTGCCTTCCTCTGGACAAACTATATCCATTGGGTTTTATATCTGGGATATGTTTACTTCCCTAGTGGTTGAACTTATGTAACTATGTAACTCGTGCACACGCCACATTGCCCCTGATTCATCAAGCAAAATCGGATTATCGGTCGCGCATTCGTATTAGCGATCCGGAATCGTGCGCGATCGCGCTATTCAACAACGTATTATCGCGCTTCCAGCGATCGCGGATTTCAATGATGAATCAGGGGCATTGTCTCTAGTGGCTGGCTCTCCATTAGTCCTACTTTTTGTTCTTTGAGGTCTGCTTTAGGGAAAAAGTTCTCATTCTGATGTATTGAAACTTTCACTTTCTGAGTTAATTGTGGACTGGCTAAACCATTTCAGAATTCCATGTATACAATATTCACAGGAATAGGCGATGTCTGCGCTTTCTATTGTTTTTACCCCATTGCGTGTTTTCTGTGCAATTTGCAAGCTATATATCAAAATTATATTTTTAATAAAGTTAAAAAAACTGCTTGGTCTTGAGCCTATTAAGCATTATGATCAGTCCCATGGTTCAATTTATGGTGTACCCACGAATGTACAGTTACAGATGTCAACAGTAGCCAGCAGCTCTTATGCATCAAAATATTCATCTAGAACAATGTTCCTCATGCAGGGTTCATTAACTGAGAGGGGTTCCTTGAGCCATGAGCAATTTGTGCCTCTCAGATTAGTTTAACTGACACCAATGAGGATGACATTCTTTCTACTGACCCCCACGTTTATAAACTATGATCTGTTTACATAGAAATTATAACAAGTGTTCCCTAAAGACCTGAAAGTTTTTTCAAGGGGTCCTCTATGTTATATAGGTCAAGAATCACTGATCTAGAACCTCAAATACAGAAACAAATGTCATCACTTTTCATTTTTTTTCTCTCTGTATCTTGGTTAGGTGCAATTAACTTCATGTGTGGTCACTGGAACATTATGTAGAATAAGTGAATGAATGATGTAGAAATGAATGAATGATAAAGTAGAAATTTAACCTATACGGACACATAAATCAGTAACTTGATAGATATTCTAACCCCTCCCTACGCCTTCAAAAACAAGGAAAAAACTTTAGTTGGAGTTGGGCTTTAACAATCATATAAAAGGTTTACTGCGAAAGTGTGTGCAAAAAGAAGCTGTTATATTCCTTTTAAAAGGAGCATCAAAATTACATAGGTACTGAAATATGTAAATGCAATTATAAAAAGAGAAGGTAACTGCTGTTTGTAAGACATCTCTTGCTTGCTGACGTCTGTAATTGTGTAGAAGCTGTAAGGCCTGCGCAGACCTTGCACAGAATGAGGAATGACCTCTACCATACGGCCTGTCAGAGATTAAGATCCAGCCCGATTCTTACTGGCTGAGATGGTAACTACCCAGGAAGTAAGACGTAGCATGTTAACTCTCCCTGCGCCAAAACAGAACAAGTGTAAACCTTTAAAGCATGAAGGCTATGACCTTATACAACAACAGAAGCAAGTCCATAAAATATGCTACTGTTTGTTTTTTTTTACAGGAGTACACACAACGTCTTAAATAAGAAAAAGAATCTAAACTATGCTACATGTTTATATGCAGCTAAATTTACAAGCAAAACGGCATGATACATTTACAAAAGTCTAAAGCATGGTGTGCACAAGAGATGCATCCTCAGCATTAAGTTTTAAAAAAATAAACTAAATGTAATGTTAGAATATTGTAATATGTGGACTTGGCATAAAAAAAATCTTTCATTTTTTTAAATTTAAACTGTTAAATCTGTATGGGCACCTCTTCCAAATTGTTGTATTGTAGTTCTCATCTCCCTGGGGGTCATACAGCCTTACCCCTGCCCCTTCACCGTACTATTTGACAACTGAAGTATAGACGAATGTGACTGTACCGTATCAACTGCGTACAGCAAGGGGATGGTCTGAAAACATCCACCTTTATGCCTTGATAGTGGTTGCCTGATGGTGAACACCTGGAATCTGTGAGTTCTGCCCATTACTCATCTCCTTTTTTTATCTTTTGGGATAAAACATGATGTGACTTCCTTCGTAGACGCCTTCATTTCTGTCTCAATTTGTCTTTTATATAAATCAGTAACGTGTTTCCTAAAGCTCCTCAAATACTGCCCTGTATTTGTATGAATCAGTAACACACCAAGGCGTGACTAGGTTTTTAGATGACGTGAATGACGAACTAGGTGTGGCTTTCAGTTTCTTTACCAGCAAGGTCATAATAAATGAAAAGACTGACACTGACAGTTTCTGATACAGGACATAGACTTGTTTTACTAGCACTCTCTCCAGTCAGGGGCAAGTTAAACCAGATATCATGTATGTAGATGCCACTTGTCCTTCAGAAAGGGTTTGAGGACACTTTGGAAGACATAATCCTGAACTCTGGGTAAAATTAGCTTGTGAGATCTTTTATAGCAACAAAGATCAGAATAGATCTAATACACACATATTTATACTGATAAATAAGCAAAAGATATGTTCCATGACATGAATAATAATCTATTTTGTCATGTAATAATACATTCCTTTGAGCAAAGTAAATGTAAAATTACAAAAATCTTAGACAAGTGGGAAATAAGTAATTCTGAAATAGGATTTTGTGGCTTTAAGCATCATTAATAATGTATGAATGGAAATTGCTTTATTTGTGGTGTTTAAATGTTCTACTATATAGGACAAATAAATAGGAAAATGATGAAACAAATGATTACACACTCACTTGCTGCAATTAAATAGCCTACCTCTGAGCTTGGAGGAGGAAATGTACTAATCTTATAGAATATTAAGAAAAGGCTTTGAAAGAATTTATGCTCAAAGCTGGGGATAAACTCTGAGAAAAGTCTGCTATTCTGCCTAGTTCTGTGTGGTAAGTTAATGGTGCCAGCACTTTGGGTTTTTGATACTGCAACACAGGTGCCTTGGTAGGGGGCATTGGTGTTGCCATTTCTAATGAATGGCACCTTAGTGCACCAACATGCATAAGATGCAATGCAATAGTGTGAATTCAAGCCTTACTCAAGAGTTATTGTATAGTTTACAGGCCGAGTGGCTCTTTATTTAGCTGGCAAATATCTCTCTATTCTTTAACCACCTGGGCGTTACACTGATGTCTAGATTTCTGTACCAAAAGCGTTACAGTTTTTCATGAAATTTTTTTTTTTACATTTTAGACCTGTAAGTTATGAGAAGATGACTCATCCTCGTGTGATGTGAGGGGGGGATTTCCCTGCGTGCCTCACACAGACGCTGGATGCTGCTGCTGCTGGCATCTCCGGAGAGATGCACAGAACAATGCAGGATTTCTGCATTGTGCTTTACATCTCACTGCAGATGCCAGCAGCAGCAATAGCAAATCTTTTATTGCTGCAAGAGGAGCTGCGGACACTGGGTAAGTATTTCCTTTCAGTTGTAATCCGATTGTCACACAATGTATGATTGTCATACAATGTATGACAATCCGATTGCAATATAACGTTTGTTTACATTTAACCACCTGGTGAGAAAAACTCGGGGTTAACCATAATTGCAAAAGTTTTTACCCCGAACATGCTCGGGCTTAACGGCCAGGTGGTTAAATAGCCTGTGTTTATAAAAGACAAAACACATTACTCACAAAAGGTGAATGAACCCTAAAACCTTCTCAGTCAGGCTGATTCACCAAGCAAAATTGGAAGCTCACTCCCACATTCCTATTCGCGATCCAAAATCGGAGGCCTTCGGTCAATTTATCAACCAAAACCGAGGCACTGGCGTACTCGCGCGGAAGTCATCAACTGAAGCGATCCCTCCAATGGATTTGCGCAGCCCCGGCAGTTTCACACTGGCGAGCTTGCATTAAACTCACTATTCTTCTAAAAAAGCATTCTTTCTAATGACCCACAACAAAAAAATGTTTGTGCAGTTCAAATGTTTAAAACATCTATATCCGCTAAGACATAGGCATATTTTAAAATGACTTATTTCTTTCCTGTTAGGCAAGAGTTCAGCTCCTCTACATAGGCACCTATCTAAACGCTTTTGATGCCTGATCAGAGGACCTGCCTGGGGGTAAATATTGCGACTTTCCGCAGGCTAAACCTCGGCTTTGCCATCGGACTAGATTTTCCCACAAAAGTCACAAGCACACACACGTTCTTGTTTGCTTCTATAGATATACATATATAATTATATACGTCAATAATTTATATATATATATATTGTGACACCAATGCAGGATTGGTGGTGGAAGGGAGATATATTTGCCCAAGATTCCTATGTGTGAAGTAGCAGGTGGTAGACTCTCACCTGTGAGATAATTAATGAAGAAGCACTGAGGGTGGGGATATTACACAGAGCCAGGAGCTCAATCAGTAGCCCTGCTTAGAGACACAGACAGGTGGTCTGTGTGAGTAGCCCTGCTTAGAGACACAGACAGGTGGTCTGTGTGAGGGAGCTCTCTGCTTAGGGACACAGGTGGTCTGTGTGATTGAGCTCAAGTTGGTCTGTGTGAGTGAGCTCAAAAGTGAGTAGAAGGTTGCTGAAAGCTTGGTTTTCAGCTGACAGGGAGAAGCCCTCCAGCTGATATTCAGGGACGTCCCATGTATAGTAGGTGCCGCCAGGCGAGGTTTTTTTGCTGTTGTGTTTTTTTATCTGCAACCTTCAATAAACCTGGCTACAAGTCAGCTTAACACTTATACCTTGGTGTGTGACTTGTGAGTTGGATGAACCAGACAAGTGTCCTTTTACCCCAGCAAAGGCGATCCTGAGCGTAACCCCTCACAAGTGGTGGAGGATGCGGGCAACACATTAATGTCTGAAAATGGATGACGTGGTAAAGGCCCTGATACAGTCTGCGGCAGCCCAGCAGGAGGCAACCAGGGAACAACAGCGCACAAATGCAATCCAGCAAGAAGCCAACCGCTTACTGTCTGCACAGCTAACCACCCTGATAGAGGCCACATTGGAGTTGGGACACATTGCAGTGAACTGTCCTATGACTACTGAACGTATGCGAACATGTGAACGTATGCGAACATGTGATGTTGCTGTTCTGAAAAACCCCATGTCTACGTTTGCGCAGGTGGTGTGTACTGTGGCAGGTTCAGACAGAGCGGAAAAACATTTGTGTGAATTAAAAGTGAATGATCAAAGTGTGACTGCGCTGCTATACTCAGGGAGTGTAGTAACTCCGGTGGAAGCCGGCCTTATAGGCTCCTCTGACAGTGTGCCTGTGTTGGCTGGGGAAAAGTTTCCTTTTATTGAAGTCCAAGCTTATGGATGGGATCCTGTTTCAGCTGAGACAAAAGAACAGCCTGAAGGGCAGGACGAAGAAGCTGAGCCAATGGTGGTTAAGAAAGAAGATTTTGAATCTGATGATGAAGAGAATGAAGGGACAAAAGAGAAAGAGGAAGAAGTTGGCACTCTGCAACGGGGCTTGGCCTACCAGTACAGTAGCGAGCACGATAGTGCCATATCTCACTTATCACACAGTCTACTGAAGTCCTAGAGAAAAGAGGGGCTCTACTTCAAGTGCAGTTGGAAAAAGCTGCAAATGAATTCACTGAGAAAATTCAGAAGGAAATGGATGAATTGAAGGGGCTTATTCCAGACATCTCGGAGAAGATAGGACAGTCCAAAGAACCCAATGAAAGTGTCCCTGTTTCCCAAAACGTGCAGGAAGAGTTTAGTAAATTAAGTGAAGTAAAGATTGGAAAAGCTGTCCCTGTTTCCCAAAAGGTGCGGGAAGAGTTTAGTAAATTAAGCAAAGTAAAGAGGGAAGAAACCGTCATTGTTGTGCCTGATGAACAGGATACTCAGAAGCATGTTGGGGAAGGAGTTGCTACACCAGTGGAAGGGAAGGCTGAAAACGTGCATGGAAATAGGAAGCCTCCAAAACGGACAAAAGTTAAAAAGAAAAGTGTAAAGAAAACTTTCCAATGGGATCAGTGCAGTTATACTTGTCCCAGAAGCTCAAAACTTGATCGTCACATGCAGAGACACATAAGAACTCGTTCTGGGGACAAGCTATATGAATGCTATGTCTGTCATGTTCGGTTCACACAGGGTGGTACCAGGAAAATGCACATACTGCGAAAGCCAAGGGACAAAAGTGTAGCTACTGCCTCTGTTGTTGGAGCTAAAGATCCGGCGATTCACAGTATAGTTGGAGTGGTTGATAAGACCAAGACAGCAGTGTATGGCAGTGAGGAGATGACCAAACCTGTTGTAAATGAAAGCATCTGCTCTTATAAAGTCTGTTAGTTGTGTGTTTTGCCTAGAAAAGGAAAGACAGACAGCTGGTCGCACAGAACAGAGGGTTTTTTCTGAAAAGTCCTGGGAGGCACACCTACTCAAAGTACAGTCAGTGATGGATGATTTGAGGAGAGCAGGGTTGACTGCGAACCCCAATAAATGTAGCGTTGGTCTAGAAGAAGCCAAGTACTTGGGGTACATTATTGGGAGAGGTGTAGTTAAGCCCCAAATTGCCAAGATTGAAGCCATACAGAACTGGCCCCAGCCTGTAAAAAAGAAACAAGTGAAGGCATTCCCAGGGATTACTGGCTATTATAGACGTTTCATACCCACTGTTGCAGCGATAGCAGTTCCCTTAACTGATCTCACCAAGGGAAGCGGGTCAGTGATGATAAAGTGGAACGATGAAGCAAAGGAGGCGTTTCAGACTCTAAAGTGGGCCCTGGTTCCCAACCAGTATTGATGACTCCTTACTTAAAAAAAGAATTTGTGGTACAGACAGATGCTTCTAACTCAGGAATAGGGGCAGTGTTGTCACAGAATATTAATGGAGAGGAGCATCCCGTGGATTACTTGAGTCTGAAACTAAATAAGCATGAGAGGAACTACGCAGTGATAGAGAAGGAGTGTTTGGCCATCAAGTGGGCTTTAGAATCACTCAAATATTATTTGTGGGGTTGGAAGTTTCAGTTAGTCACTGATCATGTCCCTCTGAAGTGGATGAACCTGAACAGGGAGAAAAATAGCAGGAAAGTGACAAGGAAATGCAGATGCGTTGTCACGTGTGCACTGTCTGTTGGTTTCAGTTGCTCAGTCCCACGGGCCTGAGCAGAGGGGGGGGATATGTGACACCAATGCAGGATTGGTGGTGGAAGGGAGATATATTTGCCCAAGATTCCTCTGTGTGAAGTAGCAGGTGGAAGACTCCCACCCGTGAGATAATTAATGAAGAAGCACTGAGGGTGGGGATATAACACAGAGCCAGGAGCTCAGTCAGTAGCTCTGCTAAGAGACAGACAGGTGGTCTGTGTGAGTAGCCCTGCTTAGAGACACAGACAGGTGGTCTATGTGAGGGAGCTCTCTGCTTGGAGACACAGACAGGTGGTCTGTGTGAGGTAGCTTTGCTTAGAGACACAGACAGGTGGTCTGTGTGAGGTAGCTCTGCGTAGAGACACAAGACAGGTGGTCTGTATGAAGTAGCTCTGCTTAGAGACACAGACAGGTGGTCTGTGTGAGTAGCTCTGCTTAGGGACACAGACAGGTGGTCTGTGTGAGGGAGCTCTCTGCTTGGGGACACAGACAGGTGATCTGTGTGATTGAACTCAAGTCGGTCTGTGTGAGTGAGCTCAAAAGTGAGTAGAAGGTTGCTGAAAGCTTGATTTTGAGCTGACAGGGAGAAGCCCTCCAGCTGATAGACAGGGGCGTCTTATGTATATTAAGTTCCAGACAGGCGAGGTTTTCTATTGCTGTTGTATTTTTTTATCTGCAACCTTCAATAAACCTGGCTACAAGTCAGCTTAACACTCATACCTCGGTGTGTGATCTGAGTTGGATGAACCAGACGTCCTTTAACTGATCATGCCCCTCTGAAGTGGATGAACCTGAACCGAGAGAAAATAATTATATTTATTATATTATTATTATAATAATATAATTATAATTATTGTAGTATATAATTATATATGTATCTAAATATATAAATATATATATATATATATATATATATATATATATACACATATAGAAAATACTTTTTACATTAAATCCTCCTCAACTTTATTTTATTTTTTTTATTTAATTGAATATCTGTTTACTGGTGTACAAATCTAAAGGATCGTATCAATAAATGAATATGGAATGTCCAATTGCAAAAAAAATCAAAAAGCCAATTTTGACAGACTGCGCAAGTGCTAATTGCAATCGAATTTCTATCACCTGTGCGCCTAAATTTGAGCATATATAAGGGTGTTGTCTAACTTGCTTTTTCCTTTTGTCTTTTTTTTTTTCCTTGGAGTGGCTGTTGTTTTGTGTGTTGTCCTAAATAATCTATGTTGCTGCATTTTTATACGTTGCTTACCCTTTAGCACAATAGCTGCATTTTTTTTTACTTTGAATATTTCAATGTCTATTTTGCAATTTTGAAGTCAATGTTACTGTAACATTACTGTACTGGTACTGTTACTGGTACTGTGTTTGTAAAATGTTTTGTTTTTTGGGGGTTTGTTGTTATGTGATCTCCTTTCCATGCTCCCAGGACATACAGTTTAAAAAGTCAATTGTGATTGTTTTTAAGCTGTTCCTTTCTCTGAATTGTTTGAAAGGCTAAAAACAGCAAATTGTCTTGTTAAAACTCAGTTGTTTGATGCGCATAGTTGTGCGCCAAACTTCAGGAGCATGTAGCGCATAGTTGTGTGCCAAGGCGGACCCGCTATGTGTGCCTGAACTGTGTTTTATCAGTTGAAAAATGCACCACACTTTTGCACAGTCCTTATTCAGGTAAGTTTTTTTTTTTGTGTATAATGCTTGTTTTGCTTCATATGCACTCATGTATGTATAGAGCACATGCAGCAAAACATGTATGTATGCATTTAGATTTGTGTACATATACATAGAAAAGAGAAATTATAGGATGAAATAGGCAAAGAGGGCTTTTTGGACCATATTTCACATGCTTCAAATTGAAAATATTGCCTATTTGTTCCTATGATTTCTGATGTCATGGGCTTGGCTACAAGCAACCTTCATGGAGGATATTGCTTCTGGTTAAAGGAGGAATCCACCTTATGTGCTTCCACTACCAAGCTGAGGTGAATAAGTCAATATATATAGTGGGCCAGGCTCTAAAATGCCATTCAAACCTGCAGAAACATCCTGAAGGGATGGAAAAGCAAGAAAATATTTGGCACAAAGTAGATTTGGCCCTGGAAGATTGATATACTAGTACTATTTGTTTTATGTAAACACCTAAATAATGCATACACTCCAGTATTTAATGAGCATTAAGTTAAGCAACAACACAACATCTGTTCATTTCCAAGAGTGACTGACCCTGCTTGTGACCCTTTTTGGCACAAAGCAATAAAATATGTTTGGCACTAAGTTAAATTGTCCCTGGCATTTTTCTATACAAAATGACTAATACGATTAGAATCATGTAAACACATTAATAAAGTATACTATCTGGTATATAAGAGTGCTTGACCCTGCTTGTGAGCTTGGCAACCAATGAGCTTTGATGTTGTGCTTGGAACCTGGACCTCCTTCCATCACCATCAGGTGTGTTAGAATGAGTATGCAACTCAGCTGGACAAACACACACAAGTGAAATCACTAAATGTTCTTTAATACATGTTATATAACATGTTTGCCTATAATCCTTTACTAAAATATTTGATTTCTCTAAAGTCAAACTAGAATGACATTTTAATCAGGACACAAATGTTTGTTCATATATTTTTTTACACTCATACTATTGTGTGATGACATATTGGAAAGTGCTACCTATTATAAATCCAGCTTGATAGAAATTAGTTTGGAGTGTTGCAACTAAAAAAAATGTATCAAAACAAGTGCAACAAATGTAACTATAAATGAAGCAAGTTTGTGATTGAGTAGAATGTAACAGTGCTATCACCTCACCGCTGAGTTTAACATCTGCTCCGGAATCGTGCAGCTGAAAATGAATTGCCTTAATTTGTGTATTCAAGATCTTTGTCATTTTTGCAGGAAACTGGCAGGCAAGTTCACTAGAACTCGGGCCCAACTCGCAGTAATAGAGCTTGCATTGCATACACGCATTGCATTGATAAATCAGAGCCAGTGTTTTTATGTGACAGTTTGTGAATATGTTCACCTCCTAATGTTACATAGCATTGTTTAACCTTGAACCATTTATTCATGGTATCCAAAAAGACATAATTGTTTCTTGAAAGTTGGAAATGGGGTTAGTTGCCATGGAGCTCTGGATACTAGGTTGAAATCCCACCTAGGATGCTACCTGCTTAAGGTTTAAATGTTCTCCAATGTTTGCATGGATTTAGAGAAGTCATTATTACAGATCTCTATGGCTAATGAGACCTGATTAGGTTGGTCTGAATATTTTTGAGCAGAACAACATACAGTCATTGGATTCTCCATGGTCAGGTTATACAGAGTACATATTTGTGTATTATGCTGGGCAAATAAATATGACAACCTAGTTCTTTTTTTTTAATCCAGGACAATGGCTATTGAGCTAAAGTGGTAAAGTGTATGTACTTTTTGTCAAACTAAAAGCGACAGATCGACATGCCCCCTTGTCCCACCCACAACCCCACCCTCCACCCATATTCCCTTCCAAGGCCGTCCCACATCCCTCCCATCTCCAGCCTACTCCCCCTAGCCCTCCTATATTCTACCCACTCTCCACCTATTTAGCGCCTATTGTCCTGACATGTCCTCCCCCCCTAAAGCTCTTATATCCTGCCCGCTCTCCACCCATTCACCGCCTATTGTAAAGCAATGTCCAGGCATGTCCAGGGGATTTTTAAAACAATTTACGACTATGTTTAATATTATAAATATAAAAAAAACCAAAACAAAATATCTTTATTTACATAGCGCCACGTTACATCTTTTTATTATCACAGTAGGGTATGTTTGAAACCGTTCGTGAATGTTTTTAATACATTTTCAAAAGGCACTCCTTTAGCAATACAATGTAAGATATAGATGCAGTAATTACCACAGACCGAACTAGCGTCGTCTTGTATTTGCTTATTTTGATATCTTATAATCTTAGAATTTCGCTATAAAAATTGCATAAATTCATCAGGAAATATTTCATTTTCAGTCAATAATCCATATTTATCAAAAAAAAAACAAACTAATCACTAGCACATAATATAAATAAAATCCAGTGCTTTCCCCTTGGATGCAATTTGTCCGTATTTACAATATAGGCCACCTGTCGATGACTTGTTTCACGGTAATAATTCATACGGAAATACGCCTTTAAAGAGGCGTCGGGCGTGAAAGTCTGATTTAATAACACTGGTAATTTCAGTTATTCATTTTATTGGAAATTGTACAATACTTCTCGTGTGTCTGTTATTTATTTCAATAATATTCTCATGAATGGAATACACAATCATGTTAATAGTGTTTTGTGTGGGTTCAGCAAATCTAATTTCAACTCTGAGATTCCTGGTTTTTACTAGAGAGAAATGTCTGCCAGGTTCTTGATCAGGCAATAAATCAAAAGGGAATAAGGTGCATGGCTTGGCGGTCTCCGGAGATGGCCACTTGATTCTCCTGCTCTGATGGCACCAGCGAGATTTTTGAAGCTCAGCCTGCACCTGATCTTCAGTGATGGGCAAACTGAAGCAATTTAAGGGCAGGAGGCTTCCCCCCACCCCTACACAGCATCAAAGCTCTTCTCAACCCTCGATACGGGCTTTTATAGGAGACGCTCCCGCGGCTCCTCAGCCTTCTAGGATGGCGCCGGCTCCTTATTCTCCCCAGCACACGTGGTGTGCAGAGGAGTCTCCGGCTGCACACCAACCTCACTCAGCAGCAGTCCAGGCTGGTGCCTCTCCCGGCTTAGCAGTGGGTGGCCAGATCACCCAGGATCGCGGAGCGGAGGAACCGGACCAGGAAGCAGAAGACCATGCTGGGGTGAGTTTTTCCCCCTTTCTGGGGATTGACCCTCTTCTAAGACTCATTATGATGAGGGGATTTCTTACTCACCTGATGCCCTATATTCCCCCCTGGATAATACTGTGCCATTAGCCTTCAGACCAGAGGTGACCTCATCTCCTATGGAAGGGACAGTTTGGGGCACCCATGCAATAAAAAGATTAGTCCCCCACAGAATGAATAAGGATGATTTTCCCTCCTTAGGCCCCCCATCGCAAATACCTGGTCCATCATATGGGAAACATTTTTCAGGCACCCATGGATCTGTTGAACCACCCCAACCTCGGAAGCAGGGTCTGGGACCTGTGGCCGACGAATTACATTTCCCATGGGAGCAATACCTTCAGATGTTCCCCACTAAGGCTGATTTTCAACTACTGATATCTGAAATCCAGGCAACATTCCGCTCTGAAATTGGAGTCCTCCGTACTGATCTGCGGTCCCTGGCTGGGAGAGTGGAAGATATAGATGAAAATTTACACCAATCTAAGGAGAACATTAAGATCCTTACACGCAAATCTCGGGGTTATCATTTGAAGATCAGAGACCTCTACCGTCACCTAGAAGACATGGATAATAAGGGCAGCAGGAATAACATTAGAGTTCGGGGTTTACCTGAAGCCACCCGTAACTCAGATCTGAAATTAGTTCTGAAGGCTTTCTTCAACCGCCTCTTGGGGCACCCCTCTTCACAAGAGGTGGGAATTCTTATGGCCTACAGAGCCTTGCGGCAACCTGCCTCGGCCTCGAGGCCACGAGATGTTCTTTGCCACTTAGCAGATACAGAACTGAAAAATGCAACAAAGACCCTTCTACAGCCACTCCTCACCCTGCTTCGGGACAATCATATTCGCTATCGCTGGGGTTTCCCGTTTAGCTTAACGGCCCGCCATGGGGGGAAGTCGGCTGTTCTGCGCTACCCGGAGGACTTACCTGTCTTCTGCCGAGGTATAGGAATTGCCCTGCCCAAACTTCCTGGATGGGAGACCAAGGATCTTCTGCCCCCATCACCCCCACCTTGGCAGATGGCCATGCCCAGGAAATGCTCAGGACACCGGGTCCAGCATTCCCCTCCATCTCCTCTTTCACAGGACAGTGGGCAGCATTGATTGGACCTGGCCCTTACATTTATATCGCTATTTTGATCTTATGTTGCAATTCCAGATTTCAATGCTGCTCTGCTCTACAAATTGATGCTTAACTTGCTAATGTTTTGCCCTACATAATGTTATAGTGCTAGAAATTGTCACTGTTTACTATAGCAGAATTTATTTCTAAATGGATAATACTTGAATGGCAGTAGTTACATGTTATGCTTTACCTCAGAGGTTATGGTCCCCAGCCTGGGTGTGTTGACATCCTGTTAGTTATTGTGACCTCTTGCCTTTTATAGACTGACGATTGGTTTATGTTTGACCTATTGCTGTCTTTCTGATTATGCTTAGTGCTATCTGAACATTATTTTAGCTGCCTCTAAGATGTTTTTTTCTTTGTCCTGATATATGTATAGGTCTCTATCTGCGATTTTGTCTAGGCCTCTAATTAATATACCTTACCATGCTGCTGTTTACTAAATTTTGCCCTATGTTTGGTATCATATTTCTCTCTCAGGCTGTCCTTCTGCCCCTTGGGGGGGCCCCGCGCCGGGTTTGATATGTCCAGATGTGGTGGGGTGCACTTTTTCGGAGGCTTTTTTGTCGCTTGATAGCTGGTGCCACAAATGTTATGATGACCAGATATTTGTCTGGTGGTTGTTGGGGAGACTGTTGGGTCTTCGACCACCATAGGAGTGTTGGTGTACCTGCCAGGTGTGCTTGTTCCCTGATGTCCTTTTGTCTTGACCCGCAGATACTGAACACTCCATGGTCGCCATTTTGCAAATTATCATTTACCTTACCTTGGTTTATTGTTTATGTTTTTGTTTTTCATTGTGATTGTTCCCCCCCCGCCAGTACCTACCCAGCTCCCTACCTTCCCCCATGGGGTGATTTTCTTATCCTCTAAAATATACTCTAGAGGCCAAGCTTAATTTGTATTTTAGTATATTTGACCAACGATGGGGTCTAGGCACTGTTCATTCTATGAAAGATTATTATGGCTACTAAAATTTTATCCCTTAATGTGAGGGGATTGAACTTCAATACTAAGAGGAAATTAGCACTTAGGGAATTTAAACGTCAATCTGCGGAGGTTATATTCCTACAAGAGACACATTTTGATAGCTCGGGTACTTTTAATTTTATTTCTAAATATTACCCAGGAGTTTATGTGGCTAACTCTCCCGCTAAAAAACGAGCAGGGGTTGCTATTTTGATTCGGGACTCTATTAAATTCTCCCCCACTCGCACAATTACTGACCCTGAGGGAAGATTTATTTTTTTGCATGGTACCTTTCGAGGTGTCCCTCTGACGATGTGCAATCTTTACGCCCCCAACACGGGTCAGATTAAATTTATTACTGAAACACTGGCGTTTACCCATAGCTATTTAAATTGTTGGGGGAGACTTTAATTCTATTTTTTCCCCTACTCAAGATAGAATGTCCATGTTTACATCTCCTCCACCTCCACCTGTACTGCAACAATCTAAACCCTTTAGATAGCTTATCAGACGCCACCAATTATATGATAGCTGGAGGATCCAACATCCTACTAGCAGACAGTATTCCTTTTACTCCCCTCCTCACCAAACACACACCGGCATTGATTATATATTTATTAATCTACCGCTATTCAGGAATAGTGTCTCTGCAGATATTAATCCTATTTCATGGTCAGACCATGCCCCGATCACCTTAGAGGTTCTTTTTACTCCCTCTACAACTAGAATCTGCCATTGGAGACTAAATGATTTTCTCCTTAAAAACATGGACACTAAATTATCCCTCACCACAGGAATACAAAATTATTTTACAGAGAATAAGGGTTAAGTAGCACATACCTCCACTCCCTGGAAAGCTCATAAGGCGGTTGTTAGGGGTCAATGTGTCGCCTTAAGTTCCCGCCTTAAAAGGAACTCCAATTTACAGTGTGCTTTAACAGAGCAGGCTTTGAGGATCGCAGAGGGACGACTCACTAATAGTCCATCCCTGGCACATCTGCGGGAGGTGACCACTCTCCGTTCCAAATTACGCGCCTTGGAGCTGAGAAAAGTCAGTTGGCTGATGCAACGAACTAGGCAGCTTTACTACCACAAGGGCAACAAAGCTGACACGTTACTAGCATGCAAACTGAGGGATGCACAAACTAACTCTTCTCCCATGGCCATTAGGAACGAGAAGGGGATACTTAGGTATGACCCTTCTCATATAGCCCCCCGGTTTGAACAATACTATACACATCTGTACCACACAGTACATCAGGCGCAAAGTACCATGGCCCCAACTTTACAATCCACTATTGAATCTTACTTAGCGGAATTGGACCTCCCCCGACTAAAGGCGGAACATCTGGAGCATCTTAACAGTCCCATCACTGAAGAGGGGATCTCGAAGGTTATTTCTCATCTCCCTTCACATAAAGCTCCTGGTCCTGACGGTTTACCGTATCCACATTATAAAACTTTTCTGCCAAATTTGCTCCCCCATTTAGTGGATTTATTCAATGATTTTCTACAAGGTAAACCTATCCCGCCTTCAATGTCATGCTCCCATATGACTGTTATTCTCAAACCGGGTAAAGACCCTTTAGATTGCGCTAATTATAGGCCCATAGCATTGCTGAATTCGGACCTTAAAATTTATTATAAAATTCTAGCAAATAGGCCCTCCAAATTTATGCCATTCCTTGTGCACAGGGATCAAACTGGCTTTATCCCATTTCGCCATGCGAGTGATAATACCTGCAGAGTAATTAATGTTGTAGATATTTTCAACAAATGCATAACCCCTTCATTAGTACTCAACTTAGACGCGGAGAAGGCGTTTGATGGTCTTAGTTGGCCATTCATGTTCTCCACACTTGCTAAAATGGGGTTCGCAGGACCCTTTCTAGGCGCTATTCGTTCCCTCTACAGCTGCCCATCAGCCTCAGTCAAATTACCTCACGCCTCCTCTACGCTATTTCCAATTAAAAATGGGACGCGACAGGGATGTCCCTTGTCCCCCTTGCTTTTTGCACTTAGTATTGAGCCACTTGCAGAAAAAATCCGATCTAACCCCAATATTCAGGGTGTCCCAGTGAAAGGATCCTCCTGCAAAATCTCTTTATATGCAGATGACGTTCTTCTTACATTGACACAGGCTCTTACCACTCTCCAGATGGGACGAGCTACACACTTTTGGCATTGCCTCAGGCTACAAGGTATATTCCTCCAAGATGGAGGCCTTACCTCTATATATACCATCCTTACAACTCTCATTGCGAGATAGATATTCATTTTTGTGGCGGGATTATTCATTAAATTACCTTGGCACTCAGATCACAGCCACATATAACCAACCAATGCCCGTAATTTTCCTCCACCATTCCAGGAGGTACACAATTATCTGAACAAATGGAAGGGGCACTCTTTGTCGCTCATGGGACGCATTGCATCAGTGAAAAGGATGTTTTTACCCAAGCTCCTTTATTTATTTGAGACCCTTCCGGTCCGAGTTCCTATTTTGACCCTGAAAAAACTACAAGCTGGATTTCTGAACTTTATTTGGGTGCATAAGAGACATAAGTTGTCTAAGACAGTGGTTTGCACACACGAAGATCTGGGAGGCCTAGGGGCCCCGGACCTCATTAAATATTATATAGCGACTCACCTCCGCTACTTGCCCTCATGGGCTAAACTATTCTCCTCCATTGTTTGCCGGGAGTTGGAAGAGGTCTGTCTCGCCCCTCTACACCCCAATGTGATGTTATGGAACTCCTCCATGTTGTTAACAGATAGAGATTTGCTTTCACCGATGGTGTTTATGAGAAACGTATGGAGAGCCTACAAAATTAAGTATGGTCTTTCTGCTCAGGCCTCTGTACTTACCTTTATTATACACACCCCCCGATACCTGATAGTCTAACCAGATCCATGTGGCAACCATGGCGAGAAAGAGGGCTTTTTCACATCCAAAACATTTTGCATCAGGTGGAGAGGAGGATTACAGGAGAAATTTGACCTCCCCCAAACCTCCTTTTTTGCATACCTGCAGATCAGGCATTATGTTCTCTCTCTTCAACAATCGCCCAGATTTACTCAAATGACTTCCTTCGAGAGGATATGTGCAGCTGGTCCTTACGCCAGGAGTCCTATCTCCTTCATTTATCGCCTACTCCATGTGTCAACACAGGAGGCTACTGGTAAATGTGCTTACATGTGCACCTGGGAAGCTATTTTGGGCTGGACTCTTGACATTTATCGCCTACTCCATGTGTCAACACGGGAGGCTACTGGCAAATTTGCTTACATGTGCACCTGGGAAGCTATTTTGGGCCGGACTCTTGACAGCGAGGAATGGACTGATATTTGGGAAGCAGCAAATAAAAGTTCTTTTTGCACCCTTTTTAAGGAAAATTTGTATAAGATTTTGTTTGGGTGGTATCACACACCAGATGTGCTCCACAGGCTGTTTCCAGAGGTAGACCCAGAGGTAGAATTGTTGTCGATGTAGGTCCCAATGCGGGACTCTAGAGCATATCTTCTGGTTTTGCCCCATTATACAAAGCTATTGATATAAAGTCAATCAGCTAATTGGAGTAGTGACCCATTGTCGATCCCCCCTAGATCCACTACATCACCTGATGGGTTTACCCTTCACGGGTCTCCCCAAACTCACATCTAAGCTCATTACACATATTTTGGTGGCGGCTCGCACCCTGATTTCCACCAAGTGGAAGTCCACTTTACCTCCTTCTTTAGAAGATTAATACGCCTGTATTCAAGATGTTCGTTTGATGGAGTACCTTACTGCTCTACTCAGGAACAATGTAACTAAATTTGAACAGGTCTGGGAATCATGGGATGTTTATTATGCCCAATTACAGGTGTAATGGGTTAATTTGTCCCTCCCCACTTCCTATTACCAATCGCCTCAGAGACCCCCTTTCACCCCCCTTTTTTTTTTTAAATTACTTCACTGTCATTTTCTCAGTTTATTTTTTTCATCCTCTGGTTTAGGTACTGTGTTATATTTTGTATACTGGATTCCTATTGTTTGCCATGATTATTATTTAGGATTGCATTGTTTAAGTCGTAGTCCACCATTGTTTTCTTGATCTCTTTTATATATATATATATATATATATATATATATATATATATATATATATATATATATCTCTTTTATATATATATATATATATATATATATATATATATATATATTACTTATATTGCTTTTTCTATTGTATTGATATTTATCCTGTATACTATGTTTATATTTATGTTCTTCTTTGTTTTGTTTCTTTTGTTGTATATGGAAATATTTTCAATAAAAACTCAGTTTCAAAAAAAAAAAAAAAGCGAATAAAGTGTATCCGTTCAAAAATTCTGACCGATCCACCGATAAAGCGCTGTCTGCCTTTTGCTTACCCGAAATATGTACGAGGGACATATATTCGCAAACTGCTGAAGCACCTTGAAAATTAGGTTGAAATGGTTTTGCAGGTATCTGCTGGCCATCCAAATATAAGGCGGCGTAATTTACATTGTAGTGATTAAAGCACAAAGGATTTCTCTGGTAATTCCCTGAATCGTTGTCCACAAACGCTAGTACAGTTTTTGGAATGTTTGTTTTTGAAAGAGGTTTTCGTGGCCGGTAGGAAAACTATACACTTGCTCGATCGACCGAATACTTTGCGTTAGCTGTTAACAGAGCGCGACTGTGGCCTATTCTTACAGCGGGCGATACTTGAACTCCTTCGGCATACAGCAACGTGTGTTGTATTTGTACTTTGTATATTGGGTAGCTTTATAAGGCATAAGACAGCAGACATAAGACAGAAAGAATCTTTGTTTCTGGTCAGCTTTATATTTAGATCTAATCCGTTCAGTATCAGCTTTGGTTGATTAAATATATCGGCGTAAATGGGGCCCATTAATTCAACGCTTCTAGAACAGGCCGTATATTGAGCCCTCTTGATTAAGCCATCATTACGACTGTCGCGAGTCTGATTATTATGATGGCCGGCAGTATCTTTATGGAATAATCCGGCGGTAAATTGAGCTGCTAAAGTTTGTAAATTATAATTTATTAGGAACTCTATATACGCTTTATACGTATAAAGGTTGTCACTTCGGGAAATCAATGTGAAATCACCTAGCGTTATGTCCAGTTGATTAAAAAGGCTAGCTATAGGGTAATTAATAAGACCAACACAGGACCCGTCAGGTATGAGGGTGTTATCAGGGTTAACAATTCGGCAAATGACGTATACCAGCGTGTTATTTAGGTCTTAATAATATTCCTTGCTTCCAGGGATGAAGAACTTCAACGGCGCATTGTCCGCTGGTGCGGCAATTGGTTGTACCTCTACATAAAGCAATTTTTCAATACTTGTCTGCGTAGGCAGTATTTGAAAGATATCCAACTCTGATTTTGCGTACTCAGCGTATGCATCATGTACGAAAGCCATAGCTAGCAATTAGAAGATGTCAACCAGGGAACGGCCTCTTGCCTTCTGTTGCCGACGCCTTTTACACAGCGATATTTTATTCATAAAGGGGGGAGGATGACACCGTCAAGGCTGCATTTTCTTTTCCACATTTTTTTTTCAAATTTGTACAACGCTTGAGCCTTCCGTCTATTTATTCTATACATAACGGCGGACGATACTGTGGTGACAACTTCTTTGGCGATATTCCTAGCCGCTGTTTTTACATGCGGCTTTACAAGGGACACACCATTCTTGAACAGGGGAACTACCCTATGGAACAGCCCCTGAAATAGTCCTGCGAGGCCAGAGCCGTGCATGAATTCCGCGCCATGGAAACCGTCCAAACTTGTATTCTTGAGCATTAACTTGTACACGACCGATTTAGTTACAGGTGGAGTTCAGGTGGAATTTTAATAGAGTCAAGTTTGTTATTAACGGCTTTGATCAGTTCGTTCATATTGGCGTAATATCCCGATTTAACAAAATATTCTTTGACCGAATCATTGCACCTACCGATGTAAAAAACACCATTCCCAGGCTCAAAGGTATTCCATGTATGAGGGTACTGAATCTTTACTAAGGTGGCCTTGTAAGGGCCGTGGAGATGGACAGCTTTTGCTAATTTAGTAGTATAATCAGCGATGGTATTGTCGTGGTAAAGTTTTGACGACGCGTTGCACGGTAAAGTAATGTAAAACAAGCCATCTTCCATAGTTTACATGCCTGCCAGCTGATTTTCTTGCACCCAAGAGTTTAACTTTTCAGGGTAGCATATCCACTTTACAAAATCCAGCATCTTCCCTTTAACCTTGTGCAATGTCTTTTAACTTATAAAGAGACCTGTGCCCTTTAGTGTTTATAGCGTAAACGGTAAATATCCCGTCCGTATAGGTTTGTTCATAACCTTTTGTGAATGCCTCCTTATAACAAACAATTGTCACATCAACAGGTTGGCACCTTATGGTTCTATGGTATGAGTGATTATAACTATACACCAGATCTTGCAACTTGTCAATGTACCTGAATGTGTTTTGTTCTCTCAGATAACGCCACATTCTTGTTTTCAATGATCTGTTAAAACGCTCCACTAGCGACTCTTTGACCGTATCTGATGTGAAAAAATGATGTATTTTATATTCGTCACAAAGTTTTCTCATAGGCTTGTTTATAAAATCTCTTCAGCGATCCGTCTGAAGTTTCCTGGGTGTCCGACCGCTTATCATAAATACCTGGTGAAAAGTGGTGGCCACTGTTGCACCTGTTTTATTGGCTAGTCCTGACACCCACGCAAATTTGGAAAGTATATCCACGACTGTTAATATATATTTTACACCATCATTTTCTTTTGAAAAATCTATCATTGACACAAGATCGGCCTGCCATTGACCGTCTATATTGGACACCCCGACTTTGTTTTTTTTAAATGATTTTTTCACTGGTTTGTGCAGTGTATTGTTCAACCATTTTTTTACGGCGCCTTTACTTAAACCAAATTTCTGTACTTCTCTGAATAAGCCGTAAGAACCAGCTGCTTTTGGTGTGTAGTACTGTTTTCTAGTGTTGGTCGAATAGGTCGCTATTCGATTCGACCGCTATTCAGCCGAATAATGCAAAATTATTCGGGTCGTCGAATGCCGAATTCGAATCCCATTAAAGTCAATGGGAGAAAAATTCGGGTTGTTATTCGGGTCGGTGCTTATGTGCTCCTTATTTGATCACAATCATTTTCTCTTTAAACCCTCACACAGTTTTACAGCAATAAGTACAGTGGAACTTACAGCGCTGCGTAATATGTTGGTGCTATATAAATCCTGTTTAATAATAATAAAAATAAAAATACCTTGCTAATAGTCAACCTTTGGAGCATACATAAAAAGGGTGACAACATTCCAAATAAATTTAAAATGACAAAGGGTTGTCACTTGAAGCTAGGGAGTAGCTGTGATTACACTTTGCTTGTAAGACTACCAGAATGCTTCAAAGCGGAAGTAAATCTTGTATATTACAAGAGACCTGTATTATTAATGGAATCTTGGTGTGCTGTGTGAATTTTTATCCCCGATGATAAGGCATCCCCATCAAATAAGCCACCCCCCGATTTTTGCTCAAACAATTAAAATAAAGCACCCCCCGCAAATAAGACATCCTCCGATACCTGATACTGTGTGCCTCTGTGTGACTCCTCGATGCTGGCTGCAGTGCAGAGTGAAACTAAGAGTGATCAGAAGGGGACAATGAATGGCACATGAGTGATCAGAAGGGGACAACGAATGGCACATGAGTGATCAGAAGGGGACAATGAATGGCACATGAGTGATTTTTAACAATAAATGTGTACTGTGGTCTTCTTCATAGAAAAATAAGACATCCCCCTGAAATAAGACCTAGGGCATATTTTGGCATTTCAAAAAATATAAGACAGTGCCTTATTATAGGGGGAACAGGGTAGGTTTGGTTTAGCGTTATGTAATCCAGTGGGAAGCTTTGCCTCTAAGCGTCCTATATTGAAGACCAGTCATTGCTGCTCTTTCCCTTTGTGCAGGGTGACTTGTCTGGTATTCACCTTTCCAATTATTTTCAGCAGGTAGTGGGTGGAGCTGCTGTGCCCCTCCCCCTGCTCAGGTTAAGTACTATCCAGTCATCACAGATACTTTGCACTTTATTTGGCACATCTGGATTTGCAGAAGCATTTAACACACAAAATGGATTTCTAAACTTTGTGCTTACCTTATATATTTGAGTGGCCAGATATCTGATTTATTGTAAATCTTTAATATTTCTGTTTGATATTTAGTGAACACATTCAAAAACATATGATGCTGCAAATGATATATCGGGGGTTTATTTGGATGTAAGCTGATAATAAACCCTGAATCTAAGATGTAGGTGAGCGTACAATACACAGATAACCCGATCATTGACATGGTCGGTGCATGGACAAGATGCTTTATTTGTACAGCAATCCGCCCTGACCCTCCCCAATCAAACCTCTGCAAGGAGCTATCATGTAACCACGCCCATCTCGTTTAACACGTCTCGGCCAATCAGTGTCATGGGGGGGGGCTAATAAAACGCGGGGACGTAAGGCAGCCATAGTTTCAAAGATGGCGACGGCAAATGAGTGTGGTGGTCCTGTCGGTATAAAGAGAGTGCACCTCGGTATCTCGGAGGCTGTATTTGTGGTGAGAGCTCAGTGTTCTGTTATATCGTGCGTGTTGGGGGTGCCATGCGAATGTCGCTGTGCTGAAAGCTTCTTGCTGGGTGCATGCATCATGGTTACCTAGGCGGCCCTTTGTATTGGGGTAGTTGTACGAATTCATAAAATCTCCTATCGATTTTTTATAGGTTACTATGTGTTCTTATGCCGCATTTACACATTTAAACCGAACTTAGAGCAGGTATTTACATTGGCAGTGTGCCATTGGGCATCAGGAGCTGGTGGTGGAAGGCATTGGTAGCTGAAATAGTGGGCATGATATGGCTCTGCTTTTTAGTAGTGAAGGAGCAGCAATCAAATACGTATCCCAGGTCAGAGACAACAGCCATTCCTTGACAGCTCTGCCAGTCACCTCCTACTCATTCAGGTGACTCCAGGTCTTTTGGTAACCGCGGTTCATTGCACTATGAGCATGGTGGGCTCCAGAGAGCACACGGATTCACATGCTGCAAAGCCCTGTCTGCCCCTGGAAATCACTGACATCTTAGCCACTACAGTCTGTCCCTATCTACTGTTGTAGCAGATCAGTGCCTACTACATTGCTGCTGAAATCAAAGAAGACAAGTAGGATGTCTAATGTGGTGCCTAATCTACCTCTTTGCTGCCACTCGCCATAGCCTCCCCATGCTCTTTAGTAAGGTTTTTAGCCAGTATCCAACCTACTTACCCCTGTGCTAAATGTATTGTAAATACTGTATGTGTTTTTTTTTTTTTATTTTTTTTTTATTTTTTTTTTTTCAAACGTTTATTAAAAAAAACTTGTGTTAATGTGGCCTAAAGAACTTTGCTTTATTTAATGCCTCCCCCGCAGCAAAGGAAAAGGAATTGTTGGAATTCTGAAATGCTAGCCAACAAGTAACTACAGATTCGAGCGGGGCAGAGCTGTGAAACTGCCTTGCTGAGTAAGAATCGTGGTATGCCTATGAATACAGGAAGCTATGTAGAGCACCTTTTTATACACGTCCTACAAGTGGCTGATGTAATGTCCTAGGGATTACGGATTACAAACCATTGTGTGGTAGTTAAACATGTAATGTAAGTGTACAGTAGCATATATTTTTCTAAAAATATATGTGTCTGTGTGTGTGTGTGTGTATGTATATATATATATATATATCACATTTTTTTGTATTATACTCAATATAGCTATATTGTATTGAATCCAATACATAATTGTTTGAATTTCCCGCTGATCTGCCCGCAGCGGGAAACCTCTAAGAATGTCTCTGCACTTCGCGGCTAGAGAAGAGAAGAAGCAGGACTTATCCCCAGGATCTGCAAATAAAGCTACCCCGAGTGTGACTCGCGATTAGTTATTTGCAGGTAAAATCCACCCCAGGTCACACTCGGGATTACCGCTAGGAGGGTTAATAGTATTAGCAACACCCTAAATGCATTGAGTTTCCTGGGCCTTTTCTTTAGGGCTAGAAATTGGTAACTCACATTTTCTGATGCAAGCAGGCCACATATGTCTTGTAAGATGATTCCTTCCAACAATTACAGAGCTTTGTGTCATAATCTCCCCTACACCCTCGAAGATCCTATTATCCGAAGTAATACAAAATAAAGTCTATAGCAGAAATGTAAAAATTGTTGTGATCCATAGGGGAGTGTACCTGTGAGATTTAAAGAAAGCTGTTTGCATTGTCACCCTAGTACAATACAGGTTTTGTGTTGCTGGTGAAATATAACAGGCAGCAACCACTTCAAAATAATTGCTTTTGGGTAAAGACACATATTAAGAAATGTAATATCTGTTACTAACAAAATGCAGTAATTTGATGGAATATTTGGATCTTTCTGTTATAGGAAGATGTGGATTCATTCATGCAAAAACCTGGAAATGAGACGGCTGATGTGGTGCTTAAGCGATTAGATGAGCAGTATCAGAAATATAAGTTTATGGAATTAAATCTTTGTCAGAAGAAACAGAGGTAAGTGCTTTTCAGTTATGTGGAGGAGGGGTGCAGGGGAATGTGCAGAGGGGAGTGTGGGGTGGAGATAAAAAAATGTAATGCTTATTTATTATCCTCTTTCCAGCATTTACTGATTAGTGTTCACCCTCTGGTAATTACTGGTATCTGACCCTTCTGGTTGTGAGTGCTGTAATTCCTCCCTCTTTTTTTCTTTTTATACAAATAAAAACACAGAATTGATGGGGGACATGCTATCCACTCACTACAGAGCATCAGATCCTATTTGTGTTCAAAGGACCTCAGGAGAGCCAGGCCTGAAACCCACCTCTAGAAATATTTGTGTTTTAAATCTCTTTTTTTACAGGGTAATGGAGATTTAAGTTTAATGTAAAAACAGGGTCACTTTATTTTGGTAACATTTGCACCTGTTTTATTGTTTTTTGTTTTGTTTCAACAAAATCTTAAGACTGTTTTATTTTTAACAGGCTAAAGAGTCAGATCCCAGAAATTAAACAGACATTAGAAATTTTAAAGCGTATGGAAAATAAAAAGGTAACTATATCTTATGCTCTCTTACATGATGAACTCTACACATGGGGGGGGGGGGGGGGGGAAATAAGGCTGGAGACTGCAGTTATGGTATAGAAGAGACACAAGTTATATACAAATGTTCATTTTATGTACCAAGTACGTCTTCATTAGGTGATCTGTGTGATCAGAGCACATGTTAAATCCTCTTTATATGGACAAATTTTTGCCCCTCATTTTGATATTTGAACAGCTTGAAAAAAAAAAGGAATGCACACTACTCAGTTATATGGATTCCCACAGTTTTCCTGTAATTAATTCCTTAGAAGAATTGTTAGACTGCTCCCATTGAACAGGGGTCATACAGTTCAAGGAAATTGTCTCAGCCAATTGATTTATCAGTCTGCACAAAATCATATCAGGTGAGATAGGTTGTCAAATAATCATGTGTGCAAGTTATAAGCCTATACCTGTATGTTTATACTGTAAGACAGCACATAAAGGAAATGTGCAGTCAAATTAAGGTTGACAAAGCACCAGGACTTGATGGATTACATCCACGTGTCCTCAAAGAGCTGAACTCGGTTTTTTCAAAGCCATTATTTCTATTTTTTAGAGACACTTTAGACACTGGCAAGGTACTGATAGGAACCACATTGGCCTTACGCCAATCTATCATTAAAATGGGAGCAAAGTCATTACCAGGTAACTACAGACCGGTTAGTTTAATGTCCATAGTTGGAAAGGTCCTAGAGAGTGTGATAAAGAACCACACAGGGAAGTTTCTGCTAGAAAATAATATTATAAGTGATAGTCAGCATGGCTTCAAGAAAGACTGAAGTTGTCCAAAAATTGACTCTCTTTTTTATGAGGAAGTAAGTAAACAGATAGACAGTGGAATAGCCGTTGATATAGTGTACTTGGACTTTTCTAAAGCATTTGACACTGTACCCCACAGACGGTTAATATGCAAGTTGGAGTCAATAGGTTTAGAAAAGTCAATCTGTAAATGGATAGAGAACTGGTTTAAAGATCGCATCCAGAGAGTTGTAATTAATGATTCATCTGAATGGTCTACGGTTATTAGTGGTGTACCCCAGGGTTCAGTGTTGGGACCTTTACTGTTTAACATCTTTATAAATTATATAGAGTTTGGGATTAAAAGTACAATTTCTGTGTTTGCAGATGACACCAAACTATGTATCAGAAGTCTATACAGGATGTCTATAATCTACAAGCAGACCTGGATGTACTGTTTGAGGCTTCTGGGGGGATCTGGGGTTCTGGTAGATCATAAATAAATCATAGTCCATATAGAGAACTCTCTTCCCAATTATTCTCTTTGAGATCATTACAAAGAACAAGAGGGCACTCTTTGCGTCTAAAGGAAAAGAAGTTTAATATCTGTAAAAAGGATTCTTCACTGTAAGGTCTGTGAAAATGTGGAATCGGCTTCCTCAGGAAGTAGTTTCAGCAACTACTATAGATTGCTTTAAGAAAAAGCTAGATTTTTTTTCTAGAAGTACAGAATATAACTGGGTATTACGGCTTTAAAGTAAAAATAACAGTGACTCTTGATCCAGGTAACATCCGATTGCCTCATGGATGGTTTTTTTTTTGTTTTTTTTTTTTTTCCCTACCTCTGGACCAACTATGTCTTATAAGGTTATCTGGGATATGTTTATTTCCCTAGTGGTTGAACTTGATGGACTTATGTCTTTTTTTTTTTTTTCCCAACCTAACCTACTATGTAAATGAAAATAAAAGGACAGAAAGATTTAGGACAGCCACATTTAGGAATTGCTCAGCTGGAAATTATACTTCTGTTTGGTTACTCTTTTACATGCAAATGTTCTTTTTTTGGCAGGGCACTGCAGACTCCATGGAGACAAGGTTTTCATTGGCAGATAATCTGTACTGTAAAGCATTGGTGCCACCTACAGACAAAGTTTGCTTGTGGCTTGGGGTAAGTTTTAAAAGAGCAGCAAACGTGTTTGCTGTTCATCGTTGTGTATAAAGGATATCTAAGTTATCAAATGTAATGCTTACACAGAAGTTGTGTTTTATTAGGTTTCCAAATAAAAATGCTTTTTGTAGTGAATAGATCCACGTCTGATCACAATATGTTGCCAGTGCTTCCCCTTATTTCTATCCATGTGTTACCCTGGAACTGAACCTCCCTCTTAGAATACTGTAGAGCTAAACAATTTTTTTTGCCTGGGCATATTGGAATTGGGCATGAGATTGAAAATATCGTGATATCACACTAATCCTTTTCTGAACATTGCAGGGTTTTGGGGACTTTGTCACATTCTTACCTGCTGCTGGTAAAATAGCTTGTGTACAACACTATGAATAGATCTAGAAATAGAGGCAAATTCATATCTGCACAGGTTGGCACATGGTTTACTCAATATATGAATGTATTGCATTCATTGATTGATTCTTCAGTTTAATTTTTAGAGACATTTTCTGGTAGAAAAGTACAAATTGGCCCTTTGTTTTTAGGTTGTTGCTAGATACACCTGATGCCTGGGTTATTAAATGTGTTTACTTTGTTCTCTTCACAATTTACTTAACAGTTTTTTGTAATTTGTTTTTTCCGTTTCAGGCCAATGTGATGCTTGAGTATGATATTGATAAAGCACAGGCCTTGCTAGAGAATAATTTGTCTACAGCCACCAGAAACCTTGAGACCACAGAACAGGACCTTGACTTTTTGCGGGACCAGTTTACCACAGCAGAAGTCAGTATCCTTGTGTAGTAATAAAAAAAAAAAAAAAAAAACTTTTATTTTGAATAGCATCTTGGTTTTTGGTACACAATAACATATATTGACTTCATTGGCGCAGTTTGCAAGGTTGATACATAATTAAAAACAGTATCCACATCCTTTAAATGTTCCCCCTGGTTATCTACATACTGATGTAAAATGTATGTGCACCCCATGGTGATGCGCTATAGATTCAGAAGCTGATACTGCCCTTTTTGCAGCGTTGATTTCATGAAGGCATTTTAAATACCTGCTTTACCTCTCCGCTATGAAATTGTGACTACCCTGACTCCACACTCTAAACTTTTCACAATGCTGATCACCTGACATCAACCACTTCCTCCTCCCTTGGTCATGAGTACAGTGCAGATCTCTTTGCTTACTCTGTAATCAATATGAATGGATTACAGACTGTCTGGGCTGCAGTAAGGCGTGTGGTGGCTTCATCACTAAACTATTCCAGCAATGTATTGCAGAGCCTCCCGGGATACCTACGTCATGCATCCTGGGAGGCTCTTGGCTGCTCATTCTGCGCGTGTCCAGTTTTGGACATGTGCAGAAGGGGCCTTTTCCTACACTAAGGGGTGAGATGCCAATCTCAAGCATATGCAGTGAGATCTGTGTTCTTTATTTCCCACTTTACAGCAGGCTACGTCACTCGATTTTGCACTTGCAAAGATTGAGTTCAGGTGACATAACGCTAAAGATGAAAGATATTTTATTTTTCACATTAGTTCTGCTTTAAAATCCAGGAGGAGGTGCCACGTGGGAGTATAGATTTTTATGTTCTTTAAAGGCAAGATACCTTTTTAAATCTACAAATGATAGTTGCCAATAATAGAGTTGATTATCTGTGCATTTTTGGTATATCAAGTATACTTTTTGTCTGAAGGTGCGGTCTTTTTGTTTAGATATGTTATAAAAGTCCTATATTTTCATGAGGTGTACTTATCTTTTACATGATCGTAGGGTGAAAGCTTGGTCTCCTGAGGAAGCTGTTTGATATTCTGCGAAACACATAGAGATTATCTTGGCTAGAGGCCTCCATTTGCCCCCCCCCCCATATCCAATATGGTTATATGGTTTTATTTTGCATTTTAAACTGATTAGGATAATAAATGTTATGGTGTTTTAGATGAAAATGTTTTTTAATAAAATACTAGAAATATATGCTTTGTTTCCTAAGTGCTGCCGGAAATGTCCCATGTTCTTTCCTGTTTGTGTGTTGGTATTGAAATAGGGATGTGGCAGCTGTTGAAATATTAACCAGGTGTAAGAAAGGAAATCAACTTTTGTACTAATACTTGATATGATCACTACAGGGTCATGGTATTTTGTAATATTTCTTTGCAAAGAATGATTGAGACAGTAGTTGAGGTATCTAGTCAGTGTGGGCCATTATTTTTGCCACTTCTATCATCTATATGTAATGGCACTTGCCGTCTATTAGCCTTAAAAAGATTGATTTTATGCAAAAAAGTCTCACAAAATTATAAGTTTTTACATTAACGATGGTAAGTATCTGGACTTGACTATAATTTATGTATGTCTAAAATTAACTTTAATATTGCCTTTTTTCTTTTTTATAAGGTGGTCCTTAACACAACTCAGATATGGCTAGAGTTTATAACTGGGACGTAAAACAAAGAAATAAGACAGACGGGGTTAAAGGCATAGTTTTAAAAATTTCTAAGTAACCGTTGTTTTAGATAGGGCCTCAGCAGACTTTTTTTTTTTTTTTTTTTTTTCTTCCTCTTAACCATTAATCTTCAAACGCACACTTTTTTTATTTGTTTAATCCAGTTTCATGCTCGCCTCAAGCTACACTGGAGTGGAAACACCTCCTCCTTCATCAAAGTAAATTAGGCCTAGATATGTACATGACCTGGAATATGTCAGCCATACATGCCATGTCTGTATGCTGTAATAAATCCACTATGGACTAATTTTTTTTTTTTTTTTTGTCCTCGTCACTACTATGTTACTATCCCGATGTTGCAGTATTGGTTTGTATGGGTTTTTCAGGGTTAACAATTGGAACCTACCGTTATATATATACCTGAGCATAAGCCGACTTTTTCCGCACCCAAAATGTGCTGAAAGTCACCCTCGGCTTCTACTCCAGTCAGGTGCATGGGTCCTTCCAGAAAAGCACCCGATCTGGCAGCAGCGTCCAGCGGTTTCTGTCCCCTAATGACAATGTCATCAGGCTGCGGCAGAAATAGGCTGGTCTGAAAGATTGCAGGGTGCGTAGGAGTTACAGCGGCTACATGCTGGCATAACTCCAGCACCAAATTCAAAAGTACACAAAACATAAGAAAAACTCACCTTGTTCCATTGTTGTTGCCCGTCATCCTGCTGGTCCCCACAGCTCCTCTGGACATGTCTTCTGTCTTCAGCCGCGGAGTGCAGAGACGATCTCTGGTGTGTGTGTGTGTGTGTGTGTGTGTGTATATAATAAAAAATAAACATGTATTAATATATTTTTTAATTTAAAGTTTATTAATAAATTTGTTAAATGTTGGACATATTTTGGTGAGGTATAGGCCTTGTCAAGGAAAAATGTATCTGTTTCAGTGTTCTCCCCAGAAATGTTTTTCAGCCGGGTGGTAGGAAGCTGTAGCGGGGTGGACAAAAAGGGTGTGTGGCAAAACATGGCAAATTTAGTGCTCCCAGTTGTTTATGCCATGGGTATCCAGTAACCTCTTATTGTTTCAGTGTTCTACCTTACCCTTAAACCTTGTCCCAACTTTGTAATGCCTGCCCCATTAGTATATCCAATTTTTCTATTCTATGTATTTTGCCACAGCTGTCCTATGCCGTGTATTGTGACCCAACTTCCTAGTGTTTTAAGAGTGTAATCCTTTGTAGTAGTGTAATAGTATAATGAATGTGGTGTAACAAGTTAGGCTTAGTCCATATTAGCAGCAAAAAACATTTACCCCTTCTGAGTGACTTCTGGCAACTGCTAGGCACCTAGGATTGGTAACAAGCGGTAAGTGTTGGGCTTTTTCAGAGCTAGCAGTTTTTTTTTTTTTTTTTTTTTTTTTTTTAAGAATCGGTGGTTTCTGGTATTAGGAATGGAAGAATGTAACCTTACTGTCAGTGTGAGTTCAGCCCAACTTCAGATGTGCTCCTGCGGCTATATTAAGTTAAAGTGAACTTTGGTGAAAACATTTTCTTTTTTTTTTTTCTTTTTTTTTCACCTGATCCTTTTACACAATTAACCCAGCAGGCCCATGCTGCCTCAGCTTCCACCTTTTCTCTGAAGCTCACTTGTTTTTGTACAACCAGTGCTGTCTTGCACTGTGTATGCATGAGCTGGAACACTTTTTTTTTTTTTTTTTTTTTTTTTACATTATAACAAAGCCTTTGAAGGTGCATGCACATAAGGAGCAGTGCAGAGCCTCTTGGGATATGTGACACAAATATACCAGGAGGCTGCGGATTTCCCCTTTGGTCTTTACCGAAATGTAAGTAAAGACTGAAGGGGAGAGGTCCTCCACAAAAAAGTGTAAAAAAAAAAAAAACATTTTCCATTATATAAGTCACTCTTAATATAATGTTAAAAATGTGGTGATGCTTTAATAGCATTATGCATGTGATATCAGATAGGGACAAGACAGCCAGTGACCTCCTCTCATCACTGCCCATATTCTATTAAAAAAAAAAAAAATGTCCTGACGTTTATCCAGTGTGCAATGTCATCGGCAGCGCAGTGTGATCGCTATGTGAGTGTAAAAGCTGCTTGTCATATTCTGCAGCCTAACAACTCGCTTTATATCTCCTAAACAGTTGGTTGTAATAACTTGAAATTATTAAGGTACACGTGGAGGCATAGGAAACTGAAACTGTAGGTGCAAGTGGGGGACACTTGTGGCTAAACCTTTTTAAAATGTAATTACTTTGGCATTATGGAAACATTAATCTCTACCTAGCAAAATGTGCTGCCTGCTCTGTTACACATCTGTCTGCATCTTACCTCAAACCCCAATTTCTCTAGAATTAAGAAGTGCAGGGAAACAAAAATATAGGTGGAAATGGGAGACACTTGTGGCTATCACCTTTCTTCACTATGGTATCATTACAACATTAAAATAAAAAAAAATAAAAACTCCATCAAAATGCACTTCCTTGTTACACATGACTGTACCCTTCCAGTACCTCAACTGTATGTTCTAATGATGCCATAGTGATGAAGTTTTAGGGGATGGGAACCACAGATGTTCCCCACTTACCTATATTTTTGGTTTCTTACCCCCTCAGGGCAGGGAAGCCCATTTTGATTGGCTCAGTTTTTTACGTTCTAATGATGCTGTAGTAATGAGATTGTAAGGGGAGAATGTGCCCGACACTTGCACCTATATTTTCAGTTTTGTACCACCCCCTCAGAAATTGGTGTACAAAGAAGAGAAGCAGACAGTAGTTTCATAGGTATAGATTTGTGACAGGTAGGTATATATTTAGGGGCCCACCCCAATGCTCCTTGCTATGTTAGTGGCACCGGGGTCCCCAATTTGCACTTTCAATTTAGGACTCCTAGTTGCACTTTCCTCTGAAACAGCAACCCTAAAGTTAAATTTTCAGAACTTTTTACATTTGTGACCCCAAATCGTAAAATTCTTTAAAGCTGGGGGGCTGGAATTGTGGCAACTGGTATCTGAGGGTCCTCTGTGCACCCTGAAAATTACAAGTCATTGTGACATAGTTTAGGAGATAAGGGGGTTTGTACACAGAGCTGTGAGGATGCAGAAGGACATGCAGACTTCACACAGCTCTAGCAGTGGATACATTTTACAGGCAGCTGTTTTCCTTTTCCTTTTTTTTTTTTTTTTTTTTTTTTTTTATAGAAATCCCAGCTCATGCTATCAGATGGGGGCGTGGCTGTCTGTGTCTCATTCACATGAAGGCTGAACTGTGTGTGATCACCTCTCATCGCAGCAGCAATCCTCTGAACGGATGACAGCTGAGCACAGAGCAGCCCCATTGAGATCTGTGCAGAGCATTAAAGCTGCTGGGAGGTGGGTGGGGCAGGCACAGCAGCTGGCCGGAGCAACTGGTTGGGGAGAACTATGCATTTCCTAAAGAAGTGTCAGCTGTTTGTTCTCTTACAATTGTAATATTAACCTGTAACCAGTTCCTATGGTGTTGCTGTTCTGATTTATTCAAAAACATAGTGTTATTTGTATATAGTAAAGTAGGTGGTACATAAAGGTAATTAAATTAAAGGTTTGAAATAAACAGTGATCCTCTAGGAATCCAGAGTCATTGATGGTCCTAAACAATGCATGGCCCTGCTACTCAGGCTATCTCCTCTCAGATCCCAGTTTGTCATTGTTTGTTATTTATACTTTGGTCATTGTTTCTTATTTATATTTGATTAATAGACGCACAAAAGAAACTTAAAAAACTTAATTAGGTTTACAGGACAATCACCCCTCACAATGCAGTCAGCTTTCCTAATATTTTTTTTTATTGATGATTCTGATACAAGATGGAGACAGAATCATTTTCCTTTGCAGTTCCCCCTTTTGGTCATTCTATACTGACCACACAAACACCTACTTTAGACATGGCATATGTACTGTTGAAAGTACCATGCCCATGGCAAAACCATTTAGCATTTGTAGGTCAGAGACTCGTGGGAAATATTGCACATAACTGGAGTCTCTTTCTGATAGATAGATTGATTGATTGATTATAATGCCAAATCTCATCCCAACCTCCCACCACTAGTAAACAACATATATACATATATACATGTTTCATGCTTGAGAGAAATGTCTATCCAGGCCTGTCTGCTGTTGTTTATCAGATGTGTTGAACTTGGTAGGGACCAATCCACCTGGGTTCCAAGGTTCATCTGATTTTTATCACCACCCAATCTCCTGGTTTAAACTGTTGGAATCCAGTTGGGTTTGTATCTGGAATAGAATCAAATACATATTTACACACCTTGTTTAGGCATTATCCTGTCATATCAGAATAGTGCTTGTAGCTGTTGGGGAAAGTACAGTCCTGTTCTAGGGGCCATCCCAAATATTTCATTTTCCTTTCCTGTTGTTTATATTGAATACAATAGGCAGGCATTTAACCCAAGGTTTCTCAACTTTAGCAGCAATTTTGTCAGTCTTATTGTTGATGATACTATTCAGTTTCATACTATTCAGGTGTGTGGAAGACTTGTGTAATATTTAAGGCATTCATTATTTCTGATAGCACTTCTATATTGAAATGGGATCCTCGTTCTGACACTATTACCTTAGGGTTCCCAAATCTGCAGACACAAATGCAAGTCATTTCCTTGCTGTTGTTGTAGCAGTAACTTAAGCTACCAGCCAGGCCTCAGGCCAGCCAGAAAACATGTCTACAAACACATATTCACATGTTCCCACTTTTTGGCAGTTGTATATCATCCACTTGACGTAGATGTGTAGAAGGGGTACTCTAGTCTAGGTAAGTGCCTACTAGGGGTCTTTACTACTTGGCTGGGGTTATGGCAAGAACAGGTAAGGCAAGAAAGAAACCTTATATATTGCAGCAAAGGCTGTAAATCCAGGATCCATCCAGTACTTCCTTATTGTGATAGACATATGCATAGTGCATTTTTACCTAAGTGAGAGATTCCATGTGAAAGATGAGCCATCATGGGGTACAATGATAGGGGCAAGCAATGGATATGACCATGCTGCCAGCCATTTTCATTGTCTTTCTTTGCACCCAGCTCCATCCACTTTTCTTTTCCTCCTCTAGGGCCTGTTCCTGTAATTTTGCCAGGACTTTCAATTTCACGGGTCCTTTATTATCTATGAAGTCAGATGACATAATTCTTATTGGTGCTATTGGCAGGAGTGCAGTTTCTTTGGCTCTTTCATCTCCTTTTACATTACTCTGTGCTTCTGGAGTCTGAAGCTTTGTATGGGCCTGCACTTTTACAATGGTTACCTCAGGAAGTTATAGGGCAATGAAAGTACAAACAACAATACCAGCTAATTACAAACAATCCAAGCAACTAACTACAACAAATTACAAAACAGCACAAGAAACCAATTGTGCACCAGATCATAAATCAGAATTATCAAATAGAACATCTCATCAACAATATTACTATTGACACAACATAAACGCTTGAGATCTCACACATCATTACCATAGAACCATTCTCACAACTTGCTAGAAATAAATAAAACCTTAGACAACAAAAATACCATGTTTCCCTGATGATAAGGCATCCCCATCAAAAGAGCCACCCCCCGATTTTTGCTCAAACAATTAAAATAAAGCACCCCCCGCAAATAAGACATGCTCCGATATCGATACTGTGTGCCTCTGTGTGACTCCTCGATGCTGGCTGCAGTGGGGGACAATCAATGGCACATGAGTGATCAGAAAGGGGACAATCAATGGCACATGAGTGATCAGAAAGGGGACAATCAATGGCACATGAATGATCAGAAAGGGACAATCAATGCCACATGAGTGATCAGAAGGGGACAATCAATGGCACATGAGTGATCAGAAGGGAACAATCAATGACACATGAGTGATCAGAAGGGGACAATCAATGGCACATGAGTGATTTTCAACAATAAATGTGTACTGTAGTCTTCTTCATGGAAAAATAAGACCTCCCCCTGAAAATAAGACCTAGGGCATATTTGGAATATATATTGGCATTTCAAAAAATATAAGACAGTGCCTTATTATAGGGGAAACAGGCTACCACCATCTCAATTTTCACACATACATGTCCTAGTTTAATATCGGTACAGAAGACAAATGTACCATATTCCTCATATTTCCATAGCATCACTGCAATCTTAGCTTAGTTCTGTAAACTCTACTGCTTGTGGTGTATTTTATCTAACCTGTCTGCAATTACACCATTTGAGGCTTCTCCTTTAAACACATACAAAAATAAACAAAGCAAACAAAAATTGCTGAGTGTTTTAAGGTCCTCGGTTGAAAAGCATATTTTCTTCACCAGTCGGGGTCATATCAGGATTCCACCTTTGTGCTGTATTTACCTAAAATGCAAAACTTTTGAAATAATTAACCTTTTTCTTCTCTCTGTGAGAGGATTAAAACAGACGGGCCATGTTCTCCCGACCCTCTACAATTCACACTTTCCATGTATTCTCTTTTAAAAGGTCGGAATTCTTCTAAGAAACCATTTATTTGAACGTTCAACTGGTCATTCATTCTCAGCCTGCAAATATCTATTTCCTTTGTTCCTATTTTGGAATGAGACCCTCGACCTGTGCCTATGAGGATGAGTTCCCCAACAAGCTGAATAGATTTCAATATCACGTCTGGTTGTTCTATACGGATTTTGGGTCGTCTTTTTTTCACTACCAGGGGATAAACAAAACTTTGCTATGTGGCCAAATAATCCACAAGCATAACACTTAATCTTCTGCAATGCATTGAAACTTTTCCTTACCTCAGGTACAGTTTTTGGTTGAGTATACTGAACTGAACAGACTTTTAATTGCTGATTACCGGACAATTGAAAAGATTTATAAGAGTTCTGACTTCTCAATGATTTATTGCAAGCAGCATGGACATTGGAGGTGCCATTCACTGTCCTACACTGTAACCTTCTCACTACTTGTGTGGGGACAGAAACATTCCTTGCCTGAAGGTGCAGATAAACTCTCCAGTTTACTTTCTGCCCCTTTCAGCTTCTTAGCAAGCTGAATTTTCTCCAAACACAACTTCTGATTACTACATTGTTCCCTAAGCTTGTATTTCACTTCATATTAATGCTCATTGGTCTGCACATTTGCATCTACCATGGAAACATTCTTGTTGGTGTTTTCTAACTGTGCTATTAACTGAACTTTTTTCAGTACACCATTGAATTTCTTTCTGTTCTGATATCTCTCATTCTCCGTAACATTCTCAGCACATTTGCCATTCTTATTTTCTTTCCTTAGTTGTTGGCTTGCTCTTCAAACCCTCATTGCATTGCACCACGAGATCATTGAACTGATGTGTTAAAGCATCTTCTGCAACAGACTTGTAGTCTGCAGAGGCATACTTCTGAAAAAAGTGTGCAACTACGTCCATTGTTATGTTAATTATGCACACAATGCAATTTGCTTGTTAACAATAGACTGTTATCTAATCTGCCTCTCGGAGAAAGCCTTTTCCACAGATTTGCTCACTAGGCACAAATCTGAATCGGTAATTCATGGGAGTCCCTGACCGCCATGGCGTCTCAAACTCCAGTGATCCTGTCAGGATCTCCTCAGGCAGGTAGCACGGGATCACCTAAGGCATGGAGTCTGACGCCAGGGCTCTTTGCTGCTGGGTGTCACCAGGTCGTGACCCTTGGCATCAACCTACCTGAGGAGGAAGGCTGGAGCGGCTTTGGTGTAGAGACAGGTGGCAGGCGGGTGCAGTTCGGTTCCAGGCACAGGTCAGGGCAGGTGGCAGACAGGCAAAGTCAGGTTCCAGGCACAGGTCAGGGCAGGCAGACAGGCAAAGTCAGGTTCCAGGCACAGGTCAGGTCAGAAATCACAAGGAAATCATGAGCAGAGTATCAAGGTAGCTGGTGCAAAGTCACAGCACCAGCCTCCATTACTGCTGGGACTAAATAGCCTCTGCCCCTTTAAGGAGCTCATCCTCCCTATGCTGTGTCAGTGTGAGCAGAACAGGAAGTGGTGCTGCATGTTTTGTCAGCCAGAGACCGAGTGAGTACTGTGTTTGTGTTTGGCAGCTCTGCAGGGTACACAGGCACGGGATGCAGCAGGACAGTTTAGCAGGGACCACTGTGGGAACCGACAGATATTGTGACATTGCCCCCCCCCCCCCCTTAAGGGCAACCTCCGGGTGGCCACAGGGCCTGGTTTACCCAGGTGTGCCTGATGAAAAGCCCTTACCAACCCCGTGGCATTAACATTACCAGAGGGCTCCCAGGAATTTTCCTCTGGACCGAAACCTTTCCATTTACCTAAGTACTGAAGACGGCTCTCTGACCTCCTAGCATCCAGGATGGCCTCAACTTCAAATTCTTCATTACCTTCAACCAATACCAGATGAGGTGGGTTGAGAGGATTTGCCAGCCAAAGAACTCTGTACAGCTGGTTTCAAGCAAGACACATGAAATACACTGGATGGATCTTCAAGGAGTCGGGCAGCGTAAGTCGAACAGCCACCGGGTTGATGACCTTCGAGACAGGGAAAGGACCAATGAACTTGGGACCCAACTTCCTGGAGGGGCAGCGAAGTCTTAGGTTGGCAGTGGATAGTAGGGATGAGCGAGCGAGTTTTTAAAACTCGTTCTCGCGACGAATTTGGCCATTCTCGCTTACCAAAATTGTAAGCGAGAATGGCCGTTGTAAATTCGCCAATCAAGCTTGAATTAAAAAAAAAAATTGCGGGCTGTGCTGATCAATGAATGCAGCGCCAGCTGCATTCATTGTTTAGCACAGATTCGCACAGATTCGCATTTCTCTGGCTTGGCATATAGTCCATGAACCCGGAGGCGACCTCGGACCTTTGTGACATGGTTTCTATGCTCCTCCAAGGATGAAGAAAAGATCAGAATGTCATCAAGGTAGACTACCAGAAATATGTCTAGAAAATCACAAAAGATGTAATTTAAGAAGTGCTGGAAGGTAGCAGGGGCATTGCAGAGCCCAAAAGGCATGAGGAGATATTAGTGACTAATGCGGGTTCTGGATGCTGTCTTCTATTTGTCTCCCTCTCAAATCCTTACTAGATTATAGGCTCCCCGCAGGTCCAGTTTAGTGAAAACTTTGGCTGGGCGCAACCTCTGTACAAGTTCTGGAATAAGCCGCAAAGGATAACAGTTCTTGATTGTCACCTTAGGATTCCAGAAATCTATGCAAGGACGGAGAGTACCATCCTTCTTTTGCACAAAAAATACGCCGGCCCCTGCAGGTGAAGTAGAAGGCCGGATGAATCCCTTCAAGTTTTCATCACTGTACTCCTTTAGGGTAATACGTTCGGGTTCAGAGGATAAATACAGCCAAACGAAATCTCAGCTCCAGGCAAAAGTTCAATTGGGCTGTCGTAAATAATGAGGGGGAAGGGCGTCAGCCCCCCTTCTTATCAAAAACGTCCAAAAAGTCATGGTAAGGAGAAGGAATGAGCCCTTTCTTCTCTATATCCAGGCACAATAGCTGGTTGCAGCTGGGGAAACGGCACTTCTGGCAATAGGCAGACGCATAAGTCACTTAGCCAGTGGACCAGTTAATACAGGGATTATGGGCCTGCAACCATGGTATACCCAGGATAACGGAAAAGAGTGGAGAAGGTATCACATTAAAACTTAAAAGCTCCTGATGCCCCGGTTGTATAGTTATGAGAAGGGAAACTGTCTCCAATTTAACTGGTCAAGTCTTGATGGTAGAGCCATCTGCGAGTCGCAGATAGATGGGTATAAGGAGTTGCTTGGCAAGGGTGACCTCCAAAAAACCGGTGCAAGCCCCAGAATCAACAATGGCTTGTACTTTTAATAGTTCTGTCGGGGCCCTGGAGGAACAAGGAGAGAAATATGAGCAGAGGACGGATTAGTTAGCGCGGCTGGGGGTGAGGGAGTCGACTCACCTCTGCGTACAGGTCTTATAGGGCAGTTACGCAGCAGATGACCAGGAGAGCCACAATACAGGCCTAAAAACGTCTCTGGCGGACAGTGAGGGCCTGGCTAGACCCAACTGCATAGGTTCTGAGCAATCCATAGAGACAGGAAGTGGAGTGGGTGCAGGGACCGATGGTGGTGGAGGTAAGTAATTGGAAGACAAAGGTGAGTGAAGGGTTCCTGACTTCTCCATCTTGCGCTCCTGTAATCTTCTGTCAATCTGGGTTACTGGCCTGAATAGGTCATTTTAGGGAGTCTGGAACACCCAGTCTGGCCAACTCATCTTTCAGAGATTCAGACAACCCAATGCGGAATTGATGTTTGAGAGCGGCGTCATTCCACTGGGTATCAAAGCTCCATCTGTGGAAGTATGAAATGTAGTCTTCAACCGGGCATCGGCCTTGTTGAAGATTGCGGAGGGCTGCTTCAGTGGTGGCAGCGCGCCGGGGATCATCAGAAAGTTCTGCCAACTTCTCAAAGAGTGCATTTACATTACCCAAGGCTTTATCACTATGTTCCATCAATCGAGAGGCCCAGGCCTGTGGTTCCCCCTGGAGGAGGGAGATTACAGTGCCCACCTTGGTGGGTTCCTCGACAAAGGTTCTAGGCTGCAGTGTAAAATATAACAGGCAGGAATTGCGGAAGGCCTGGAATTGGCTGTGGTCCCCAGCGAACCGGTCAGGAAGCGGGATCTTGGGCTCAGATGTGACTGGGAGAGGTGGTTGGCTGGAAGGAAGGGCTGACTGAGCTAGAGGTTGAGCTGGTGGAGCAGGCAAGGTTTGCAAATGGCTTTCCAAGTGGAAGTACCTCTCTGAACTTCCTGCACAGAAATTGTGAGCTGAGCGATCTGCTTGCACAGTTCCTCAGAAGGCAAGCTGTCTCCAGAAGCCAACATTTTGGCTGTGACTTTCTGTCAGGATCTTCTCAGGCAGGTAGCATGGGATCACCCAAGGCACGGAGACGAAGTGACACCAGGTCTTCACCAGGGCACCCCGCAAGGGGTGATGGGCCAGGAGGCTACTGGGCTCTTTGCTGCTGGGGGTCACCAGGTCGTTACCCTTGGGGTCACCCTACCTGAGGAGGAAGGCTGGAGCAGCCTTGGTGTAGAGACCGGTGGCAGGCGGAAGTAGTCAGGTTCCAGGCACAGGTCAGGGCAGGTGGCAGACAGGCAAGGTCAGGTTCCAGGCACAGGTCAGGGCAGGCGGCAGACAGGCAAAGTCAGGTTCCAGGCGCAGGTGTGAGCAGAACAGGAAGTGCTGCATGTTCTGTCAGCCAGAGACAAAGAGTGAGTGCGCGTTTGGCAGCTCGGCAGGGTACACAGGCACGGGATGTGGCAGGACCGTTTAGCAGGGACCGCTGTGGGAACCGACAGGTATTGTGACAGATATGCTTTGGACACACCAGTTTTGATCAACCTATCAGTTGGCTCCCTCAGCCAACAAGACAGAACCCTGTCTGTGTGTGGAATTACCAAACACTTTTACAGCTAATTCTCTCTCTGAAAGCATATGCTAATCACAGAATTACACCCTCCAATAAACACAGACATCCACAGACCCGCACCTCACCATCAATGTGCTCACAATTGAATAGATCAGATGTAATCCTTCTTATTATACTATTGTACAGAATATCACCCAACACATTATTGTCTTCATATAGGCTAACAGACTAAGCAGGCAATGAATATAAAGGCATTTGTGTATAACAATTTAAAGAGCTGATATTAGTCTACCATTTTGGCTGCAGTGCTCACCGCATCCAGCGTGACAGGACCGTTTACCAAAATGCAGCCATAGGTCACATTACCGCTTGTCCGAGATAACCACAGTTGTAAGGATTGACCTAACCTCGCTCTTGGCAGCCAGGTTAGTTAAGAGGAATACATTAAGGACATTTAGACTGATGTAACTTAGCAGTGCGTAGCAAGGGAAGAACCCTGGAAAGCTAAATAGACTTTACCTGCCAATCATCACTTTGCTGGTCCAATCATCATCTATCCATCCCGGATGTTTCGGCACCAAATGTCAAGAAAAATGTATTTATTTCTTAAAGAAAAGTCAGCTGTTTGGTAAATATTAGGATCATAAGAGAACAGACACCACAGTTCCTATAGTGCTGTGCTGTTCTGATTTATTCAAAAACATGGTGTTATTTATACATAGTAAAGTAGGTGGTACATAAAGGTAATTCAATTAAAGGTTTGAAGTAAACCTTGAGGAATGATCCTTCAGGAATCCAGAGTCATTGATGGTCCTAAACATTGCATGGGCCTAATACTCAGGCTATTTTCTCTCAGATCCCAGTTTATTAGTCATTGTTTGTTATTTATATTTGATTAATAGACAAACAAAAGATGTACAAAAGATGTACAGGACAATCACCCCTCACAATGCAGTTAGCTTTCCTAATATTTCTCATTGATGATTCTGATACAAGATGGAGACAGAGACAGAATCATTTTCCTTCTCAGGCCTACAATGTAAAATACTTTTCTATGCAAAAAATGTAATGTAATGGCTACAGTGGCTGAATGTAATACAGCTTTGTACTGTTTTCAGCCACTTTTTCCAGACAGAATCATACCGCCAGGGAGGTTAAAGAGAGTTTAGTGGTTAGGTATGGTAAGTATTATACCTACCTAACCTCTAAATTCTCACTATGGTATTTGTTTACCGTATTATGGCTGTATTATGCAATTTTATTGGTGTTTTATTTTGAATATTGAAACGTGCCAGTAGCTGCAGCATTTCCCACCCTCGGCTTATACTCGAGTCAACAAATTTTTCTCGGCTTTACTCGGATCAACTTGCATCCACTGGGAGCTTCACACACAGCACTGCAGGTAAAGTATGGCATCCAGCTTGTCAGATGTATTCACACTTTATACACACTAATGTACCCACCCAGTGCTTTTCTTCTGATTCACAGGTAACCTGCAGGATAAAAGACTTTTGCAGTATAACATACGCTTTGTATTATTGGAGATGCAACTGATCCAAGTGTGCAAAGAAAAACAAATTGTCTATTGCCGGTTCTGTGCCTCTGAACAATTTCAAACAATCCTAGGATCTAAGGAAGCATTTTGCCTAGATCTAAACAACAAAACAGAAAGCTGGCTTATTCTTTCATGGGTAGAAAGCGCCTCCTAAATTAGTTGCATTTCTGGACAACTGGTTTATTAGAACAACCTCTCATTTTTATTTTTCATTCTGGTAAAATGCTGTCAAGCATCAAAGGTCCTGCAGTTCAAATTTTCTTCTGGTCAGAAGCACGTTGGTAATAGCTGTAAAGTAGTTGGATCAAATTTATATCTTGGGTTGCATTAGATGCACAGCCTTCCCTGCTGGTTCATGTCAGGCAACCATGAGCTTAAGTACATCCACAAATATTCCCTGAAACATCTTTTTAGAAAGGTTTTTGCAAAGCATGTTAAGATTGTCTTGAAATACTGAGCCCTGTCAAAAAGTATACAACCCAGGAATCATTTATTTGATAATACAATATTGGTCTTTGCAAACTATTTACTAGCAAATAAAAGGAATTTGGAAGTTGCAGGTCCTTTGATCACAGTAAAAAAAATTAATAAAGGGGAAATGTCATTATGAACTTGATTGATTAATTTCAGATATATAGGGCATTAAAAAGAACCTGCACCGGTTAGGAATATGGAAGTTGCTAGTTTTTAAGATGTTCAGGAACTGTTCTTATCCATCCATCATGACTTTGTGAGCCTCCTCCCAGAACAAGCATGTGTATGTAGATCATTGGTAGGGGACTTTATGAACAAAATTATTCCAGGTCACTGAGTACTATATAGACTAATGCTAGACATACACTGCTTTTTTTCTCAATGGTGTTGCAGTCAGTACTTAATTTAGATTTATTGTACGATGGGTTGTAATTCAGATCAGTTGTTGAACAAGTGGATGGCACAATTAAATACTAAGTGGTTACCCAATCAACCATAATATGCTTGCCTGATCAGTATTCGCTCAATGGTATTGCAGGACAGCCCTAGAACATGGTCAATTAAAATAAAAATACGACTTCCGGTTCCAGCGCCTCGCAAGCCAGCTGCATGTGAGACAGGCTCCTCTCACCTCAGGGATTTCAAGCTAATATACAGGCACACCAGCCCCCCTCCTGTGTGCAGCTGCTCTCCAGCCTAGCAGAGACTTGGATGGATCGATTCCTGGAGCGTTCTTCTGTTTCTGCAAGCCAGGAATCCATGGGTAAGAAGGATAAAATCAAGGCCACTCCTTCCAAAATGGTCACTGCATCTTCATCAGCACGTGCAGCCAGCACTGTCCCTGCTCAGATACAGCATGATGATTCTTACAGCACTATGGTATATGTCAGAGCTATATAAATGTATAATAATAGTGTGTGACTGTGGGGGGACATTAGAGTGTCAGCTCCTCTGCACAGACTTTGATGGAATTGGCAGTTTTCTCTGTACCGCACAGCAGTATATCTCATCCATAGAAATATAAAATAAAAGTAGTGTGGAACTGTTGAGGGACATTAGAGTGTAAGCTTCTGTCGCTAGAGAAATACGATCATGTCTCATTACCTAGTTCTAGAAGAGATACAAGAACCAGCACAATGCCCTCCACACACCTGTCAATAGTTCCAGCCGCCGAATGATGACGTCATCCCTACGTTTTTTCACAACTTGCCCAATTCGAAGATGGCGTCAATTAACTTCCGCGAACTTCTGGAAGTGTTTGGTTTCTATAGAAACTGCTAACATAACGGACGCTGCAGATCATAGAAGACAGGACCTCCCCCGACTACTTACGGTATAGCCTTCTCTATCCCCCACCCACCTACCGTATACACCCGTCTGCACTACATTTTCTACATTTTATATATGCATCTGTCCCCGTTTAATGTATATACAACTTTTGTAGGACATGGCTGGTGATGATCCCGGAGGAGGTGGAGGTCTGGATGGAGACGACAGTGACCGTCAGTTCCTGGATACTCTATATTCCTTGAAGAGTAGGAACAGCCTCCAGCTGCAGAAACTGATTGGTCTGTATGAGGTGCAGAGCTCCCAGGGTGTGGATGATGGAAGTCTCCACAGGTTCTTCTCTGCTCCTCCACCCAGGAATCAGGACCTCCAGAGGTAAGTGGTGTATTACTACAGGCCTACTTCCTGTGACCCCACTGACATGGGTTGGTAAAGCTGTTGATTCCTCTTCTAGTCTGGTTGTAAATACAACAGAAAAGCCTAAGAGAAGTTCCAATACCATGACAGTGCCAAAACCATTTCAAATGAGTGTGGCAGAGGGAGACAAAATACACAAAGGCCAGGCCTGGGCAGATCCTGTGCATGAAATGAAGGAAGAGGACATTGAGTGCTATAAGCAGTTTCGGGCTCAGCCTGTCCCAGCCCAAGTTCTACTTCCACTCTACCATGACATCATGGAGCAACAAGATGAACGCAGGAAGTCTGACATACAGAGAAGAAAGGAACAGCTTATGACCATGCAGAAACCATTTCGTTTTCTATCAGAGGAAAGGAAAAAGTCATATGAGAGACCAATGACGACCCCAGCCCAAAAAACCCAGAGTGTTGTCAAACCCATTCCCAAATCTGTACTGGACCCATCAGTCAGCGATCGGCTTAAAGGTAATGTTTCTTCTGAACTTTATATACATCAATGTTATTTACCCTGGGAAGAGAGGTGGTATTCCCTGTGTAAATGGAGATTTTAGAGGAAAGTGTAATAGACCTAGAAAGTAAAGAGGCAAAGTATTATACCCTGGGTTCTATACCCAGTTAGATCCATGGAGTAGGGGGACAGGGTGTTAAACCCGGGGGTTTTGGGTTCTATAAATGTATAGTATCTGAGAAATAGAGGGCGCAGGGTGTTATTCCCTATGTAATTTGGTTCTGCTAAAATAGTGTATTACTAGTAGTGGAAGAGGGTGTTATAAGTTAGGGGTTTTGTCACTAACAAAGGCTGGATTTAGGGGGTACAGGGAAAGAATATACTATCTTACTGAACTGAGCTCTATAGAGGCAAGTGTATTATTGCAACCTTGTTGTGTTTTTTTTTTTTGCACATACCTCCAAAGTGCATCTGTAAAGAGATTTTCAGAGTACGTTTATATAAATATACATTCCATATTTTTTTTTTTTTTTATGTTACCCTACTGGTTTTGTTTGTTTACTTGTCTCTGTATATTTGAAAAATTTAATAAAAACATTTTGAAAAAAAAAAAAATACTGTTTTCACAATTTTTCTCTTTAAAATACTTGTGCACTTTTTAAATAATGATCCTTTTTTGTAATTGTAGTTTTGTTCAAAAGCACTGACATTTTCAGCAGTATAAAGTTTAGGTATGCAGAATTTCTTTTTTATCTAAGTTTGCCACAAAAGCACATTCCTTATTTTTGAAGATGGCAGCCTGAGAATAAAAGGTTAACACATTTCTTAGGTAGGGTATGATGTGACAAGTACATCTCCTTGGTTTAGAAGGAAGGAAGGGAGATGTTTACCATGAGGGCTTTATCCACCCTTTCTTTTAACAACATACAGTATGACACATTGTGGTAATAAGAAATAAAAGCACATAATTATACTCCTGTTATAGAAATAAGCAATCTTCTATCAGGTTTCAGTGGTTGCTGATTTTATATTAGGTAATAGAAAAAAAGAGGGGGAGAAAGAAAGGGAGGGGGAGGAGGAGGGACTGACAAGGGACAAGGGGGGGGAAGGGCAGGGAGGGAGGGTTGACAAAACAGTGGAGGCGCCATAATCTCATGTCAGTGGGCGGAGCAACCGCAAATAATCTGCAGTGGTCTTAAATTCGTCCCAATAATACCAGGTACGTATAGGTCTGTGTGAGGACCGATACCCTAATCTCACAAGCTCCTCCATATATTGTATATCGTTCACCCTGGTCAACCATTGTACAGTGGGCGGAGTCTCCACAATGGGGGAATGCAGGCCTTGGCCGCATTTAACAGATGGCGCAGTAACAACTTTTTATAGCATTTCCTCGACATTGCTGATACATGGAGCAGGGCAAGCTCCGGTTTGTCCCGTATCCACACTTTTGTCAGCCTTTGTACAATATCCACGACATCCGCCCAGAATGAGGCTAGACCAGGGCAGCTCCAAAGTATGTGTAACAGCGTACCTGTATGTTGGGATTGGTGCAGAAAATGGGTAGCCCGGTAAACACCACTCTCAATCCAGATCTTATACACTGGGTCTCTCTTGCTAGTCGGAAACTTGGGGTGGCCCAGGATAAGGGACATAGGGGAGGGGAACGCAGTAATTCCTTCTGCACGGAAATACCTTGCCACCACTCTAAGCGTCTCACCTATCAGAGGGTGTCGGCGTAAGGCAACCATATCCTCAATCGGGGACCATGCCGCTACGCTTAACATTACAGGAGACATCGAGTCCTCCAGGGTCACCCACCCCTTAAAGCTGGCGTGTCTGCACCAGTCTACCAGGCGGGTCAAATGTACCGGTCTGTGGTATAATATTGGGTCTGGGAAGGCCATCCCTCCTTGATCTTTCGGGAGTCGAAGAAGAAATTTGTTAAGGCGAGGGGTTTCAGTGTTCCAGATAAATCTCAGGAATTCAGAGCGAATTTTATGCAACAAATGGAGAGGGATACGTATAGGTAACGTTTGGAGTAAGTAAAGAAGACGTGGCATGATGTTCATTTTTAAAATATTGCACCGGCCAAACCAAGAAAAGGTCTGTTGTCACCATCGCTGAAGATCACTATGTATGAAATTAAGAAGTGGTACAAAGTTCAATTCTACTACTCTTCTGAGGTCAGCAGGGATATTAGTGCCCAGATATCTGATAGAACCCTGCACCCATTTAAATGGGAAGGAGGGGGCTAACGCTTTCCATAACTCAATTGGTAAGTTAATGTCCAACACCTCTGGTTTTTGGAGGTTAATTTTAGAATGGAGAACTGAGCATATCAACGCAACTCCTTCAGCCGGTTGGTTAAGGATCACCTGGGGAACAGTAATATAAAAGAGAAGATCGTCCGCATATGCAGCCACTTTGTGATCAATGGAGCCTACTCTAACCCCCTTAATATCTGGATTCTTGCGAATGTGCCCTAATAAAGGTTCGAGGAGCAGAATAAAGAGTAGGGGGGATAGCATCCTTGTCTTGTGCCATTTGTGATATGGTGGGTGGGAAAGAATTCCGTTAACTCGGACAGAAGCGGTGGGGTTCCTGTATAGGGCCTGTATCCACGTAAGCAGCCTGCTGGGAACGCCCTATAAAGTTAAGGACATGTTGCATGTATATCCAGTTCACGCGATCGAAAGATTTTTCGGCGTCTGCCGAGAAGATCAGTGAAGGGATTTTGTGTATATGCACATAGTGTATCAAGTTCAGCGTGCTTGTAGTGTTATCCCTCGCCTCTCTAAGTGGGAGGAAACCACTCTGATCTGAGTGGATAAGCGGTGAAGGATGGGTGTAAGCCTACGCGGTAAGATGCTAGAAAAAAGCTTAATATCACAGAAGCGATATCAGGCGATAGTTTGCACACATCGTAGCATCTTTGTCAGGTTTCAAAATGACTGTGATATAGGCCTTGGAGGAGTCAGCAGGCAATGGGTGTTCCGGGGAAAGTGCGTTGAAGGCCGTCAAAAATGGGCCAGAGAGTTGATGGAGAAACCGCTTATAAAAAGCTAGGGTAAACCCGTCAGGGCCTGGTGCCTTACCTGTGGGCGCATTGGTAATAGCTGCTTGTTACTCCACTGAAGTGATAGGAGCATCCAAAGCTGCCAGGGCTTCTTCCGGTATCTTAGGGACACCGGAGGCCGCTAGATATTCCTGCATATTTGTGTCAACTGTGCCTGAAGGACATGTCTCAGGATTCCCCCTTAAATTATAGAGCTTGGAGTAAAATTCCTCAAAGGCATCAGCTATATCCTGAGAGTGATGTAGTAGGGTATCAGAACTTGATTGGATGCGAGGAATAAAGGTACGGGCCCTTTTGACTCTTATGGCACGCGCTAGAGCTTTCCCACATTTGTTATTGTATTCATAGAAAAAAGCTCTGCATTTATCTAGTTGAGACTTTGCTTGAAAACAGAACTGCATATTTATGCTCCCTCTCAATTCTACTAATTGTGCTTCCGTGTCTGGGGAGTGACCACGTTTATGTCTAGTCTCTAGGTCATATAGATCCTGAAGCAGCTGCGTCAGTAGCTGCTGGCGCTCTTTTTTTAAACCCTATGGCCTTGCTGTATTAACAGACCGCGCACATAGCACTTATGTGCTTCACATACAGTCAGCGGGCTAGTGACAGACGCTTCATTCCTATCAAAAAAGGCCAATATCTCTCCCTCTAAATGAGTCCCAAATTCACCCAAAGACAAAAGTGATTCATTTAGACACCAAGAACTGCCCCCTGGGGAGGAAACATCAGAGAATATAGTGATCGAAATCGGGGCGTGGTCAGAAAATGTCTTATTTCCTATCTCTGTACTTTGTACTTGGGAGATAAAATCGTGTTTGACCAGGAAAAAATCTTTTCGTGAATAAGTTTTGTGGACAGGAGAGTAGAAGGTGTAGTCATGCTCGCTAGGGTGCTGTATTCTCCAGATGTGAGTAAGCTGATGGAGGTGTAAAAGGCTTTTTAGGCGCCGTAGAACAGAGTGAGGAAGGTGGGAAGCCCCTCTAGAAACGTCGAGGGCTGGGTCCAATGCTAGTTTGAAGTCGCCCCCCACCACCAAAACTCCGCAAACATATCAGCAACCTCGAGGAATTCTTCCAAAAAAGACACTTGATTAGTATTAGGGAGGTACAAGTTAACCAGGGTAAACAATCTAGTGTGGATCTTCCCCTTAACTAAGAGGTATCGCCCTTCAGGGTCCACCTTCAAAGTAACTAGCGTCCAAGGGAGGGATTTATCAATCAAAATACTAACACCTTTGGGCTTTGAGTCCGGGGATGAGCCATGGTACGCTGTCTGAAAACGACTGTTTTTAAGTGATGGTACCTTATCGTGACGGAAATGCGTTTCCTGTATAAACGCTATTTGACATTTTAGGCTGTTGAGGGAATTCAATACCACTGAGTGTTTAGTTGGGGAATTGAGACCTTTAACTTTGATGGATGTGATTTTTAGTGACATATGGGTGCTGAGAGAGTTCTTCAATTATTATACAGTATTTATATAGCAGCATCATATTACACAGCACTGTACAAAGTCCATAGTCGTGTCACTAACTGTCCCTCAAAGGAGCTCACAATCTAATGTCCCTACTATAGTCATATGTCATTAATGTAGTCTAAGATCAATTTAGGGGTAAGCCATTTAACCTAACTGCATGTTTTTGGGATGTGGGAGGAAACCCATGCAGACATAGGGAGAACCTGCAAACTCCATGCAGATAGTGTCCTGGCTGGGACTCGAACCTAGGACCTAGTGCTGCAAAGGCCAGAGTGCTAACCCCTGAGCCACTGTGCTGCCCAATTATCCTATAATTTCACTGAAGACAAGGGAAAAACAAGGAAAAGAGACACGGGGGGACAAGGGGTAGACTTGGGACCACTCAAAGGGTGGGGAGGGGTAAGAAAAGAAAGGAAAACCAGAACAAGGAGATAAAAAAAAAGAAAGGGGGGGTAAGAGCGGGTAAAGGAAAGTAAAACAAGAAGGAAGGGAGGGGAAAAGGAAGAGGAGTGAAGAGAAAGAGGATGGTGGAAAGTGCTCCGGTCAAGCAGCCGAAGCCCACCAGGTAGTACTAATGCAAGTCAGTACCTAGCTCCTATACCACTAGGAAGAGGAGCGGACTAGTGGGGGAAGTGGAACTCAACATAGGCATGACTCCACCAGCCTCCACCGCGTCTGATTGAAATAACTAACACTCTAAGATCTGCCAACAGTAAAAACTTGGATGCAAAACAAAAAAAAACAAATATTGTCCCCCCAGGTAAATCAGGGATAAGAAGGAAACCAGCTAGGATAATATATTTACCCTTTAAAACATATCGAACAAATCCTTATATACAGACCTGTATAAAATCTTTTGTTCAGAACAATCCACAGTCAGCGGTGTATCTAACGACACCAGCGGTAATAGGCGGTCGGGCTCAAACAGTGCCCACCTCTCCGCCTCCAGGGGCAACCCCTGTGGGCAGTATTATGTCTCAGATACCACTCACCCTGGACTGAATGACCTGCCCACCAATATTATCAGTAAACATACAGACATTATGGATAAGAGCACTTTTGCATGTAACACATCAATAACCTAGAGCTGCACGGAGGGAAAAGGCATAGAACAGTAAAGTTAGAGAAGCCGATTGTCATCCTGCGGCTATCGCCACATTGAAACTCATCAGTTGTACATTAGGCTTTCAGACCTGCCTTAGCATCTAGAAAAATAGGGCCATGTAAGCAACTAAACTAAAGAAGACCATAACCGTCAGCCCCTCAATACCTTGAAGACACTGCAGTAGCTACTGTATCATGACAGCCCGATCCAAGGCGACCCAGCTATTCCCAAAAAACATTTCAAAACCTGTTGGGAGGAGTAAAATGCTAAGGCAGGGGGTTGCATTGCAGTATACAGCTTAGTATAGTACCCACCATAATTACATTACATCAGGACAACAATAAACCATCCCTGTTAAGTACCAAGCAGCTCTGCCCATAACTTAGGCATTTTCTTCTGTATTACCTGCCATATTCTAGCATTTCAATTTACCACATAAAAACAATAAATGGTAGCTAAAATCAAAGCGCATTTGCAGATCAGACTTAACATTTCCGCAGGAAACCGCGTCAGAGGGCAGGCACATAGTACCCACTTAACAATTCAACCAAACCTAAAAACAGTAGGAGCAGTAAGTTGCAAAGAACATAAGTCATAGGTTGGATCAGCTGTAATAGCATTACTACATTTGCCAACAATTCCAGAGGAGCACAAACCATTAGTCCCAGAGAGACGCCAGGCACAATAGGGTGAGGATCAAGGTTCATTGGCTGTGGGGCCCGGGGTGTTCCTTTCTCCTTGTATCGCTACACGCACAGGTCTCCGGGGAAAATCTCTCCTGCGGTTTCGCAGCAGAGAGGCCGCTTGTTCTGTAGGAAAATCCAGCCAGTTTGGAATTACAATCGGATCCACTCCTAGCATAAAGAATAACGCAGGAAGTTGTGCATGGCGATGCAGAGCAAATGTCTATCCTCCTTTCGTCACTAATACATGGAATGGGTGGCCCCATCTATAGTATGCCCCCGAAGAATGGATCAATTCTAATAGTGGGCGGAGCACACGGCGCATACGTAAGGTCTGTACCGAGACATCCAGCAATAACTGTATACTTGCACCATCAAAGTCCACAGGACCTAGCTACCAAGCTTTTCTCATTATCTCCCCTTTTAAAGTGTAGTAGTGAACACGGCACAACACATCATTAGGTAGATTTGAACTGCGGTCTCGGATACTGCGCACTCTGTGTACCCGGTCAAGTTCAATGGTCGTATCTAATGGGCGGTCAAGAAGCATGTTGAAAATGGTAGTCACAGTGGCGTGCAAGTCAGCATTAGCCATTGCATTAGGGATCCCCCTGAGGCATACATTATTTCTCCTACTGTGATTTTCCAGGTCGTTAGTGCGGAGCAGTAAGGAAGTAAGCTGTGATTTAACATGGCCCATATCAGATTCTAGGGTGGTCACAGAGGATTGCATAGCACTAGCAGAGGATTCCATGGCCATAACTCTAGTATCAACTGCTGACACCTTTTGCTTAACTGCATCTAAATCTGCACGTATGGAGCCTTCTAGCCTGGCCAGCATATTTTCTGAGTCACTCTTTGTGGGCAATGTGGCAAAAAGTTCCTGCAGCATGGCATGAGAAACAGGTGTCTGCTGTGCAGCGTAGTTGATGCTGGGCTCTGGGGAGGCAGAGTCCCGGGAACCTTCTGCAAACAATGCCGGGCTCCCTGGGGTAGCAGGGGAGTGAGTCATGGAGCCTGCAGGACCTGCTGCAGAGGCTCCCACGCTTGAGTGAGGAGGAGAGGAGCGGACCGACGCCATGAAGGGCGCCACGTGCTCCGGGGCAGACGAGCCTTGTCGTATACGGTTTGTGGGGGAGGAGATCGTTGGCAGCGGCTGCCAGACTGTATAGAGCGGTGGAAGCGGCGGGAGCTCAGAAGGAAGCTTCCTCATGCCGCCATCTCGTAGCCACGCCCCAGACACGGTATTTGATTTTCAACAGTTTATTGCATTTAATCTCTATGCTGAATCCCTCACATTGCCCCTGATTCATCAATAAAATCCGCGCTCGCTGGAAGCGCGAAAGTACGCGCGGCCATCGATCGCAGATTACCGCGGTCCGGACTCGAGTGTGCGCGTACACTCGCCTCACTGCCAGCCGGATTCCAGCCTTCACAAAGTGCCTTTTAATACACGCTCGCCAGTGTAAAGCTGCCGGAGATGCGCGGCTCCGGCCGCGATCTTTTTCAGTTGCTGAATAGCGCGATCGCGTACGATTTCGGATCCCGAATACGAATGCGCGACCGATAATCCGATTCTGCTTGATGAATCAGGGGCATTGTCTTGGCTTCATATGTTATAATAACCTGTTTTTGTATTTTTATTCTGCAATCGGCATTGTAAAAATTGAAATTGTTGCCATAAAATTTTGCTTTTTAAAAAAATGTTACACTATATTACCTCATTAGGTAGCACCAACCATTAAAAATGGTTTATGGTTTGATGGTAAATTAAAATTAAAAACCATTAAAAATGGTTTATGGTATGTCCTCACCACAGCAGTTTTCACTCATGGTGACCGTTTTAAGTTGCAGAGGCTTATTTAGTAACACTGTTATGGTTGTACCAGCTAAACACAGATCAACATTGACAGTCTGAATATAGATTGTCTGCTTCAACCTGCATTTGGTAAATAAAACCTGGAATCTGTGCTGTAGTCAATGTCTCCATGTTCAGGGGTCTAAAGAGCCCAATGTTATCTATATGTTTGTAGCATAATAAACAGACACTTCTTTTAGATATTGTAACATCAGTGTAAGATAGTTGTTTAGTAAATAGATACAATCCTCAGTTGTGAAAAAAAAAGTAGAAACTGAAAAAAAAGTAGAACTGAACTCAGAGAAATAGTTCAATTTTGTAAAGTACGGTAGGTAAGGATTGTTGTTTTTTGTTATAGGTACAGTTGTCCCTCTCTAGGCCTGTAGACTTTGTATAAATGTTTCTGTGAATGTGTATGCTCCAGCAGCAACGCATTACCTATCCCTATTCTATTGCAAGGCACTGCCATCTTTTCTTGATGGTTATTATATTTGGCCATCCCAATTGGCTGGGATGACATAACCCCCACACTTTATTTAATTCTGGCATGCACAAGGGAAGCTAGGATTGCAGTTTCCTTGGCAAGCAAAGCTGAGCTGTGCATGAGAAGAGTAACACAATTTGACAGCTAGGTGGTGATCAGACAGGCAAAAACAGTTACTGCAAAAGGGACCTTGCCTGTTCCTTTCTGCAACTACCACCTGCCTGATAGCCAATGTTCAAAGTGGCACTTTAAGTTCTACTTTACCAGTAGATTTACTGTGGTATCTACAACAGGGTTGGCCTGCATTGGGGTGGTTGCTTGTATTTCAAACACAGAGAAAAAAAAGAATGCTTAACAGTTTGGAAGCTAAGCAGCATGTTGTCACCCTAGGAGAGAAAATATCCTGTAGATTTAAAATTTATTGAAAGCAAGACCTTTTTTTTTTTTTTTTTAAATATATTTTTATTGAAAATTTTAAAAGTAATTACAAAAGATACAAAGGAAAGACAAAAAGAAATTAGGTAAACTTAACAGTACATTATGTCTAATATCGTATTAAATATCAAAGAGAAAATACAATAAAGAAAGAGAAAGTAAGATAACTAAACACAATGGTCAATGTTATTAACAATTAACAGCATTACAGTATATATAGATCCAAACAAATTTAGACAGTTTTAATGATTGGTAGGCAGGTATTTTTCCCACATATTCCAATTTGAATGAGATTTATGGGCTTGAAAGTTGCTATATGCTAAAGCACGTTCATAGTAATAATTTGAATGTAATTTCAGCACAACATCAGAGATATTAGGAGTTGTTGAGTGATTCCATTTAGTAACTACTGCAATCCTAGCGGCAGTAAGGATATGCGTAACTATCGTGCGGAAGCAAATTGGAAATTTCTCCAGTCCCAAGTTTAACAGTGCTAATGCTACATTCGGATTAGTAAAAAATCCTGTAACCTTTGAAATTAGGACAAAGATAGAATTCCAAAAGCTACGAATGTTCCTACATTCCCAAAACATATGTAAATAAGTACCCAATTCTCCACATTTCCTCCAACACAATGGAGAGTAATCTGGTACAAATTTTGCTAATCTAAGTGGTGTTCTGTACCATCTATATAAAATTTTCTGGTAATTGTCCCAATGTGATGTACATTTAGAGGCTTTATAACTATAACTGATTGCAGTTTTCCATTGGGAAAGAGTAAACGTGTCCATTAAGTCTTGCTCCCATATAATAAAAGCATGAGTTTTACTCCAAATATTCTTATTTTGAAGTAAGTTGTAATATATTGAAATACCGCGTTTGCTACGGGTAATCTTCTGAGTTCTATTCCAAAATACCTCTGGGATCAAAAACTCTCCTTCTGGGAGAGAACTCAGAAAATGATTTATCTGATACATTTTAAAAGTATTAAGGAAGGAATGGAACCGTGGCAAGTCCGACACATATTGAAATCCCAAATTATGCCAGGATTGAATATTGAGGTTTGGGATTAGGAGCTCAAAATAATGCAAAGGCACTGGAATTAAGGTACCTTGTGTATTAGTACATTTTTTATTTTTAAGTTTCTTCCAAATAAATATCATAGCCTCTATTGGGGGTAAACACGGCTTTATCTCCATATAGGAGCGTGAAGTAGCTAATAAAAAGGCTAGATAGTTTCCAGTTGGTATATACCTTCTTTCTATATCTAACCATCTTTTATTTATATCAGGCCTTATACAAGTTTCCAAATGATCCATTAAAGAGGCCAGATAGTAATCCATTATATTAGGAACTCCCATTCCTCCCACTCTCTTTGCTCTAAACATGGGTGATTGCGGTATCCGTGGTTTTTTGTCAAACCATATAAATTTCTTTAACAACTTTTGCAATGTCAAGATGATTGAATTAGGAAGAACCACCGGTATGGTTCTAAAAAAATAAAGAATTTTAGGTAGTACTGCCATCTTAAATGCCGCTATTCGTCCTGACCAGGATAATTCAAATTTGGATAAATTAACTAGATCTTTCTTTACTATTTCTATCAAATTTGAAAAATTAGCCTTAATTAAAGATGATAGTGATGAAGTTAGTTGGATACCCAAATATTCAACACTAGATGTAGCCCATTTAAATGGAAATTGCTTCGATAGTTGCTTTTGTAAACAAGGTGAGACATTCACTGGTAGAACATTACATTTCGCGTCATTAATTTTATAGTAGCTCACCGATCCAAATTCTACAATTGTTTGCAACACATCTAAAAGTGAGACCTGTGGGTTTGTTAATGAAAGAATTACATCATCCGCAAATAATCCTATGACATGTGAAGAGTCCCCAATCTGTATTCCATGTATATTGCAGTTGTTTCTGATAGATTGTGCAAATGGTTCCATAATTAGTGCAAAAAGCGTTGGTGATAGAGGACAACCTTGGCGAGTTCCATTGGATATAATGAAAGGAGAAGACAGCATATTAGAAAGGAATACCTTAGCTGAGGGGTACGTATATAATGCCATAATTGCAGAGAGAATGGATCCTGCCAATCCAAATTTTTGTAATACTGCACGTAAAAAACTCCATTGAACTCTATCAAAAGCTTTCTCAGCGTCCAATGTGAGAAAGATTGTTGGTTTTCCGGATTTTTCCGCAATTGTCAGTAGATTAATCATGCGGCGAGTCGCCTTTGAGGCTTGTCTACCTGACACAAATCCTACTTGATCACTATAGACTAATGAGGGAAGAAATTCTTGAATTCTCACTGCAATTAATTTGGCAAAGATTTTAAGATCAGTGTTTAATAATGAAATAGGCCTAAAATTTTGGGGATGAGTTGGTGTTTTCCCCTCCTTTGGGATAGTGATTATAATGGCTCTAAGCATTTCCTCAGGTAAATAGCCAACGGAGATAGCTTGATTAAAGAGCAAAACTAAGCGGGAAACAAGAATCTCTTTAAAGGTTTTGTAATACTCAGCTGTAAAGCCATCAATTCCCGGAGATTTATGACCAGGTAGTCCCTTAATAATTTTTTCAACTTCCAGGGGAGAGATCGGCTTATTCAATATATCCCTTTGTTTATCCGAGATCTTAGGTAAATTAACTGATTGTAAAAATGTGTCTATTGAGCTCTGCGTAGGATGGATCAACTGTTTATCTTCCTTAAGATTATATAACTCTTGATAATAATCTTTAAACGCATTAGCCATATCTAGTGGATTAAACAGTTGAGCATTCGATTTATGATGATATAGAAAAGGTAACGAATGTTTTGTACGTTTACCTTTGATTTTAGAGGCTAATAATTTGCTAGCTCTTATACCTTGAGCATAGTAAGTAGTTTTAATGCTTCTAAACAATTTTTCCTGTCTTTCAATCAGTAACAAATGCAGGTTTTGCCTATAGATAAACAATTGTTGGGATATTTGGTTGCTAACTTTATTTTTATGGATTGTTTCTATGTCTCTAATTTTCTCAAGCACCTCATCTATACGCCGTCCCCTCCTTTTCCTTTCAATTGCTGAGAGTTGTATTAAAATTCCTCTCATATAGGCCTTATGGGCACACTACAAGGTAGATGGTGTAACCTCTGGTGAAAGCAAGACCTTTTTTAACCATTTTATTATTTTGACATTACAGTGATATTTTCCAACATGTTTGGGTTTAGAGAGACTAAAAGATTTTGGGGGGGGGGCTTTTTTTTTTTAGGTCAGGCTTATATCAACAGGTAACAATAACATATAAACATATAAACCCATATTAAATTTTATTTGCAAACATTATAAAACCATACAAAGTATAAAATATAAAATCAAGGCATTTACTGGAGATAAAGCACTCAATAGATCTCCCGATAGGAACCTTTCCAATTGGGGTGTTCCAATAACTTTGATGCGTTTTGCAGAGTCTGTCTGCTTCCTCAGGAGGAGGAGATCTAGAAATAACATTATATGATCATTATCCAACTTTTAATTACAATATACCAACATATTTATTGGTACCTTAAATCATCTTTCATGACCATAACGAGCACATCAAAAACAAATAGACTTACATCAAAGGTTGAGTGCTAGTGGCCGTCTATATAGTTCCTTTTCATAAGATGTTGAAATAAGACACGGTGGGGCATGGCTTTGTGGTCTCTGAGAATGGCTGCATGAGACTGCAGCTCTGAGAGGCACAGGCTGATTTCTCACCTAAACGGGCACCCAGCTACTCCAGGATGGGCAGAGTTAAGCGGGCTAAGACGGGGAAGCTTCCCCCTACCCCATCACAGTGGCTCCCTACCTCTCAGCCCTTGATTAGGGTTTATATTCATGAAGCTCCTGCAGCCTCACAGGATTCCAACATGGCGCTGACTCCTTCTCCTGTTCCTAACACGTGGTGTGCAGAGGGACTAGGCATGCCACAAGAAGCAGATGCTCCCAGCCTGCAACATCATACCCAGTTCACAGATCAGAGGACCCAGAGGCGACAGGCAACACAGGAGTGAGTTTTTCCCCGTTCACAGAGGGTTCCTCCTCACCAGAAGCACACCACACAGGGGGGCTTTCCAACTCCCCTGGGGGCCCCTGTACTTCTATGGATGTCACCATCCCAGCTGCATTCAGGCCTGATGCAGCCTCCTCTCCCAAGAAAGGGATACCCCAGGGCTCTGATGACTCTCAGGCATCTGGTCCCCCCAGGTTTAGCACTGAAGATTTTCCTCCCCTAGGCCCCTCACTCCCACCATTTGGCACAGCTCCAGGAAGGTCCAGTGTTCTGTAGCCCATAGATCAGCAGACCCCTCCAAGCCTTGCAAGAAAGGGTCTCTACAAATGAGTGATGAAATTATTTTTCCCCCTGGCATCAGTATTTTCAGATGCTGCCCACCAAAGCAGACTTTCAAATACTGATAGCAGAAGTGCAGGCCACCTTCCGTACAGAAATAGGGGTTCTGCGTACAGAATGACAGTCCCTGGCTGGGAGAGTAGGAGACCTGGATGAGAATTTACAACAGGTTAAGGGGGACATTGAGACTCTCACCAATACATCCCAGGAATATTACCTGAAAATTAGGGATCTCTATCGCCACTTGGAGGACATAATAAAAGTCGCAGGAATAACATTAGAGTCCGTGGTCTACCTGAGGCTACTCAAAATTCAGATTTGAAACTAGTGCTACAAGCCTTCTTTAACCGCCTCTTAGGGCGCCCCTCCTCACATGATGTTGGCATTACCATGGCATATCCGGCCTCGAGGCAACGTGCCTCTGCTGCGAGACCACGTGATGTTATATGCCACCTTGCGGATGCGGACTTAAAAGATAAAATAATGGCGGCAGCATGCAACATGCGCAATCCGGAGTTTGATGGGGCCCCACTGCAGCTCTTTCAGGATTTATCCTGGCATACCCTACAACAACGACACCTCTTGCAACTGCTCCTTACCCTATTACAGGACCACCACATTCCTTACAGATGGGGCTTTCCGTTTAGTCTTACAGCACGCAGTGGCGGGTTGTCGGCAGTTCTGCGCTACCCAGAAGATCTATCATCTTTTTGCCGGGACCTAGGAATTACTGTACCTAAGTTTCCGGGATGGGAACCGGAGGATTCTTTGCCCCCTTCATCTCTATCTTGGGCAGATAGCCAAATCTAGGAAACAGTCCAGAGTTGCAGAGTTTGGCACTCCCCTCCACCGGACAGTGGACAGCAAGGTTAATCCTTCTCTGTCCCTACAGCAAGGGTTTTTACTTTATTCCTATAAAAAAAGCCTGTTTCCTTTTTTTTTTTTTTTTTGTCCTTGTTTTGCCTAGATTTTTGATGATGAAGGTTAATGTTGTTTGACTGCACTCCTGCCGTTTTATGGTGTGTGTCTACTGCAACAGAACTCAATTTTTTCTGGTTTCTGTAATTGCACTATAATTGTTTTATTGTATTTACCTGCTACAGTAGATTCTTCCTTCTCAGGAAATATTTGAATGGCAATACTGTTAGTATTCTGTGGACTATCTCGGGGATTGCTGTAGCCTGTTTTTGTGGTTATATCGGTTATATCGATCTGCTGTTTTGCCTAGATCTAACGCATGACATGCTAGAAATACTTTAATGGCTAATAAAATTTTATCCCTCAATGTGCGGGGATTAAACTCTAACACTAAGAGGAAATTGGCATTCAGAGAATTTAAACGCCAGTCTGCAGAGACACATTTTGACTGCACAGGTACCTTTAACTTTGTCTCTAAATATTACCCTGGTGCTCATATGGCTAACTCTCTATCTAAAAAGCGTACAGGGGTTACAATTCTGATTAAAGACTTTTAAATTCTCCCTCATACATTCTATTACTGGCCTGGAGGGCAGGTACATTATTCTACATGGTACCCTACAAGGGGTCCCTTTAACCATGTGCAACATTTACGCTCCTAATGCGGGGCAGTTTAAGTTTCTTACTAAAACACTAGCCCTTTTGGAAGAATTCACACATACTTATTTGATTGTCAGTGGAGACGTTAATTTCTCCAAATCAAGATAGGATGTCTATGTATACATCCCCTCCACGTCCTACTGTGCTGCAATGCTCCAAGTTCTTTAGGCAGCTTATGAGACATCACCAGCTGTATGACAGCTGGCGAATTCAGCACCCTACAAGTAAGCAATTTACTTTTTACTCCCCTCCTCATCAAACCCATACTCGCATTGACTACCTATTCATCAATTTACCACTCCTGAGGAACAGTGTTTCTGCTGATATTCACCCTATTTCGTGGTCCGACCATGCCCTCATCACGTTGGAGGTTTTGTTTGCCCCCTCTAAGTCTAAAGTAAGTCACTGGCGGGTAAATGATTTTCTTCTTAAAATCATGGACACCAAACTGCCCCTTACTGCTGGAATACAAAACTATTTTACCGAGAACAAAGGTTCAATGGCGCATACTTCCACTCTCTAAGAGGCCCACAAGGCGGTCGTTAGGGGCCAGTGTGTGGCCTTGAGCTCCCGCCTTAAAAGGGACTCCAACCTGCAGCGTGTCCTAACGGTAGCTCTCTGATAGACCGTCACTGGGTCTCCTACGGGAGGTGACTTCCCTCCGCTCCAAATTGAGGGCCCCGGAGCTGAGGAAAGTCAGCTGGATGATGCAGCGTACAAGACAGCTTTATTACCACAAAGGCAACGAGGCAGATACACTTCGGGCATGCAAACTGAGAGATATACAATATAGTTCCTCCCCTATGGCCATTAAAGACGAGAAGGGGATATTAAGGTATGACCCGTCCCAAATAGCTTCCCGGTTTGAACAATACTACACCCAACTATATCACACGGTGCACCAGGCACAGAGCTCCATGGGCTCAGCTTTACAAGCCACCATAGACGCCTATTTAGCTGAACTGAATCTCCCTCAGTTGAAGACAGAACACATGGAGCACCTTAATAGCCCCATTACTGAAGAGGAAATCTCCAAGGTTATTTCTCATCTCCCCTCACATAAAGCTCCTGGCCCAGATGGTTTGCTGTATTTATATTACAAAACCTTCTTGCTGAATTTACTTCCCCATCTAGTGGACTTATTTAATGATTTTCTCCATGGTAAACCCATCCCGCCTTCCATGTCATGCTCCCATATTACTCTTATCCCCAAGCCAGGTACGGACTCGACAGATTGTACTTACTACAGACCCATTGCGTTACTGAACTCGGATCTTAAAATTTACTCTAAGATTTTAGCAAACCGGCTCTCTAAATTTTTACCGTTCCTTGTACACAGGGACCAAACGGGCTTCATCCCATACCGTCGTGCTAGTGACAATTCTCGCAGAGTAAATAATGTTATTGATATGCTCAACAAACGCAAAACTCCTTCACTTGTCTTGAAAACAAGTTATTCCTTCATGTGGCAGGAACATTCTCTGAGTTACTTGGGAACTAAGATCACAGCTTCCTATAACCAACTAACTGTATGCTAATAATTTCCCCCCACTGTTTCAGGAGTTATACAATTATTTGAATAAATTGTTACTGTCGCTTTTAGGATGCATTGCGTCTGTGAAAATGATGCTCTTGCCCAAGCTTCTATATTTATTTGAAACTCTCCCAGTCCGGGTTCTGATTTTGACTTTGCAAAAAATTGCAGGCTGGTTTTCTGAATTTTACACACAAGCGACACAGATTTTACAGATTATTGGTCTGTACACCCAAGGAATTGGGGGGCTTTGGGCCCCAGACCTGCTTAAATATTATGTAGCAACTCACCTTCGCTCCTTCCCCTCATGGACTATGTTATCCTCTCCCAGTGTATGCCGAGAATTAGAGGAAGCTTGGATTGCCCCACTTCACCCTAATGTGATGTTATGGAGCTCCTCCATGTTAATAACAGATAGAGACCTGTTTTTCCTGATAGTGTTTGTGAGGAATATAAGGAGAGCATATAAGACTAAGTATGGTCTCTCCTCCCAAGCCTCTATACTTACATCCATTATACACACCCCTTCTCTACTCAATAGTTTAACTAGAAATATATGGCTTCCGTGGAGGGAAAGGGGGCTGTTTCATATTAGGCATATTTTACACCCGGTGGAGAAAAGACTACTTTCCTTTCAGGAATTACAAGACAAATTTGACCTCCCACAAACCTCCTTTTTTGCATACTTGCAGATAAGGCATTGCCCCTGATTCATCAATAAAATCCGCGCTCGCTGGAAGCGCGAAAGTACGCGTGGCCAGCGATCGCGGTTTACCGCGGGGTTAACTCTTGCCTAATAGGAAAGAAATAAGTGATTTAAAAATATGCTTTTTTCTTAGCGCACATAAATGTTTAAAACATTTAAACAGCACAAACATTTTTTTTTAGGGCTATGGGTAATATGTGTGCCATTGGAAAGAATGATTTTTTAGGGGAACGGTGACTTTTAATGCAAGCTCGCCAGTGTAAAGCTGCCGGAGATGCGCGGCTCCAGCCGCGAGCTTTTTCAGTTGCTGAATAGCGCGACGGCGTACAATTTCGGATCGCGGATACGAATGCGCGAGCGATCATCCGATTCTGCTTGATGAATCAGGGGCATTATGTCCTTTCCCTTCAACAATCGCCCAAATTTACTACGCTCACCCCTTTTGAAAAAAATTGTGCCACTGGTCCTTATTTCCTCTATTTATCACCTCCTCCATGTGTTTGCACAGGGGGCTTCTGGCAAATTTGCCTATATGGGCACCTGGGAAGCCATTTTGGGCTGTGCCCTAGGCGGAGCTGAATGGTCCAAGCACTGGGAGGTGGCCATTAAAAGCTCCATATGCACACTTTACAAAGAAAACTTGTACAAAATTTTGTTCCGGTGGTTCCACACGCCGGATATGCTGCACAGGCTGTTCCCAGCTGCAGATCCTCTTTGCTGGAGATGTGGATCCCAGCATGGGACACTGGAGCACATTTTTTGGTTTTGCCCCACTATTTATAGCTATTGGGACCGGGTTAATAAGCTAGTCACAGAAGTGACCTAGCAGCGGTTCCCCCTTGACCCACTCCACCATCTACTGGGATTGCCCTTCACTGGCCCCCCTAAACCCACATCTAAGCTTATCCCACATATTTTGGTAGCGGCCCGTACTTTAATCCCAGGCCAAGTGGAAATCCACACAGCCCCCCTCTTGGAGGACTTACATGCTCGTGTCCAGGACATCCGTTTGATGGAATATCTTACCGCTCTGCTCAGAAATAATGTTGCTAAGTTTGAACAGGTCTGGGAATCTTGGGATGCCTATTATGCCCATTTACAGGTTTAAAGTGTTGATTTGACTATGTGCGCTCCTTATTAATCATCATTCTGGTGACCCCCCTCATTCCTCCCCCCTCCTCCTTATTGTCCTGTTTACACCCTACCTGTTTAGTTTTAGTTTTTGTTAATGTTTTGTGTATACTGGACATTCATCTTTTACTTTCTCACCATATGGGATTATACTGTTTAGTTTACATTTTGCTGCTATTTTTAAATATGTTATTTGTATTATCCTTTTTGATGTACTGTTAATTTTCCGGTATACTGTACACTATCTTAATGTTTATATCTTGTCTTTTCTCTGTTTTTTCTGTTATTGTTTATGAAAATTCTTAATAAAATCCATTTTCAAAAAAAAGAAATAAGACACGACGAGGCGCCAGGAGCGCTACTATTCATTACATAACTTGAATTGTGGAATATAAAAGGAGAGTGATATAACTTTATTCGTCTATTGCTTTCAGCTACATAATTTATTAATTAAAACCTGTTTTTTCAATAAAAAATATTGATGAATTTGAATAAAAGACCTATGGAGAATTCGGATGAGTCTATTTGTCTAGTAACTATCCCAATAGTCTTTCATTTTCCTTATCCTCCAGAGTCATTTAGAGTATGGGCTTTAATGATTGATCTTTTTATTGTGGTTCATTGAATGCTTGCTTATATCAGTAAACCTATCATCTTAGTAATACAAATGACCCCTAGAATTTATCAAATCAGCCCAACTACTTGACTCAAATCAGGAGTTATATAAAAAATCATCATTACCCGTCTTTCCAAAAAATTTGTGCCAAGATTCAGTGCCAAAAAAAGCCCAATTGGTTTTCCCAACTCAATTAACAAAAACAATTATATATTAGTGCACACCAGTGTACAAAACTAAATGAAACACCAAATCGTCAATCGCCAAGCAGGAATGAAGCCTAGACATTCCAATTGCAGGAACCCTATATCGCAAATATCCTTGATCACCCTGCATGCTGATATGCAGTAGACCTGACTGCCATTTTTGGGTATATCCTGATTGGACTTGTTACTACCTACTTTCTTGTCACACGAGGATTATTATTGACTATGACATTATGTGACATGGCCTTTTTCCAAGGAAGACTGGAGAAAGTCGGATTGACTGGAAGTGTTTGTCACGTCATGTCTATATTATTAGGGTAACTCCTCAATGTTTGGATATTGCTTGTTATTTTTTTCCTTAATATTTGCATATGAGCCATTATATGAATATAAGTAGTATTTTGGTCTACAACAACAGTAATAGCAGTGGTGTTGATGACCAACACCTAGACTGTCTTGTGAGGGTTTAGGTGGCAAGGACCATTTGGTTGCCACCTACTAACACTGCTATTTCTCTATAGCCATGTTTCGGTTTGGTTAGGTTTTGACCATTGCCACTTCCAGTTTACAGTTATCTTTGATAAATGAGTGACTTATGACGGTCATGGACCGTCACTGTCATGACGGTGAGAACATAGGTCTCGAGTACTCCCCCCCCCCCTTTTTTTTTAATACTGTGATGGTCTATAGGCCTCAGTTATCCATTGCACAAGGTTCCCTCTATCAGGTGGTGTACTGATAGGGTTCCCACAAATATAGTCCATCAATTACAATAGCAACAGGGGTTGCTTATAGGCTGTAGTGTCCTGTCTTGTTATTAGTTCAAACATTCTTTAGTTTATTCATTCTTTAGTTTCTTCATACATTAGTTTTGATAAGGGTTCAAGCTTTGCCACTTAACTTGTATTTACTAAAAGCCATGGGTTAGAGCAAAACTCCCCTGGCCTTGTGTATCACACTCCCCACATAGGATCTTCTACCTCAGTGAGAGGTTAGAGAAAGTAAATATATATTCTATAGTCCTACTTACCTGTAGGATTATCCTTAGTTTTTAGACTTACCTTGGAAACACCCCTTTTTTTCTTTTTCTTTTCTTTTCCTTTTTCTCCATTCTCTATTGTCCCACCCTATTCATATCCTACTGGTCCTTCATTGTCCTTCTCCATTTTTATTTGGTCCTGATATTACTTATTAGTCTTGTGGTGTCGATTAAGATATTGCCCCTGATTCATCAATAAAATCCGCGCTCGCTGGAAGCGCGAAAGTACGTGCGGCCATCGATCGCGGTTTACCGCGGTCCGGACTCGAGTGTGCGCGTACACTCGCCTCACTGCCAGCCGGATTCCTGCCTTCAGACTTTTAATGCAAGCTCGCCAGTGTAAAGCTGCCGGAGATGCGCGGCTCCAGCCGCGAGCTTTTTCAGTTGCTGAATAGCGCGATGGTGTACGATTTCGGATCGCGAATACGAATGCGCGAGCGATAATCCGATTCTGCTTGATGAATCAGGGGCATTGTACGATTGAAAATGTCCATTACCATTACCTCTTTAAATGTTAAAGGTCTGAACTCTCCCACTAAACGGTCAATTTTACTCAATAATCTCACTAAATCTCATTGTCAAGTGGCTTTCCTCCAGGAAACGCACTTTAGACATGATAAGATTCCTAGTGTACGAAACTGCAAACTTCAATTTGGATATCATAGTTCATCGCCAGACTCCAAGTCTAGAGGCGTCGGTATCCTCATTAGCAAATCCCTACCCTGGTCTCGGTCCCTGGTGCGGTCAGATCCTGAGGGAAGATATCTCTTGGTGCAGGGTAAAGTGGATAATCAACTGTTTACCTTTGTTAATGTTTACTTGCCGAATTCGAATCAGTTATCTTGTTTAGAACGTGTGCTGGATCTGGTGACTGAACTTGGAACTGGTACAGTGGTGATTGGGGGTGATTTAAACATAACACTCAATCCATCGCTATTTCATATCATAAGAAGCTAAAGGTCCTTCTACATGAGCGCCAACTGGTAGACATCTGGCGCATTCAAGATTCAGGGGACGGGGATTATACTTTTTACACAGTTCATAAGACATACTGTAGGCTGGATTTTTTTCCTTGTCCCACATGATGTTATTCCTCAGGTACTTGATTCGACCATTGGCAATTTTTCTTTCTCTCTTTCTGCAGCTATTCAGGTTCCCAGATCCACTACCTGGAGGCTCAATGAGATGTTATTGGAGTCCCCGGGGATCCCTGAGAAAATTGAACAGGAGCTTACCTCCTTTTTCTCACAAAATGTAGGTACAACCCAAAATCCTCTTCATGTGTGGGAGGCACATAAATGTTTTTTTTTCGGGTCTCCTTGTTCAACAAGGGAGCAGACTCAAGAAATCCAAAACTGAACGGCTTAGTACCCTTCTCCGTGAGTTACACCAACTAGAAACTAAACATAAACAGTTGCATACAGACGAATTGGAATTGAACATGCTTGCAGTCCGTGAACAAATTAACGCTATCTATAGAGATAAAGTCAAATCTCAGCTGCTTAAATGTAGGCGTTTTTACTAAGAACATGCAAATAAGTGCTGAAAGGCCTTGGCCTGTGCCATAAATTCCAAAAAAGCCTCTATGTAAATCCCAAGTATTAAAGATTCTTCGGGTACTGCTACTCATGCTACTGAAGCAATTGCCCAAATTTTTAATAAATACTACAGCAATTTATACAATTTGCGAGGTGGTTCTTTTGAGCAAACATCCCCCCCCCCCCCCCAGATAAAATTGCAGCTATTCGGGAATACCTCAGAGCCTCTTAATGTCCTACTTTATCTACGGAGACCATAGAAATGATTAAAAAGCCGATCACTATTACTGATCTGCAGACCGCTTTAAAGCGTGCGCCTTCCGGTAAAGCACCAGGTCCAGTTGGGCTTACCCTAGTATATTACAAGAAATTTTTCTATGTTTTAGGGCCCTACTTGGTAAAGATGATGAATGCTATTTCACAAGGATACGCATTGCCCACTGATATGTTGGCGGCGTACTTATCCATACTTCTGAAACCTGATCGCCAGTTACCGCTCAATTTCTTTAATAAATTGCAATTTAAAATTATTCACCAGCATACTGGCTTGTCGGCTGACACCAGTACTCGTGAGTAATCTTATTCCTAATCAGAGTGGTTTTCCTGCCACTGAGAGAGGCTAGGGACAATACGACCCGTACCCTTAACATCATAGATTATGCTCGTAGCCGGCAATTGCAATTTATGCTTCTATCCACAGATGCTGAGAAAGCATTCGACCGAGTAGATTGGTCTTTTCTTCTCACCACATTAGAATATTTAGGGTTGCCTGAGAGGTTTTCACAGTGTGTTAGAGCCTTATACACCACCCCCACAGCCAGAGTGCGCATAAACGGGGAACTCTCACAACTGTTCAATATCACAGATGGAACAAGACAGGTCTTCGTTTATATGGTCTTCGGGCTCTTCTTGGATAGGAGTTAAAATGTTAAGACTTCCAAAGGCAAAAGGAGGTATGGCATTTCCAGACCCAATCTTATATCAACAGGCAGTCTACTTGAATAGGTTGTTGGACTGGTGTACTAACAGTGGGTCTAAACTCTGGATAAGCTTGGAAGACGCTCTGTCACCGACACCAATTGACGCTTTAGCATGGGCCCCAAATACGGTTAAAGCTTCTATTATGCAACACCCTCTGATTGGGATGACACTTAAAGTAGTCTCTCGGTTTTTCTCCTCTCAAAAGGTAGTTGATTATTTATCTCCATTGTCTCCCATACTGGGATGTCCAAAGTTTCCATCTGGGATCTGCCTTTTAAACAAAGGCAATATCCTCCATGAATGTTGCTTGTGGCCATGCCCATGACATCAGAAATCATAGGAAGAAATTGAGATACTGGGGTTTCTCTTTATTTTACCATTTCATCATTGCATTATCCTAATGTGTTTGTGTATTCGTCGTGTGTATTCTCAGGACATTGTTTTCATATTGGTTTTTCATGCATTGTATAATATGCCATTTTATTGTTATGTAAACCTTGGAATATCTCAATAAAAATTATTAAAAAAAAAAAAAACTAAATGAAACACTCACCCTACTTAAGGTAGGGAGGATTGCTTTTTTATCCTCCTATTCCATGTTGTACCATAAAGAAACTAAAGAAACCAAGAAACTAAATAAAAAAACAAATTTTCTACAATCCACCAATATAAAAATATATCAAAACTTACTTATTCCAAAAATTGATTACCGCCATAACAGGATTGGTGTCCGTTATTTAAATGGCTTTAGTGTTTAAAAATAACCAAATCTTGACCAAACCACTAAATCAAAATGGGAGAGGGGGAGGAGTTTAAGTTCCTTAAAATAACTGATCTTAAGTATACAATAGATAACTATAACCATAAAGAGATATATATATAGTTGCTCACCTAATCAGAGTGGAAAATTTCCAGGATCAACATCAACCACCCACAAAAACGAACGCCCAGGGTACTTGTGATCAAAAAAATGTATGAAACAAATTAGCAAGAAAAACAAGCCACAAGCTAACCTTGCCCTTGAATGTTGAGGCTTACCTGATGTGGACCAATCGCCTAAAAAAGAGTATTGGGTATCCAGTATGGGCGCTTTAGATACTTACCTCCTGTCTGTTGCCCCGCCGCTCCTATTGTGCCGGAGTTACACGTGTCCAGAACATCCGACTCGCGAGATAAAAAAGCAATTAAGCCCCCAGGTCGTCCCATTATGTCAAGGATAGGCAGCATTTCCTCTGGGGCCAGTCAAGTAGTGAGTGATTATTTACAACCCTTTGTGTTCAGTTTACTGTCTTATTTAAATGATACTCCAGATCTTCTTAGAGCGCTTGAAGGTTTAACAGTACCAGAAGGGACTCTGTTAGTGCCACTAGATATCGAAGCACTTTACACAAGCACACCCCACAACAAGGGGTTACGAGTTAATAATGAATTTCTGGCCACAACTAACCGGGATAAGCGACAACAAAATAACTTTATTCTATCCCTGCTTGTGTATATCCGTACAAGAAATGTATTTAACTTTGCAGGTAATACCTACCACCAGATACAGGGGGTAGCAATGGGGACCTGTTGTGCCCCCACATATGCCAACCTGTATCGGGGAAGGGGGGGGGGGTGGGAAAGGGAACTCCTTTCGGATGAGTCCTTGTCAATGTACTTCCACCACATTCTTTTCTGGCGGAGGTACATTGACGACGTGCTCATCCTCTAGCAGAGAAATTGATCGATTTCTTCAATAGGCTCAAAAAGAACAATTTCAACTTAAGTTTTACAATGCAATCAAGTGCATTTTGTATCCCTTTTCTAGATGTTCAAATTCAGATTAATGCCAATATAAATTTGACTATCTTGTCAAATTTATATCGTAAACCTACATCCGGTAATACAATTTTGGCGGCCTCCAGTGCTCACCCTGCACCTTTTGATTAGAAGTGTCCTGTATTCCCAATATTTGGGATTAAAGTGTAATTGCTCTATTGAACAAGATTTTGAAAAAGCAGAGAAGGACCTCCAGCTACTCAATCGGGGATATAAGAAAACCATGTTAAAAAAAGAATATCAAAAAGTAAAGAATCCACAAAGATCTGAGATTCTATTTGCTCAAGAAAAATGAACCCAGATAAGGTTAGAATTATTACCAGGTACTTTAAACAACATAAAGTTTAAAAAAAATTGTAGTCAGTTCTGGCCCACATTATGGTCAGATCCTAAGATCAGTAAGTATTTAAATCCATCTCCACGGATGATGTTTAGGAAGCTGCTATCCCTGCGGGAAAAACTTGTGCACAGTCACTTTCAAAAGCAATCTACTACTAATACTCAGCAAGTCAAAGGCATACCTGTCTGTGGCATGTGCTCTCAGTGTAAGTGGATTCATAAGGCAAAAGACACAATTGAAATCCCAGTAAGTTTTGTTCCTATCATAGAAGAAAAAATAACATGCAAATACCAAGTAAATATATACTTGGTATTTTGTAGTTGCAGGAGCTTCTATGTAGGCAAAACAAGGCGAGAAGTTAGAAGGGGAATTTAGGAGCATATTTATGCTATTGACAATGGAAAAATATTAACTCCCTTGAGCCTACATATGGCTAGACATCATAATTTCAATGTAAATGAAATTAAATTCACAGTACTAGAACATGTCCCCCCAGATAGGAGGGGTGGTAACTGGGATCAAATCCTCTTACAAAAAGAGGCTAAGTGGATATTTAATTTGAATGCCACAAATCGTACGGTTTTAAATGAAACCCTAAGTTTCAAACCTTTCCTGTAAGGTAAAGGAATTCCTACCCCCCCTCCCCCTTTTTTTGCCACTAAGCTGATGATGTAGCATAATAGAGCTTATATTAGATTGTATAAATATATGTTGGGATATCGATTAATAAGCTTTGGAAAAATATTTTATTAGGTATTATTATGTATGTACTAGAATTTATAGTTGTATTCTGCATGATATGATACACGTATCATGTCATGCATCTTTCTGTATGATATGATATGTGAAACTGTCACTAACCCGACTCTCCCCTCTATAATCTATTATGAATGCTGCAGCCAGACTCATCCATCCTTCGCTCCGCTCCTCTTCCGCTGCATCTCTTTGTAGTTCTCTCCATTGGCTTCCTTTTCACTTTAGAATCAAATTTAAGCTCCTGTGC